>NC_079191.1:403937914-404537914 GCF_029499605.1 Hyla sarda
CATATGACAGGTGAGAGGCTTCTGGGTAAATATTGGACCTGGCAGAGAACTTTCTCATTTCTCTGTTCTTCTCACCTTTAATCTCTGCTCCTCCTCGGCTGCAACCGCAATTTGGCGCAGAGTTTGTACAAGGACGATGTTCAATTTAAAGAGGGCTCATCCCCCTCCTCCCTATTATTTTTATTTTTTGTATTATTTTACATGATTTCTATTCATTACTGGTTTTCTATTTATACCTTTTTATATTGCACTGTTATTGTATTAATCATTTGTCTTTAATTTCGTTGTTTTTAATTTTAAATTTTTTTTTGCCAATTGTTTATTTTTATTTACGTTTATTTTCCTACACTGGATGCGTTTGTTGTTGAATATCTGCTGTTCTTGTTATGTTATGACATTATTGCTGTTGTTATTATAGTTATTACTCTATCATTATTTTTTTTCCCTTTACTCCAAGACTTTATATCATTTTAGTTAATTTCTTTCCTTTTTTCCTTAAACCAACATTTACAAGCTAGGTGACATTTACCAAATACCTATCCTCCCTCCCACTGGGTGATCTTAGCTGCTATAGAAACAGTATTTGCGTTTCAATAAAGCGACTGCAGATCCTTAACAGACATCTAAATGGCCATAAGAATGTATAGTTCTTCTGTTATTTCGCTGCTTTAAGTCAACCTTTCCCACAGGTTCCTTTTCTTCCAGCGTCTTAACCAGGATTTACAGTGATGTAAATGATTGCTTTGTGCTGATCTGTGGCAGATCCTTTGTACAATAATATGGGTTCACTCCTTCTACACAGCAATATCTATTCTCATCAAATATCATGAGAATATCTATATACAGGAGTACAAGAAACCAGTCTATAGCCTCTGGCGGAATATATTTCTATCTATCTATCTCATATCTATCTATATATCTATCTATCTATCTCATATCTATCATATCCATCTATCTATCTATCTATCTATCTATCTATCTATCTCATATCTATCATATCTATCTATCTATCTATCTATCTATCTCATATCTATCATATCCATCTATCTATCTATCTATCTATCTATCTATCTATCATCTATTTCATTTCTGTCAATTTTCTTTCCCTCTATTTTTTCTATCTACCTATATATCTATCTATTAATTATCTATATACTTCGTACCTATCTATTCTCTGTCAATTTTTCCATTTTCTTTTATCTAACTAAATATCTATCTAAATATCTATGTATCTCTATCATTTATCCATCCACCAATCAATCAATCATTTATATATCTATGTACCTGAATTTATGTATCTTTAATTAATTGTGTATCTATCATTCTCTCTCTCTCTCATATCTATCTATCTATGTATCTTCTATCTATCTATCTATTTATCTATATATCTATCTTATATCTATTTATCTATTTATCTATCTAGCTAACTTTCTATCTCATATCTATCTATCTATCTATCTATCTATCTGTCTGTCTATGTCTAATATCTATCTGTCTGTCTGTCTGTCTGTCTATGTCTAATATCTATCTATCTATCTATCTATCTATTTCATATCTATCTATCTATCTCATATCTATCTATCTATTTCATATCTATCTATCTATCTATCTATCTCATATCTATCTCATATCTATCTATCTATCAATCATCTATCTATCTATCTATCTATCTATCTATCTATCTATCTATCTATCATCTATCTATCTATCTATCTATCTAGCTATCTCATATCTATCTATCTATCTATCTATAATCTATCTATCTATCTATAATCTATCTATCTATCTATCTATCTATCTATCTATCTATAATCTATCTATCTATCTATCTATCTATCATCTATCTATCTATCTATCTATCTATCTATCTATCTATCTATCTATCATCTATCCATATATCTATGTCACATCTATCTATCTCTCATATCTACCTACCTTTTTGTCTATTTCTTTCTCTCTTTCTTGGTGTAAATGTAATTAGTTATCTAGGTGATCACATTGTCAAATATATTCAAAAAAAATCAGAGCTGAGAATAATAATAATGATGACAATACCACAATACCATGCAGCCATAACCAGATTATTTGTCAATTCTTTTTAAGCCCAGGCCATGAAGAACAGTGTGAAGAGGTACAGACCCCCCCCTCAGATATTGGCTATAGCACAAGACACTGATATACATATTTCACTGGAGTGATTACTAAATTAATAGCACAAAGACAGATGTCACAACGTCTTGGAAATGTTTATGTGTGAATAATGGAGAAGGTGGTAGATCGCATTATCTGATCGTGTAATGAAATATGGATGAAGAACAGCTGCTGGAAATACACATGTCTCTGTTTCATTAGAAGTGGCCTGGATTTACACAAGTACTGTAATGAAGTTGGGCCATTCACTTACTCCAATATTGCTCATGAATGTTTAATAAACTTTGTTGGGCCTCAATAAGAGGGGAGGGGGGGGGGGGGACTGTAAAGTCATCATTATGTCCCAGTAATCCAATTGCCTGCTAAACCTGGGCATTAATGTCAGGGAACAACAGGCAGTTACAAAGCATTTTGGGCAAATTTACCTGTAGGTCTGTAAGAACATAATGGGGGGGGGGGGGGGGGGGGTCTGTAGGTCTGTAAGAACATAATGGGGGGGTATTTATAATTTTTATCTGTTGCCATTTCTTTTTTCCTTTGTTTTTTTTTTGGATGTGCACCAAATTTATCATTTGGCACATGTCCTTTAGTAACTTTGGCGCATACCATATTCTTCCTTTGGTACGTGTGTTTTCCATGTTGGTGATTTGCATCAAATATGCATCAAAAACAGGCAAATTAGCGCCAAAATACAAACTGACCACTGAAAAATCTTACACAGGACCATCAAAATCCTAGCAAGTGCGCAAAATGACAGTGGAGAGAATGTGCTAAACTTTGGTGCAAAAAGACACTGCGCCAAAAAAATGCGCCAAACATACACAATAAAAGACACATAAATCTGTTAATAAATACCCCCAATATGTGTTTTACATCTATCAATTTATTTATCTATATCTTTATATCTATATCTATCTGTCTGTCTGTCTATCTATCTATCTATCCATCCAGAAGGAGAGGAAAGCAGCACTCCGAAAGATAAGGTGCGTGGGTGCCTCCTGTTGTAAACCTTGGTAAGAGGTACAAAAAGTGTATATCCAAAAAAGAAGCAGGGGCACTCCAGTTGATTCAGTGCAAAGTGATGTCTTTTATTCACTCCACCGTGAGCTACGTTTCGACAGCCTCTCGCTGTCTTTGTCAAGCTTCTTTTTTGGATATCTATCCATCTATCTATCTATCTATCTATCTATCTATCTATCTATCTGTCTGTCTGTCTGTCTGTCTGTCTGTCTGTCTGTCTGTCTGTCTGTCTGTCTATCTATATATCTATCTATCCAGACAAAGAATAAGTCAGCCAGCACTTTAGTTGATACCAAACTATTATATGGACCTGGCCTACAGGTGCACGCTGCTAGGCTAGATATACAGCAACAGAAGAATGCAGCACTGTGCTGGCAGTGTGCCGCTGCATTCTTCTGTTGCTGTATATATCTATCCATCTATCTATATCTCTATATATGTCTCTATCTATCTATCTATTTATCTTCTCTCTATCTATCTATCTATCATCTATCCATCCATCTATATCTCCATATATGTCTCCATCTATCTATCTCATATCTATCTATCTATCTATCATCTATCTATCTATCTATCTATCTATCTATCTATCTGTTATCTATCCATCCATCCATCTATCTCATATCTATCTATCTATCTATATCTATCTATCTCATATCTATCTATCTATCTCATATCTATCTATCTCATATCTATCTGTCTATCTATCTATCTATCTATCTCTCTCATATCTATCTATCTATCTCATATCTATCTGTCTATCTATCTATCTATCTATCTATCTATCTATCTATCTATCTCTCTCATATCTATCTATCTATCTCATATCTATCTATCTATCTATCTATCTATCTATCTCATATCTATCTATCTATCTCATATCTATCTATCTCATATCTATCTATCTCTCTCTATATGTCTATGTGGGAGATTTATCAAAGTTGTCTATGTCCCGCATCAATATAGACCAAACTACAGAGTGTTAGTCCGGTCTATTGTGCGCCTAATTTATCAAAAGTCGCACGGCTCTCTATAAATTCTGCACATAGACTTTGGGATCTATGCTTTAGACTGTATTTAGACCTGCTCCAGCATGGACTGACATTTCGGCGTACTTTCAGCCGATGCGACTTGTCACTGAAAAGTCTCTTTTGATAAATTCAGCACCAATGCATTTTTCCATCTAAAATAGACCAGAATGCATCATGTTCTAAAAATCCTGTAAAGCAAAAGTCGCAGAAAAGTCGCACATATTTAGACTGCGACTTTCTGTGCGACAATTTTAGATGGGAAAAACCAGTCTAGAGTCCTTTGATAAATCTCCTCTATATCTTTATATCTATCTATCATCTATCTATCTATCTATCTATCTATCTATCTATCTATCTATCTATCTCATATCTATCTATCTATCTATCTATCCATCTATCTATCTATAATATCTATATATCTATCCCTCTCATATCTATCTATCTATCTATCTATTCATCTATCTAATCTATCTATCTATAATATCTATCTATCTATCTATCTATCTATCTATCTATCTATCTATCTATCTATCTCATATCCATCTATCTCATATCTATCTATCTATCTATCTATCTATCTATCTCATATCTATCCATCTATCTATAATATCTATCTATTTATCTATCTATTTATCTCATATGTATCTATCTATAATATCTATCATCTATCTATAATATCTATCTATTTATCTTTCTATCTGTCTATAATATCTATCTATCTATAATATCTACCTATCTATCTATAATATCTATCTATTTATTTATTTATTTATCTGTCTATGTATCTTTCTATATCTATATAGCTCTCTATACCTTTCTATCTATCTATCTATCTATCTATAAGCTAGCAAAATGTTAACAACACTAAATAATATACAAACATAAACAGTTGTATTGCTGACTGTAGCATTGTAGCATTAACTTTAAATGGGGGGGGGGGGGGGGGCTGAAATATGTTCATAGTGTAGAAATATATCAAAGTAACACCTGTTATATTTCTATGGCTACTTGTAAACTTTGCAAATATACTAGATGCTTTCATATAATAATTATATATTTCTTCTGACAAAGCCAAAAATCTTCACATTAAATTTTTTTTTAAAATAAAAAAAACAAAGAAAAACAAAATACGTCATAGTGTTTTACCAGACATGTTTCCAAACCAGGGTGCCTCCAACTTTTGCAAAACTACAACTCCCAGCATGCCTGGACAGCACTTTGGCTCTCATATATTAGTTACATCTCTTTTCTAACATTGGCAAAATATTATTGTAAAAAAAAAAAAAAAAAGTTCAATTAAAAAACTATATAAGAATCTTATACCAGATAAGTTTACATTTAGGCAGTGTTTCCCAACCAGGGTGCCTCCGGCAGTTCCGAAACTACAACTCCCAGCATGTTTAGACAGCTTTTTGCTCTCATATAATGCAAAAATCTTTATTGTGACAAAAATATTTACATTAAAATATTTAATTAAAAAAAGTTAATAAAAAAAATGTTTAAGTCTTATACCAGATATGTTCATTGTTCACATTAAGGCATTTTTTCTCAACCAGGGCGTCTCCAGCCCTTGCAAAACTACAACTCCCAGCATGCCCATGCTGGGAGTTGTAGTTTTGCAACAGCTGGAGGCACCCTGGTTGGAAAACACTACCTTAAGGATACGCCTGTGTTTAATAATAAATAATTAAATAAAACGAATTAAACTTAAAAGCCAATTTTAGCCAATACCAGGAGTGGAACTGACATGGAGAAAAAAAACTATAATACATAGATTTGCACTTTTTTCTGTGTTGGCTCCAAAAGCTTAAAAAAAAAGACTGAAAATAAGGATAAAATCACACTTTTAGGTATTGCATCAGGTTTTTCATGCAGTTTTCTATTTAAAGACAAAAGTGTATCCACAAAAAGAAATGTATAAAAGAAATCCTGATACTTTGCCTTTCTTTTGTATCCACTCCTATGTATGGCTAAAAAAAAAACTGTGTGATTCCAGCCCTAAGGGTCACGTCTGTAAAAAATAGGATGACTGGAAAATACACTGATATTTTGACATGTATTTCTCTTGAAATCAGCATCAAAACGCATGTTTTAAGATTTTGTTTTTATTTTGTGTATTTTTTATGCTTATTTTTTTTTATTTAATTTAATTTATTTTCTTTCAAGTCCAATACACATGGCATAAAATGCATAACATTTTTTTGTGTTTGTTTTTTGTGTTTTTTTGTGTTTGTTTTTGTGTTTTTTGTGTTTGTTTTTGTGTTTCAAATCCGCCATGTGAATGGTGATGTGTATTTCCCATTGAATTTACATGGATATTTGGACATGATATACATGCGTATTGTGTGTAACAAACACAGAGCGAAGATACTCTTTCAAAATTATTTAAAAAAAAAAAATATATAAAAAATATATAATTACAAAATGCATAAATAAAAACAAACAAAAACTTTGATTGATAAAACGTTTTACGGGAATTAATATTTCTGATATGTGTAAATATTTATAAATAATAAAAGTAAACAGGGACAAGAAGAAACAAAGTAACTAAGAAATGTAAACAACCATATCCATTAGAATCTCATTATGATAAATAAAAACTAAACAAAAATAAAGAATAATAATAAACAAATTATAAAAAAAATTATAATAATAATAAAAAATGATAATACTCAAAAAAGTGAAAGAATCAAACTTTTTGGTCATACTTTTTATGTTAACTAAAAACCTCAACTTAAGTCCTATAATTATTATTACTTTTTTTCCCTTTGCATTAGGATGTGTTGATATATAGAGGCCTTCATGGCCAATGTATGTATGATATATGAATGACTGTGCAGAAAACATGCCTGTATTTTTCCAAAAGTTCTGAATCCCAAATCCGTCCCAAAATAGCCCCATAGCGTGTCAATGGCCGCATGACATAAGAAGGCTCTTTGAATGCTACTCTCTTGGGCAAACCTTACCCTCCCATGTATATAGTGGGACAGCTCATTGTGTAGGAGTCAGTGGAGTGTCAGGGAAAGGTAATGGGAAGTTACTGGGAGGTGAGGTCCCTGAATGTGTCCACAAGATTCTTGGTTCATGTTAGGGTTACAAAGACTATTGACTCCTTTGTTTTCTTTCTTCAAACAGCCCTTTTCCTTCCTTGAGAGGATGTGCCCGTCTGTCTTCCTCCTCAGCTCTCCTCATGGCTGCCTCTCAGCTGGGGGAATGTTTGTTTTTCTTCATCTATGAAATGGTCCAGACTGGAGAAAATATGCAGCATCCATGCGTCACTGGACAGGGCCTGAGAGGATGGAGCAGGCGATGTCCAGGGGAGGACCCAGGGCTAAATCTGCTCCAGACTGTCTGCGCCATGAAAGAAAAACACACAAAGATTACACCGGGTGAATGTAGACGGGAAGACCAGGAACATAATAACTTCTATGGACCACCGCCATCTTATTAGAAAGAGTTTTCTTCAAGTCCCACTGCTGAGGCCTCACTCTTCATCTATCTATCTATCTATCTATCTATCTATCTATCTATCTATCTATCTAGGAAGGATGCCGCAGCACACAAAAGTAGTTCAAGTGTAGAAAACAGTGGTTTATTCCATGGAAATACAAGCAAGCTTGCTTGTATTTCCATGGAATAAACCACTGTTTTCTACGCTTGAACTACTTTTGTGTGCTGCGGCATCCTTCCTAGATGTCTGACTTGCTTTGACCAAAGCTCTTTTCGCCGCTTGCACCAGCACTATGGTACAATAGGACGTGCTGCTCCAATCTGGTTTTTGTTGTATCTATCTATCTATCTATCTATCTATCTATCTATCTATTATATATCTATCTCATATCTATCTATTATCTATCTATCTATCTATTATATATCTATCTCATATCTATCTATTTATATCATATATATCCTTATATTTATGTATCTATAATTCCTATCTGCAGAAACAAAATATTGTCATCAGAAAAAGACCAACTGGTCCATCTATTCCATCCTTATATTGTTTTCTTAGGATAGATATATGTTTAGCTCAGACACGTTTACATTCAGTTACTGAAGATTTACCAACCACATCTGCTGGAAGTTTGCTAAGAGCATCTACAATACCTTCAGTTCAATAATAATTGTTGTTGTATCTATCTATCTCTATCTATCGATCTCTCTCATATCAATATATCTATCTATCTATCTCATATCTATCGATCTGTTATCTGTCTATTTATCTATCTCATATTTATCTATCTATCACATATCTATTTATTTATTTATCTATCACATATCTATCTATTTATACATCTATCTCATATCTCTTTTACTTTGTATAAGATATATGGGGAAAATAGAAAACAGAGAGTATATTGATAGAGAGATATAAGATAGATAGATAGATAACAACAAATACATGGTCTCAAATGGCAGGAGCTGCTCAACCCCAAATGCAGTTGTGCATATATATTGGGGGAGCAGATCCTGCCCTTATGGTCTGTTGCTAAGGGCGATCCCCAGCATAAAATGCATACAATGGAGGATTCCTGCAGCAGACTACTACAATGGCATCCTACACCAGATAAACGGTGTGTGGATAGATATGAGATAGGATATGAGATAGATAAATAGATATGATATAGATAGATAGCTATGAGATAGATAGATAGATATTAGATAGATAGATATGAGATAGATAAATATGAGATCGATATGAAATAGATAGATAGAAAGATATGAGATAGATAGATAGATAGATATTAGATAGATAGATATGAAATAGATAGATATGAAATAGATAGATAGAAAGATATGAGATAGATAGATAGATATTAGATAGATAGATAGATATGAGATAGATAGATAGATAGATATGAGATAGATAGATATGAGATATATAGATATGAGATAGATAGATAGATAGATAGATATTAGATAGATAGATATGAGATAGATAGATATGAGATAGATAAATAGATATGAAATAGATAGATAGAAAGATATGAGATAGATAGATATGAGATAGATAGATATGAGATAGATAGATAGATAGATATTAGATAGATAGATATGAGATAGATAGATATGAGATAGATAGATAGATATGAGATAGATAGAAAGATATGAGATAGATAGATATTAGATAGATAGATATGAGATCGATAGAAAGATATGAGATAGATAGATAGAGTTACAAGCAGAGCAGCCCCAGGCTAATGCCAAAATGTCCAGCAAAGAAAGCAGTAGCTGCCGCACTCCAATAAGTGATAAAATGTAAAGTCTACAAAGATTAAACATTACAGCTGCCATGCAGTTAAATATTGCACCCTTGTAAACTTTAGAAGGAGTAGAAAGATATAAGATAGATGATAGATATGAGATAGATAGATAGATAGATATGAGATAGATATATAGATATGAGATAGATATGAGATAGATAGATAAATAGACATGAGATAGATAGATATGAGATAGATAGATAGATAGATATGAGATATATAGATATGAGATAGATAGATAAGAGATAGATAGATAGATATGAGATAGATAGATATGAGATATATAGATATGAGATAGATAGATAAGAGATAGATAGATATGACAGATAGATATGAGATAGATAGATATGAGATAGATAGATAGATATGAGATAGATAGATATGAGATAGATAGATGATAGATATGAGATAGATATGTGATAGATGAATAGATAAATAAATAAATAAATAAAAAGATAGATAATCGAAGATTAAAGCAGTACTAATATGGAGGGAAAGAGCTTGATGCAAGCAGGTAAGTTCTTGATCATGGACCAATGTATAAAAACAAAGAATCCTCCATTTTTCGGTGTATCAGGTGCCAGGGTGTTTATTCCATCACACAACAGAAAATACAATGTGACATTTAACCAGCATCAATCTTGAAGATATGGCGCACACTGGACCGGTCTCTCAGGTTGGCGTACTGCTTATTCTTTATATGTTGATCCCCACAGGTAAACCCGTTCATTTTTTCTCTGTTCCACACTTTTGCCTTTTGCTTTTTTGTTTTCCAATCTTTCTTTTTCTTTTTTTTTTTTTTTTACCTGTAAGTTAAAGTATTTCTGTATTATTAATAAAGTTTAGCACATTTGAATTTGCTGTCTTTTTTCCCCTGCACTTTTTACCCCATTTAAATCATATATGTAAAATACTAAAATTTTATTATTTTACGAAATAATATTAGCTTTCAGAGAAAGACATTTATTGTAAAGCCGGGGCGCTGTCCTAAAGCTGAACTGTATTTATCAAAAGTCTAAATTATTAATAGTCTGTTTGTTCATAATGTAAGGATTAGGGATTATGTCAGTGTTTCCTAACTAGTGCGCCTCCATCTATTGCAAAACTACAACTCCCAGCATGCCCGGACAGCCAAAGGCTGTCCGGGCATGCTAGGAGTTGTAGTTTTGCAACATCTGGAGGCACACTAGTGAGGAAACACTGGATTATCCCATCCAAGGACAGCATGGCCAATGGCTTGTTGGTCTAGTGCCTAAGGGGGCCCCAAGACACATCTGCCCTATAAGAGACCAGTATTATAAATGGTATATGGGACTGGGGTCAAGAGACTACAAGTAACACCTCTGTTTATGGGTCTATAACAACCTTATAGGGGGTTCTCCACCATAAGGCAATTTGAGTACGTACCTGCCAGACAGTAATGGACATGCTTAGGAAGGATCCGTGATTGTCTTGGGGCTAAATGGCTACGTTGTGAGTCCACCATAATGCTGCTGCCTTCTTTTTGTGAAATGGCTATTTCCTGATGGAGTTCCTTCCTTCCAACTACAAGTCCCATGATCCCTTGTTTGTAAGTGTGAGGCCACTTTTCTCCCTGCTACACAACAACCACCCCACCCATTGCCACATACCTGAGCTATGTGCGCTATTTATAAAACTACAATTCCCTGAAGCCCTGTGGAGAATGATCTTTCTCCCACTCAGCTGTCGCTCCACCCATTGAAGCACACCGACTCCCTGTCATCACCTGACTAGTGATGTAATGTCTAAGGCCCCAATGCAACCTGGGGAAACCTGAGGCAACTCTCATTTTGTATGCTGTTAAAAATAAACATCGGGGCAAAGATCATAGAAGAATTGCGAGACCACCATGAAACACAGGTACAGACACTATATTATGAACTACACTAACTTTACAGCCCCTGTAGTATATTAAAAAAAAAACTGGAATACCCCTTTAAATGCTGGGGGTACTTAGATCCTGTTAGCGTTGAAAGCGTTTTATGGAAAAGTTCCCAGTGAGCACCACCAACATAGGGCTGCGGTGATACGGTGCCCATAGGGCCCAATGGTTAAGAAAAAAGAATAGCACGATATTATATACTTTTACATTTTTTTTTTAGTACTTTATACTGTTCTATGAATTATATGGAATACCATAGTCTACTATGCTATTTCATAATCTATTTTTTTTTATTTTTTTGCAGTTTACAATGGATACGCCAGTGTCTATAACATGAGCTAGAGTAATCTGAATGGCCCCTTAGGCTGTGTTTCCTATTTACATTTACTAAAATGGTTACACAATCCACCGCTAGTGAACTGTCTAACGCCAATGGTCATTATCCCCTATTATTTACTAAAGCATTTCTCCGCTGTACAATAGAAGAATGAAGCAATATACACCGATAACAACACAAGGACAGGACCTGAAATGAAACAACAAATCAATGCCAGCTGCATTGTGTCCTCTAATATAAAGATCCATCACCGTTCTTCTTTGGAGGTTGGGAGTTCTAAGCAAACTTGGATAAAAAATGTTTAACCTGTATTTATTTATTTTTTATTTATTTATTTATTTAAATAAATAAATAAATAATTGAATAGATATATGTTTTAATTTATTTATTTTTATTCCAAAAAGAGAAAATCCTGCTGAATTGTACAAGAACTTTGCATATAAGGCTGGGTTCACATCATATCATATCATTCTATCAGGCGTCCGGCATGCACCAGAGGGGAACTGATGCTAGAACTGATCCCATTCATTTGATTGGGACAGTTCATAATCATCCATTGTCTCAACTTTGATGCCGGATTGTACCTACGCCACGCCCCCTCCCATAGACTTGCATTCAGGGGGCGTGGTGTGACGCCAGGAGCCACGGCGCCCGCACTCAGCTTTCATAATAAAATGTTCCGAACGTTGAGGCAGTGGAGTACCACTTTAAAGGGGTACTCCCCTGGAAAACATTTTTTTTTTAAATCAACTGGTGCTAGGTTAATTTACTTCTACTAAAAAAATCTTAATCCTTCCTGTACTTATCAGCTGCTGTATGCTCCACAGGAAGTTTTTTTCTTTTTGAATTTCCTTTCTGTCTGACCACAGTGCTCTCTGCTGACACCTCTGTCCATTTTAGGAACTGTCCAGAGTAGGAGCAAATGCCCCTAGGCAAACTTATCCTGCTCTGGACAGTTCCTAAAATGGAGGTGTCAGCATAACTTCCTGTGGAGCATACAACAGCTGATAAGTACAGGAAGGATTAAGATTTTTTTTTAATAGAAGTAATTTACAAATCTGTCTAACTTTCTGGCACCAGTTGATAAATAAAAAAGAAAAAAAAAATAATAATAAAATTTTCCAGGGGAGTACCCCTTTAAGTGGACACTGCTATGGAGTAAAGCTAACAGAATTCACATCCAACGTATAAATAAAAATCTTTCTTTCTATAAAATATAATAACTAAGAGATTGGAATATCCCTGTATTTAATGGAATAACAGATCATGTCCGATAACATTAAATCATATATAGACTACAGAAATCTTATGGCTTTGCAAACTACCTGGGTTAACTAATCTCATTGCATGAAGATTGAGGCAGTCAGATGGGTTCTCCAGGTTTAAAGGGGGTATTCCAGGCAAAACCTTTTATATATATATATATATATATATATATATATATATATATATATATATATATATCAACTGGCTCCGGAAAGTTAAACAGATTTGTAAATTTATTTTAAAAAATCTTAATCCTTCCAATAGTTATTAGCTTTTGAAGTTTTCAGTCTAACTGCTCAATGATGATGTCACGTCCCGGGAGCTGTGCATGATGGGAGAATATCCCCATAGGAACTGCACAGCTCCCGGGACGTGAGTTATCAGAGAGCAGTTAGACAGAAAACAACAACTCAACTTCAGAAGCTAATAACTATTGGAAGGATTAAGATTTTTTAATAGAAGTAATTTACAAATCTGTTTAACTTTCCGGAGCCGGTTTATATATATATAAAAAAGTTTTGGCCTGGAATACCCCTTTAATGATTAGAGGGATCAGCATTTTGGAGAACAATGAAGAAGATAATTTTTAGAGATTCACCAACTCTAGGCGTCATCATATCTCTTAGCAGGGAGATTTCTGTATGAATGAGCATGTAAAACATATAACAAAATCGCATGCTTTGCCCTAAAAGCCATGGGAATTAATGTTAAATGTTAATGAAGAGGCAGATGTTCTCTTATTTCGCCCATTTTTACACGGGTCAGGGTGCACAACTTTTTACTCTTTTAACTTTTTTTTAAAGAAGAACTGAGTGTCCCTGCCAAATGTTGTCCTCTAATAAATATATGAAAAATATTGGGAGCTGTCATTTAGTCCAAAGAGACCCCTTCAGGTTCCAGAACAGAGGTGCAAACAGAACCTGTAGTTATACCCCAAGATGCCCTTATCATGCATTTTACTGCTATTACCCTCAGATACAATATCCAAGGACAAAGGAACATGCCAAGCTTTATTGTGGTACATTACTAAGTATCTTTAAGAATAGTGAATTATGGTAAACAAATAAAATGTCTGGAACCGTCACAAAATTACATCACAAAAATACATCTTTGATATTTAGAAACAGTTATATACTTTTTTTGTGCTAATTCTTCCCAAACCTCAATATATAAAACCCATTAAAGGGGTACTCCGCCCCTAGACATCTCATCCCCGATCGCGGGGGACCCCCGCAATATAGCATGCAGTACCCACCTGTATCTGCTTCCGGCAGCGCTGGAGGTTCACGAAAGATCGTGACGTCACGACTCTGCCCCCGTGTGACGCCCCGCCCCCTCAATGCAAGTCTATGGGAGGGGGCGTGACGGCCGTCACGCCCCCTCCCATAGACTTGCATTGAGGGGGCAGGGCTTGACATCACACGGGGGCGGAGTCGTGACATCACGATCTTCCGTTCCCGTGGTCAGGAGCCGGAACCTCCAGCGCTGCCGGAAGCAGATACAGGTGGGTGCTGCATGCTATATTGCAGGGGTCCCCAGCGGCGGGACCCCCGCGATCAGACATCTTATGCCCTATCCTTTGGATAGGGGATAGGATGTCTAGTGGTGGAGTACCCCTTTAAACACAACTTTAAAAGTAAATTAAAAGCTCCTTGTAAAGTAACAGAACTTGACATGGGATAAAAAAAAAAAAGTACAGAAAAACATTCCAGGAAGAATTTTCGGCGCTAATGTTTGTAAGGACCTACATGTATTGTTACAAAGGTCAGTTATGGAACTTGTCTATTTTGACTCAGAATTCAAGTAATTGTCTCCCTATACATTACAAGGAAATTACACAGGGTGCAAACTCTGGTCAGCATGCCTATGTCAAGTATGTCCAGTTTGGTCACTCTCGTGGTCCCTGTTCCTCTTTAACATATCGTGTGTCTCATTTTGTTAAGTGGTCGCTAATCCACATGGGTTATCGCATCACGTCTGAGGCAAAGTTCACTTCTCTATTTAAAAAAACAAAAAAAACAAAAACAAACTGAGACTTAAGAAGATTTGACACCATTCATTATTTTCCACTGGGTATTTTTTAGGCTTAAAGGGGTACTCCGGTGGAAAACTTTTTTTTAAATAAACTGGTGCCAGAAAGTTAAACAGATTTGTAAACTGCTTCTATTAAAAAATCTTAATCCTTCCAGTACTTATTAGTGTCTGTATACTATAGAGGAAATTCTTTTCTTTTTGGATTTTTTTATGTCATGAACACAGTGCTCTCTGCTGACCTCTGCTGTCCATTTTAGGAACTGTCCAGAGCAGCATATGTTTGCTATAGGGATTTTCTCCGGCTCTGGACAGTTCCTGAAATGGACAGAGGTGTCAGCAGAGAGCACTGTGTTCATGACATAAAAGAAATCCAAAAAGAAAAGAATTTCCTCTGTAGTATACAGATGCTAATAAGTATTGAAAGCATTAAGATTTTTTAATAGAAGTAATTTACAAATCTGTTTAACTTTCTGGCATCAGTTGATAAAAAAAAAAAAAAAAAAAGTTTTCCTTTGGAGTACCCCTTTAAGGGGAACACTTAAAAAATGTTAACCATAACACAAAACATAATTGTTTATGGGGTTCCTGTTCATAGTCAAAAGATCAACTCCATGAAAACCACATAGAAAAGAAAAATTTTAAGGCTGGGTTTACATATGTCTGGCGTCCGGCTCGGTGGACACAGGCTAAAACTCAACGCAACTGATACCCCAACTGATGACAAAGTGCATCAATTGGTTAGCCTCCATTGATTCTGAATGCCGGAAGGTGGAATGCAGCAAGATGCGTTCCTCATCGGGCATGTCTAACCATCCGGCGTCACAACTTTAGATACCAAATGAATGTGAACTGTCCCATTAAAATAAATGGGATCAGTTCTACCATCAGTTTGCCTCAGATGCGTGCTGAGGGAATCGTGGCCAGATGGCTGACATATGTGAAGGGGGCCCACATCTCATTCTCTGATATTTAGATATTCATGTGATTTGTTCAAGATGTGGCTGTGGATCTAGGGCCATTCTGGATGGGAACACCTAGCTGCAAAAAGCTAAATGTGTTGCTCATGGCAGCCACTTCGATGCTCCATAGACTAAATGGAACATGGTGGCAGCCCTATGGGCACAATAACTTGAATAACTTGTTTAGATCTTATGTTGATTGTAGATTCAAACTGGTGTAAAATGATTAGAAAGTTGGTTTATTCTGGAAAAGTCCCAAAAACTAAAATTTTTATTCCATTTTCTATTTTTCTGTATTTGTCAAGTAGGTTACTCCCCAAAAATCTTGCATAGGTGTGGGAGATGTTAAAGGGGTACTCTGGCCCTAGACATCTTATCCCCTATCCAATAGATAGGGGATAAGATGTCTGATCGTGGGGGTCCTCAGCTGCAGTACTCCAGGCATCCAGAGCACGGAGCGATCTTTGCTCTGTGCCACATGACTGGCGATGCAGGGTGGAGGCTTGCGACGTCCTGGCCATGTCTGTGAGCGGGGCGCGGCCGTGATGTCACGTACAACAACTGCAGCAGGGAGATCGCTGGGGTCCCTTGAATAGGGGATAAGATGTCTAGGGGCGGAGTACCCCTTTAAAAATTTACATAGGATGTCAGGTCCATTCAAAAAAAAAAATTCTGCTCAATGTTAATAATATGGCATCTAAAAGTGACCCTGAACAATGTATTCTATAGGTTCTAGTCATGTCCTGAAATCCAATCACACAAGGAAAAATAAACTGGATCACCTCCTCCAATACAGCGGATTGACTCCCCAGATTGGTGCATCTTGAACAGCAAACCAAAAGGACAATCGATCCTGCACTTTAGTTCAATGCACCTTTATTCCAGCACAGGTGATCATATCATTAGGATCCCATCTTGATGCATTTTGAGCGCATGCGCTCTTTGCCAGAAGATGAAAAAGAGTGCATGCGCTCAAAACAAGTGTTATCCAGTAATTATGAGTTGATATAGCTCTTCATCCAGTGTTGGATCACCCACCAGAGTACTGTTAGATCCTTTAATGACCTCAGAAGTTGAGAAGACAATGACATGTCCTATACCCACAATGAAAATGTTTAGGATAAAGTTAAAAGTTGATGATGCACATAGACTCACCCACAATACGAGAACAGAAATTGCTCTGGTCCTATCGAACTCATCTCTGTTATCGGACCCTCAGGTGAGGAAGCAGATGTCAAGATCATCCCCAATAATACCTCTATGATACTAAGTTATTAATCCTTTACCCATTTAGTCTATAATTGCTTGACTTTACCTGCACCACGTAAAATTTTGCTACAGCAAGTCGGTGATGGCCTTCTTTGTCTTTACTGTTTGTGTATTGTCTACATTTTGAGGGGCACATGTTTTGGTGGATGATGAAGGATGGACCCTAAGGCCCCCTTCACATATATCTAGCAACTTTTCTCTCTGGCGCTGTAGGAAAGTGTTGGAGTGAATTATCCCATTCATTTGAATTGGTCAGTTCACATTCAGTTTGGATACCGGATTGGTAGACATGCAGCATCGTCACAAATTGGAGAACGACAGCCGATCCTGTCCAAATGACCTCCGATCCCAAGACAACTGATGCCAATTGGTGTACTTTGCTGTTATTTGGGGCCAGTTTTAGGCTGGGTTCACTTAAGGATCATATCCTGTGGTCATCGTAGTCTGATTCTTTATTGTTCAGTTTAGAAATTCCCATTGACATTACCTATTTTATGATGAGAAAAATGATGGGTTGGACCACGGGCAAAAGTATTGGAATCGAGCAAAAATAAAAGAGCGGGATATGCTAAGCGCCATTGTATTTATATATATATTTTTAAATGCGCGAAATCTACCACTTTACAAAAATATACGCTGCTGTAACCATCTTACCGTAAAGGCTGAGTAGTGGATCCGCTGACCTGTGTGAAGAATAACTGAACCGCACCAGGGAACAGAGTAACATGTGACTTTAACCCCTTAAGGGCTCAGCCTTTTTGGGCCTTAAGAACTCAGACAATTTTATTTTTACGTTTTCATTTTTTCCTCCTCGCCTTCTAATAATCATAACTCTTATGTTTTCATCCACAGACTAGTATGGGGGCTTGTTTTTTGTGTGACCAGTTGTCCTTTGTAATGACATCACTAATTTTACCATAAAATGTATGGCACAACCCAAAAAAATACTATTTGTGTGGGAAAGGTTTTGAAAGGTACACTGTACACTTTACGGTAAAATAGACATGTTTTCTTTATTCTGTGGGTCAATACTATTAAAATGATTCCCATGATTACATACTTTTCTATTATTATACCGCTTAAAAAAATCACAAACTTTTTAACCAAATTAGTGCATTTAAAATCCCTCTGTTTTGCTGACCTATAACTTTTTTCATTTTTCTGTATAAGCGGCGGTATGAGGGCTCATTTTTTGCACCGTGATCTATAATTTTTTTTGATACTACATTGCATATACAGTAACCCCCCGACATGCGATGGCCCCAACATATGATCAAATCGACATACGATGGCCTCTCAGAGGCCATCGCATGTCGATGTCAGCATCGACATACGATGCTTTTATATGTCGGGGCCACCGCATTAACTGCTATCCGACAGCGCAAAATGCTTAAGCTGCTTTCGGATAGCAGTTTAAGCATCCCGGACAGGTTCACTTACCTATCCCCGCTGCTCCGAGTCCACTTCATGATCCTCCGGTGTCTTCTACATCTTCTCCGGGGTCCGGGCCTCGCTTTACGGCGTTGTTATTACGTCGCTGAGCACGCCGTGCATAATAACGTCACCAGAAAGCGAGGCCCGGACACCGGAGAAGATGCGGAAGACACCGGAGGATCCCGAAGAAGATGACGGAGCAGCGGGAAAGCATCGGTAGCCCCTGGGACAGCATCGGGAGTGGTGAGGACGCGGTCCGGAGCGGCGGGGACAGGTGAGTATTAAATGCACTTTTTACATTGCACAAATCCCTCAACATACGATGGATTCGACAAACGATGGGACCACTGTATAAAACTTTGAATACATTTTTCAAATTTTTTTGGGGAATAAAATGTTATAAAAAAGCAGCAATTCACGCCGCTCACTGTATGGGATAATTAACATCATAATTTAATAGTTCAGATATTTACACACACGTTGATACCAAATATGTTTATAAAAACTTTTTATTTTTTTGACATTTTTTTGGGGGAGGGGATTTTTCATATTTTTTGTTTTATTTTTACACTTTAATAGTCCCCACAGGGGACTATTTATAGCAATCTTTTGGTTGCTAATATTATTCAGTGCTATGCATAGGTATAGCACTGATCAGTGTTATCGGCTATCTTCTGCTCTGGTCTGCTCGATCTCAGACCAGAGCAGAAGACGCTGGGAGACGGACGGAGGCAGGTGAGGGGACCTCCGTCCGCCATTACAGATGATCAGATCGCCGCGGCAGCGCTGCAGTCGATCCGTTTGTCCACATTAAGTGCCGCACTTCTGCAGATGCCGTGATCTGTATTGATCACGGCATCTGAGGGGTTAAAGGCAGACATCCGCGCGATCGCGGATTTCAGCCATTACCGGCGGGTTCCTGGCTGCTATCAGCAGCTGGGACCTGCCGCGATGCTCGCGGTTATGTATAGGACGTAAATGTACGTCCTGGTGCGTTAAGTACCACCTCACCAGGACGTACATTTATGTCTTGTGTCGTTAAGGGGTTAAGTAGAATTTGCAACAGTCTAGATTTATTCACTGGGCGCAAGAGACATGCGTGGTGAAAATGAAAATCTAAAAGAGTTTATATGGAGAATCACAATGTAACTATTCAATATATGGCCTATGGAAGTAATCTCCAAACTGCAGGCCCTGAGATGTTGCAAAACTACAACCCCCAACGGCTGTCCGGGTATGCTGGGAGTTGTAGTTTTGCAACATCTGAAGGCCCACAGTTTAAAGCCCACTGATCTATGGTTTCTGTATACCTAAAATGAATATTCCTTTGTCTAATATCAACTGAGCCGAAACGATGCAAATTTGACAAATCTGTAATTAATTTGTTTAGAAAATGAAAATTAAACAGAAAATTATGAAATAATCCGGTTTTTCAACATTTCATTCGTGCAATGTGATCCACATGCCTCCGTGTGTAATTAAATCTTGCATTGTCAGGTTGTCAAGCTGTGTGAGATGTTCAGCTGCAAATCCGTAAAAGGGCTCCAAATATATTGTTATTTTATTTTAAAAAAAATTTTAATGGAGAAAATTTTTAATTTAGAAAAAAAATATATAATTTTTTTAAATGAAATTAATTAGAATTTTTTAAAATTTTCTGTCCCTTTTAGCTTAGCTTTTACTTCTTTTTTTTTTTTCTGCTAGGGTACTTTAGCCAGATAAGGTATTTTAAGGAGAGGCATTGAGGATGATAATGTCAAAAGATCATAGCAATCTCTTATCGGTATTGTTATATAGTGTTACTAATCACATAATTACTTCTTTCAGAAAGGTGTTTGGCGCGGTACGAGCAGGAGGCTGTCAGTGGCTGGTCTAACCTCAATTTTCACTTCACAAGAAAAATCATTAGTACTTTACAGCGAACCTCCCAAACATTTGGCTCATGAAATAAGCACCTCTGTAGTTCATTCGTATCTGCTAGATGGAGTTAAACTAAACAATTACCTTCTAAGTCCAGCCTTTGATGAAATATTAATAGAACGGTTATGTCACCCTTTTAATTGGGCTTCGAAGTGAATTATACGGGAACTAAATATACTTGAAAGTCAGGAACAGATGCCTGGAAGGAGCTTGTTCTGGTGATTTTCATTCTGGGAAGTAAGGGAGTACGTGCGTAGCAAAGCGGCAGACCATGAGGGGGGGGGGGGGGGGGGGGCTATGGGGCTCTTGCAGAGAGTGGACCCTGTCTTGGGTGATCCCATTCCTTTTTCTATTGGTAAGAACCTGTGCAGGACTCTTCTCTCTAGGGAACTGCATCATCAGCAAATTAGTCGAGGGGGGTATTGATCAATGGGTCAAGTAAAGAAACGGGAAACAAAAACCAGACCCTTCTGTCCAAGGGGGCCCAATCAGACTTCAATATTGGCTATGTAGCCCCCTTTCTTCTATGTACACCACTGCTGGACAGTGTAGGTGATTTTCATTCTAGGAATCAAGGGCAGTTTCTATGGGATCAGCATTGAGTGCCAGGAAAAGTACTGTAATGTATATGTCACAGCTCATGCACACCTGTACATATCTCACCAAGAGGCACTAGCCATATGGCAATGGCTGCAATGCACCAGTGCATTTTGGCTTCTCGGTATTGAGACACAGCCATGTGTTTGGTAGGGGCTACATCTGTATCTTTCATCTGAACGCTCATTTGGTCGATAGTTATCTATCCCTATCCATAGGAATATATGGCTTGGACGAGCGTTTATGTGCTCTAAATGGGAAGAGGGGAGGTAATGTACTACCAGATTCTTCTATGGGCAGCTTATTTGTCTGAGAAAATAAGGATCAGGCAGTTGAAATCCAACATGTCACGTGATCGAGACACTCATCATAGACTTACATTATGAGATCGTCTCTATCACGTTACACGGAGAATGCACTGAGCGTGAACGACTCCCGGCTTTGTTTTTTCTTGATCTGTGAAGGTCTGAACCCTCAGATCCCCGCCGATCAAATCTTTTGATGCCAGGAAATGTCTAAAGTTTTTCTAAATTTCAGTGCCCATTTATGGGAATGTGTAAGCCCTAGTACCTCAGAGGGGCCAAAGGGTCAAGAACCGCTGGCCATCACACTTCAGAGAACTGTCATTCAACCGATAACTTTCTCTCTCGACCCCCTTATATTCTTGCACACTTGGCTCTGAGGATCACACATGTGTTCGAAAAGGGGAAAAGGAGAGTGAGCTGCTGCCAGACACCTGCCCGATTCTTCTCTTTCCCAACATTTACCATCGATGGAAAGTTGGGAGCTCCCCATTCACATAAGATAGTCAATCAGTGCCAATGAATTTATGTGTGTGATAAACAGACACGAATCTAATGTGTATAGCCAGCTTTACACTTCTGAACACCAGATAAGTACTAGTGGCATTTTGTTACTTAGGCAGAATAGACACTGCCTATGGACACCGATTATTCGGTCTGCCAACCCTCAAGTGTTTCCACCCATACGAGAGGTTCCAGAAATGTCCAGCAGTCTATCAGTCTTTTTATTCATACACGTTCATATATGAGGGGATTAGAGTTAATAACTACCAGCTAAGCAACTTTCAGCTGACAATTATCAATCGCTTTTTCGTTTTTGCTGGCTATATTCTTGTTCATTCGGCCAACAGCTAATCCTCCAGACTCCATCATAAGCATGCAGGCTCGGCTTGGGATGTCTTTTTTTGATACGGAGAAAATAATATCACACATGAAGAAAAGATTGGGCATGTTAAAATCCTACCTCCATTTGGAGAATTGTATTCTAGCGTGTTTGGACCGCTTTAGATGTAGTGAGGTTCCATCCTTCTCTGATGATGATGTCAAAGGGAAAGTCGGTAGGCCACCATACCTGTGGCCAGATCCACCAAAACCAGCGGGTTTGGCTGACATTTATGTAATGTGTGGTGTCCCAGCACCAGAGCCTGTCCTGTGGCTTCAGACTGCTTCAGGCGGACCCGCAGCACAGGTGTTGGGCCCACTGAGAGACTATTTGTAATATGAATTATGTTTTGTACTTTACTAAGAATTACTATGTTTTTCTAATTATTTGATTGCTGTTATCCTTAGGTTTGTTATTTATGTGTTACTGTCCCTTTAAGCAGAGAGCAGTGTAAACCCCATGTGACCATGCCTGCCAATGGGAACCCCATACATTTCTAGCTATGTAGTGCAGTGGGAGGAGAAGTTAGTTCATCCTAGAGTTTTGAGCAGATCACAAGTGTGGTAAAGGTGTGTTGTGTGTGGAGAAGCCTCAAGTGGAGGCCCAGATCAAATCTATCTCATCCGGTCATTCTGCAAGGATCGCCCGCACGGTGGAAGTTCATCATCTGGCGGAGGAAGCGACAAGACCTTGACAGAACCCTAGCTACCAAGATCAATCTTCACTTCTCTCAAGTCAGTATCAATTAATTGAGTGAAAGCACCACAAGTCCCAGCAAAACAGAACTCTTAAGGGTTAACGCTGCATCCTCTCACTCTTCACCATACTGTCAGTGTATTACCATCTGCACCCTGCTCAGTAAAGACAATTATCCGTAACCTGATGTCGGTGTGTTCCTTTACTCCCCGACCCTTGTCTAGCCCAGGAGAAGCTGTCTCCAACCTCGGACCGTGTATAGGTTAACGGTGCCCTGGCGTCACAAAGGGATCAGGTATTTCCCTACACCACCCATAGTACCACAAATGAACAGTATATGGCAAGCTCTAGATCTTAGGTCTCCAAACCGTGGACCTCCAGCATGCTGGAAGTTGTAACTTTACAACATCGGGAGTTCCATAGTTTGTAGACCACTGCCTTAGATCTATTCAGACATCCTCCTGAATTGTCTACATGTAAACACTGCCTAGAGTGCATGGACAGCTTAGATGTAGTGACGTCTGTTCCTTCGCTGACAATGATGTCAAAGGGAGAGTCGGTAGGCCACTATAACTATGGCCAGACCCACCAATTTAAAGCAGTGGTCTCCAAACTGTGAACCTCCAGATGTTGCAAAGCTACAACTTCCAGCATGCCCGGACAGCCGTTGGCTGTCCGGGCATGCTGAAAGTTGTAGCTCTGCAACATCTGGAGGTCCACAGTTTGGAGACCACTGCTTTAGATTGTATCTCTCCAGGCATCCTACCAAATTGTCCACATGTAAACACTATCTAATCGTTGCCTGCTATGAGAGGCTACTGAAGAACCAATTCCTTTAGGTTATTTGGTACGAAGTTAAGTTGAGATTATGATCAGTCAACAAAGATGTGTCAGGACTGGACCTATAGAGGTGGAGTGAAAAAAGGGCCCTGATAAAGTGCAGTAATAAAAGTGATGGCATTAGCATAAGATAGTCCTTGGGTTACATTTAAAGAGTACCTGTCATTAAACCATATTTCCTAAACTAACTCAGATTATATTCCCGAACTACTCCTAACACCCCTCCTGCCCTTAAAAAAAATTGCCCTTTAAAAAGTTTTGTATCATACCTTTCTCCTTGCTCACATTGTGTGAGCTCCCGGCAGGAGAAAGTGGGCGTTCCCCAGCAGGTGCAATGTCACTGAAGCCTGCAAGAGCTGTGCCCTGCCATGTTCAGCACACACTTCCTGAGTTTGGTCTCCTGCCAGGCCGGGAAGGAGACCAAAGTAACTGTTTGACTTGTGGCAGGGAACAGAACAGAGCCACCTAGTGTCCATTTTTTCAATCACATTCAAAACCTATAAAGGTTGAGAATTTTAACAGCAAGTAAATAGCAAAGTGTCTTCTAACGACACAAGTAACAAGCCCCTTGGTTGGTGGTCAAGTTGGGTGGCAGACTCTGAAACGTTGACTTTTGTCTTGTTTAGCGAACCCATTGTCAAACACCCTATTAGGAAATAGAGGATCGTATTACATTTAGGATCCTCATGAGTTTCCTCCAACATCATCTTGAAAGAGTCGGGAGGCCTTCGATAAGTGGGTTCTGCCATTTTGTTTGCCTTATGTGTGCCTCCAGCTCTTGCAAAGCTACAACTCCCAACATGCCCCGACAGCCGTTGGGCAAGTGGCTTTGAGTGTAACATGGATGTTGGTGCCAGACAGGCTCGTCTGAGTATTGCAGGAACCGGGATCTACTGAGATTTTCACGCGCTGCAATCTTAAGGGTTTACAGAGAGTGGTCTGAAAAAAAGAGAAAATATCCAGTGAGCGTCAGATGTGTAGATAAAAATGACTTGTAAATGTCAGAGGAGAATGGGCAGACTGGTTTGTGATGATAAAAGTAATAGTAGCTGTGCATTCACACCACGATTTTTTTATATGGCTGCCTGATCCGGTGGGGAAAATTCAAAACCGGCCACAGCCGTATCCCTGCCATCCCCACACCGCATCTCATTAAATTCAATGAGCCGACCAGAGTCAAATAGTGACTCTGGTCGGCTCATTTTCGCAACGCATCAGTTTTATTGCCGGACTTAAAACTGCAGCATATGACAGTTTTCAGTCCGGCAACAAAACCGGATAAGGTGCAATATGAGCCCACCAGAGTCACTATCTGACTATCGTCGGCCCATTGAAAGGAATGAGATGCGGAGCGGGTACTGCAGCAGCCGGTTTCAAATTTTCCCCACTGGATCTGGTAGCCGTATGAAGAAATCGTAGTGTGAATGAAGCCTAACTCAAATAACCACATGTTACAACCCACGGTATGCAGAATACCATCTCCTCCGCACAACTCGTCCAACCTCTAACCAAATACCTTCACCACGTCTACATGCCTAAATGAATTGAGTTGTGGCCATGCCATTGGCTGATTAGCTATTTGTGCAGGGCCGGCTCTGCCTATAGGCAAAATAGGCAGCTGCCTAGCGTGCCTTCTTTATAGGGGCGCCACTCTGTTGGTAACAAGGAAGTTAAACCGCCACTATCTGAACCACTCACTCAACCAGCTCAGCTAGACGCACCACGATAACCCCCCTCTGATGTGTGTCACCCCAGTAGTAAGGTAATTACATGAGGAGGAGGTTTGTTACAGTGTGTCACCCCAGTAGGAAGGTGATTCCATGAGTCGGAGGTTTGTTACAGTGTGTCACCCCAGAAGTAAGGAGATTACATGAGGAGGAGGTTTGTTACAGTTTGTCACCGCAGTAGTAAGGAGATTACATGAGGAGGAGGTTTGTTACAGTGTGTCACCCCAGTAGGAAGGTGATTCCATGAGGAGGAGGTTTGTTACAGTGTGTCACCCCAGAAGTAAGGAGATTACATGAGGAGGGGGTTTGTTACAGTGTGTCACCCCAGTAGGAAGGTGATTCCATGAGGAGGAGGTTTGTTACAGTGTGTCACCCCAGAAGTAAGGAGATTACATGAGGAGGAGGTTTGTTACAGTGTGTCACCCCAGAAGTAAGGAGATTACATGAGGAGGAGGTTTGTTACAGTGTGTCACCCCAGTAGTAAGGTAATTACATAAGGAGGGGGTTTGTTACAGTTTGTCACCCCAGTAGTAAGGAGATTACATGAGGAGGAGGTTTGTTACAGTGTGTCTCCTTAGTAGTAACGTGATTACATGGGGGGGGGGGGGGTTAGGTTTGTTACAGTGTGTCTTCACAGTAGTAAGGTGGGGCATGTCAAAGGGCGGGTCGATGGGCGGAGTCAAGGGGGTGGCAAAATTAGCTTTTGCATAGGGTGGCAAAAATCCTTGCACCAGCCCTGTTTTACCTAATAAAGTGGCCATTGATTGAGCATTTCCCAAGCAGTGTACCTCCAGCTGTTGCAAAACTACAACTCCCAGCATGCCCGGACAGGCGTTGGCTGTCCGGGCATGCTGGGAGTTGTAGTTTTGCAACACCTGGAGGCGCACTGGTTGTAAAATACTAATCTAAACTAATAATTTGACCTGCACATTCCCAGGAAGTATTCTCATTGTGATGCAGGAGGGATTGCGGCTCCACATCCCCTGAGCAGTAAAGCACCAGGCCCCGGCGCCTTATTTCGCCTTCTGTTTGTACAAACCTTTGTGGGCAGAATCAATGAAAATTGAAAGTTTCAAATTTTTTTTTTCCACTGTTGCCTGTTTTCTTGTTATCTACAAAACAGAACAACAGCACTAAAGACCAAAGGCATTGAACAAAAAAACAAAAAAACAATAGATTTGGTGAAAGTTATTTTCCTCTCTCCCCGAGTGCTTTGTTTATTCTGGGAAGTGGAAACAGATAACAAGACTTATGGGACTTAGCTTGATAAGACAACCACCCCATGAAAAAGGACGCACGGAAAAGTACAAATTATCATTTTAAAATAAGGATAAGTCGATTTAACTCTTCAATTTAATATCTTGTTTACGTGACGCCGACGCCATGGTCTCCCGCTGGTAGTAGGAAATATGATTTTTCTTCTATATAAAGGGGCGCTAATCAGTTTGGATCTTCTGCTTATATAATCTCTCATTTATTTTAAGATACCCATAAAGGCCAAAAGACTGCGGTTATTGTTATCACCCAGTCCGGCCTGGTATCAGTCTATAGGAGGCTTATACAGGACCTTTCAGCTTCCCTAATATAAGTGAGTTCTTGTTACACTATGGTTTAATGTGTAGGGGTGCCCAGGGCCGGTGCAAGGATTTTTGCCACCCTAAGCAAAAGCTTGCCCACTTGCCTTTACCCTTTGACACGCCTTACCTTACTACTGGGGTTACACACTGTAACAAACCTCCTCCTCATGTAATTACTTTACTACTGGGGTGACACACTGTAACAAACCTCATCCTCATGTAATTACTTTACTACTGGGGTGACACACTATATCAAACCTCCTCATGTAATTATTTTACATCTGGGGTGAAACACTGTGACAAACCTCCTCATGTAATTACTTTACTACTGGGGTGACACACTGTAACAAACCTCCTCGTGTAATTACCTTACTACTGGAGTGAAACACTGTAACAAACCTCCTCATGTAATTACTTTACTTCTGGGGTGACACACAGTAACAAACGCCCTCCTCATGTAATTTCCTTACTACTGGGGTGACACACTGTAACAAACCTCCTACCCGTGTAATTACCTTACTACCGGAGTGACACAACGTAAAAACAACCCTCCTTATGTAATCACCTTACTACTGGGGTGTGCCAGGAGCACCATCACTAACTGTAGTAGATTGGGGGCGCGCTCGCTATCAGGAAGCAGGACCTGAGTGATCGCGCCTGTGTCTGTCTGTCGTTGAGGTAGCTCCTCTACCAGGCTGGGTGATGAAACTAAGTTTGCTAGTTTTTGGGGGGAAGGGGGGTGGGGGGGGGGGGTGGAGTCAGGACCTGTAGACAGTGTGCAATAAGTTTCTTGGGGCCAGAGGAGCGGGGCCCCTATCAAGAGGGCGCCCTAGCCATCTGCCTATTTTCCTATAGGTGGAGCCGGCCCTGGGGGTGCCTTTGCAAACATAGCAGACGTCAGGAGAAAAAAAGGGTTGGGGGAAACATACTGTATTTCAAGATGTCCAACACTTTTTTCCTGCAGCAGATAAGTCTTAGGGTGCGTTCACACTGCGGAATCTCCGCTTGCTGAATTCCGCGAGTGGAGATTCCACCTGGCGGCTGCCATCGATGATGCTTCAGCGCTGGGGCCGCGGGGGAACTGAGCCGTCACCATTGAAGGCTATGCAGTGCTCGGGGAATCCGCGCAAAGAATGAACATGTTCTTTGTTTGCGCGGAACAATTTCAGCGGCGGAAATTCCGCAGTGTGAATGGGTCTCGCGGAGACCCATTCACACTAATGTTAAGTTCACACCGCGGAATTTTGCAGGAATTCCGTTGTGTGAACGCACCCTTATTCTCTCTCCCCATTATCATAAATCTACATACTTGGCCAATCTGACTGCATATGTTTATGGTGGAGTTATGGGTGAATCTAGCCCAAGGCAATCTATAGAAAGGCATATATATATATATATATATATATATATATATATATATATATATATACATATATATATGTATGACACAAGAAGCAAATATTATCACCCCACATATTACCATCATACGGTTTCTGACCAAACCCAGTATACCGAGATCATGATTAGCAATAATTACAGTATACAAGTGCCAAATCATACTGCCACATCATGACCACTACATTACCACTGCATAGTGACTGGATAATACCACCATACTGTTACAGGGTAAAAACATATATATGGGGGAGATTTATCATAACCTGTCCAGAGGAAAAGTTGCTGAATTGCCCATTTCAACCAATCAGATCGCTTCTTTCATTTTTTTTTTAAGAGGGCAACTGGTCAACACATTTTTGTAAATATTTTGTTATATCTTTTCATGTGACAACGCTACAACGCTGCAGAAATGACACTTATACCACTATACAGTGGCTTAACAATACCAGGGACACACAATACATCACATAACGTCTGACTAATACACTAGATTGTTCCTAATAAAACCACTGTACACAGACCGGTATTCCCACCATACACTGACCAGTTTAGAGGTAGATACGAGCTGTACACAAGATCTGTATGCCATATAAGTGATTATATACAGAACCATATAGTACTAGATACCAGCTGAGCACAGGATCTGTTCCCTGGGAGTCCTTCAAAATTTCTTGCTAGTCAGAAAAAGAATAGGGCCAACGAGGGACTCATAGCAGCTGCATGGTCTGTCTGTAAGGTATGTCTGTAACTGCATGATACAGCTTAAAGGAAATCTGACAGTAAATCTGACCCAGTACAGTATACTGGATTATAGTGCGGGTGAACAGCTGTGAAATAAGGGGTTACTCACTGAAATCCGTGTCTTCTGTGTACATGTTATGCTTGTAAGTTGATTTATTTCTAATGCACCCCAGCGCGCATTTGAGGCAGGGAGCTGGCTGGCCGTGCTCCGTTGCCTCATCTATATTCCCCCCACCCCGGCCCGCCCCAGCTTCATTATGCAAATACTTCCAATCTCACATCACTAGAACGTGAGAGCTGGAGGTGAGCGCATCTCTATGCACCACTGAAGAAGCCTCGCTAGCGACTCCAGGGCACTCCCCTCCCCCGGCCGGCCAGGGAATAATATAAATTAGGCCAGGGAGCTTGGCCAGCCTGCTCCCCACCTCCAATGCATGCAGTGGCGCATTAGGAATACATTTATTTACAAGCATAACTCTGTACAGAAGGCACAGATTTTATTGAGTAACCCCCTATTTTACAGCTGTTCACCCAGTATACTGGGTTTAGTGCAGGTAAACAAGCTGTCAGATTCTCTTTAAAGGGGTCATCTGGGGAAATACATGTATCCCCTGTTCAATGGTTATAGTATAAGTGTTTGATCGCAGGGGGTCCAACTGCTGGGACACCCCACAATCTCCTGTATGAGGATGGCTCTCGCCCAATCTTCGGAGACAAGCAGGAGTGGTGGCCTGCTCAGCCAATCAGCTGGTGATTGACTGAGTGGGCCATCACTCCTACTCAAACTCCAAAGGAAGGTGAATAGAACGGCGGGAGCCAGGCCCTGTACAGGAAATTGTGGAGAGTCCGAGCAGTCACCCAGACGCTTATCTCCAATCCTATGAGTAGGGGATGCGTTTATTTTCCTGGATAACCCCTTTAGCCAATAAACATGTGAAACACCAATTTTTTATATGATCCTCACAGTGTCCCTGCCTGAAGGTCGTCTATCACAATTACACAAAGACAAAAACATGAAAGCATACAGTACCTATGACCTAAATGTAATTCAATCCGTCAAAAATACATATTCCGCCTGTTCTCGGCTTCTACACCGGGTGGTCTTACAGTATTGCACAATCTTTCAACCTTTTTAAATGAAACCTACACGCTCTCAAATTTACCGGGACATTTCAAAATAGTTATGACATAAAGGCAACAAAAAAAGCAGTGTAAAGTCCTTCCTAACAATCCCAGTTAAACCACATTGTAGGCTGCAATTATTCCTTTTCCTTGGAGCCTACAGCACGCACAGGCTTTTGTAGCAATATGTCAGTGCGGTGAAGAAAAAAAGAAAAAAAACCTTCCTCTATCAAGTTTAACAACTTTCTGGTATAACTTCTCAGCCTCTCATTGCTTATTCATGTGGAAATGGGTACGCCCCACTCATTTCGCCTAGATTTGTTACTCTTTGTTGGTCTCTTAGGCTGTTATGGCAGCTGCAAATGGCTTCTCAAGTGACATTTGCTGACATTCAATGAAGTACATTTATCAGCATTGTTCAGTTCACCTCTATACAGACAATCCATTTTATTTTGTTTGCGATAGTAACCTCTTTTTCTACATCCATGCTCTGAAAATGATAAATGGCAAGGTGGCATATTTCAGGGCTGCAGGAAAATGTCACTACGAAAAAAAACCATAATGGACTAAGTGTTGCTTTTCAGGTTTCAACTTGTCAGGCATAGAGAAATACGAGGTTTTTTTTTCTGCAGCTTAATCCCCAATTCTTTAGAACCGCAGAACTCTTTGCAGAAACTAATTATAAGTTACACCGATCACAGCGGGACAGGCATAGATCAGGTAAAAATTCATCTGATCAAGCCGGACAGGATTGTTTGTTTCGGAGTTGTATATTTCATAGCGCATAGAAGGAAAGGAAAAAAAAAATAATCTTGCTCTCCCCGGTTTCTGCTGAGATTAGCACAAATTTATATCCATTCTACAGAGAATAATAAAGTGGAATTTACTTCTGAAATAATATCGTTGTAAAGAGTAAAAAAAAAAAATAAGGCACTTGGGGATAAAGAGCAAATACATCTGTAATAGACATGTATGGAGAAAGGAAGAAACCCTACATAACGCAAGGCTAACATGACTTAGGGCCCCATGACATAACCCTATTGCATGACCCTGAGTAATAGAGACAGCTAGAGATGAGCGAACTTTAGAAAAATTAGATTCGGACGATTCACCGAATTTTCCGAAAAAAATTGGTTCGATCTGAATTTATTCGAGGCGAATCTATGTTAAAAACGGCTATTTCTAGCCTACAGAGATCCTCAATAGGGGTGTAGAACACTTTGCTTTGTTCTAACATGCATATGGAGTGTGCTGGGGTAGTGAAATAATACTGTTATTCAGTATGACATGCAGATTACAGGCATCGCTTTTAGAATCACTGCCGCAGAGCGGCACAATGACAGAGCCTGGAGGTGGCATCAGTATGAGGAGACCATATAGTGGCTGAATGACACAGCGTGGAGGTTTTGGCAGCATGAGGACACCATATAGTGGCTGAATGACACAACGTGGAGGTGTTGTCAGCATGAGGAGACCATATAGTGGCTGAATCACACAGCTTAGATGTGGCTGAAGCATGAGGAGACCATATAGTGGCTGAATGGCACAGCGTGGAGGTTTTGGCAGCATGAGGACACCCTATAGTGGCTGAATGACACAGCGTGGAGGTGTTGTCAGCATGAGGAGACCATATAGAGGCTGAATGGCACAGCGTGGAGGTGTTGGCAGCATCAGGAGACCATATAGTGGCTGAATGACACAGTGTGGAGGTGTTGGCAGGATGAGGAGACCATATAGTGGCTGAATGGCACAGCTTGGATGTGGTTGAAGCATGAAGAGACCATATAGTGGCTGAATGACTCAGCGTGGAGTTGTTGGCAGCATGAGGAGACCATATAGTGGCTAAATGACAAATCGTGGAGGTGTTGGCAGCATGAGGAGACCATAAAGTGGCTGAATGACACAGCGTGGAGGTATTGGCAGCATGAGGAGACCATATAGTTGCAGAATTACACAGCCTGGAGCTGGCAGCAGCATGAGTAGACACTAGGGCTTCACAATCCCTAAGATTAAAAGATGAATTTTGAAATTTCAATTGAAGATTGAAATAGAAAATTTTTAGGCCCAGGCCCAGCAGCATCAGTAAACCATAATTGGCTGAATGACATAGCCTGGAGTTGGCTGAAGCATGAGGAGACCATATAGTGTCTGAATGGCACAACCCGGAGGTGGCAGAAACATGAGGAGAGCATTGAAATTTATGATTTTGAAATTGAAATTGAGGATTTTTAAATTAAAATTGAGTATTTTGGAATAGAAATTTTAACTTCCAAGTTTTAGTGTCCTGGACCCCGGCGTGTGGGTACAAAGGAACAAATATAACAAGGAGTCACATGTCACATGGCAGCACAATGATAGAGCCTGGAGGTGGCATCAGTATGAGGAGACCATATAGTGGCTGAATGACTGCCTGGAGTTTGTGGCAGCATGGGGAGACCATATAGTGTCTGAATGGAACAGCCTGGTGTTGGCTGAAGCATGAGGATGCCATATAGTGTCTGAATGGCACAGACTGGAGGTAGCTGAAGCACGAATAGACCATATAGTGTCTGAATGGCACAGCCTGGAGGTAGCTGAAGCATGTGAAGACCATATAGCAGCTAAATGACACAGCGTGGAGGTGTTGGCAGCATGAGGAGACCATATAGTTGCTGAATGACACAGCCTGGAGCTGGCAGCATAAGTAGACACTAGGGCTTCACAATCCCTAAGATGAAAAGATGAATTTTGAAATTTAAATTGAAGATTTATGGTAGCTAGTGCTACCATAAAAATGTTTAGGCCCAGGCCCAGCAGCATAAGTAAACAATATATTGGCTGAATGACACAGAATGGAAGTGGCCGAATCATGAGGAGACCCAATAGCAGTTGAATGGCACAGCCTAGAGGTGGCTGAAGCATGAGGAGACCATATAGTGGCTGAATGGCACAGCCTCGAGGTGGCTGAAGCATGAGGAGACCATATAGTGTCTGAATGGCACAGCCTGGAGGTGGCTGAAGCATGAGGAGACCATATAGTGGCTGAATGGCACAGCCTGGAGTTTGTGGCAGCATGAAGAGACCATATAGTGGCTGAATGGCAAAGCCTGGAGGTGGCTGAAGCATGAGGAGACCATATAGTGGCTGAATGGCACAGCCTGGAGTTGGCTGAAGCATAAGGAGACCATATAGTGTCTGAATGGCACAGCTTGGAGGTGGCTGAAGCATGTGGAGACCATAAAGTGGCTGAAATGCACAGCCTGGAGGTGGCTGAAGCATGAAAAGAGAAGAGACCATAAAGTGTCTGAATTAGACAGCCTGGAGGTGGCAACAGCGGCATCAGGAGTCCTGAAAGTGACCCGGTGACAGAGTGGTGTGGTGGGTGGCAATACCAGTACCGGTGATGAAGGTGGGTGGAAAAAGGTCTGATGTGGAGGGACGTTAGTAACTGGGGAGCAGCGCCTTAAGTCTGTTTGGCACTATCCATATTTTTGAAGTGTTGGTGTGGCACCATGGTCAATCTACTCTCATGCATCAGGCATTTTTGAGTGGAAATCCTGGCTGATCCATGCCTGATTCATCTTCACAAAGGTCCGTCCCTCCACATTTTTCGTGGACAGACGAGTTCTCCTTGGGGTGACTATGGCCCCTGCCGCACTAAACACCCGCTCTGATGGCACACTACTAGCCAGGCAGGACAGCTTTTCCAGGGCAAACTCTGCTAGTTGCAGCCACAAATCAAATTTAGCTGCCCAGAAGTCTTGCGGATCTTCAAGGTGTGTTGGCATGGTCATGTCAAGGTATACCACCACCTGCTGGTTCAGGTCCTACTCCAGGTCTACCTGCTGCTGATGAGTTGCTTCACTATGCGATTGAAGAAAGCTACTCAACAGCGACTGCAGACTCAGGCTGCTGCTGATGGATGTTACGCCGAGCGCTCCGGGTCCCCGCTCCTCCCCGGAGCGCTCGCTACACTTCCCTCACTGCAGCGCCCCGGTCGGTTCCACGGACCCGGGGCGCTGCGTTACCACCTCCGGCCGGGATGCGATTCGCGATGCGGGTAGCGCCCGCTCGCGATGCGCACCCCGGCTCCCGTACCTGACTCGCTCCCCGTCAGTTCTGTCCCGGCGCGCGCGGCCCCGCTCCCTAGGGCGCGCGCGCGCCGGGTCTTTGCGATTTAAAGGGCCACTGCACCGCTGATTGGTGCAGTGGTTCCAATTAGTGTTTACACCTGTGCACTTCCCTATATCACCTCACTTCCCCTTCACTCCCTCGCCGGATCTTGTTGCCCTAGTGCCAGTGAAAGCGTTCCTTGTGTGTTCCTTGCCTGTGATTCCAGACCTTCTGCCGTTGCCCCTGACTACGATCCTTGCTGCCTGCCCCGACCTTCTGCTACGTCCGACCTTGCTTCTGTCTACTCCCTTGTACCGCGCCTATCTTCAGCAGCCAGAGAGGTTGAGCCGTTGCTAGGGGATACGACCTGGTCACTACCGCCGCAGCAAGACCATCCCGCTTTGCGGCGGGCTCTGGTGAAAACCAGTAGTGACTTAGAACCGATCCTCTAGCACGGTCCACGCCAATCCCTCTCTGGCACAGAGGATCCACTACCTGCCAGCCGGCATCGTGACAGTAGATCCGGCCATGGATCCCGCTGAAGTTCCTCTGCCAGTTGTCGCTGACCTCACCACGGTGGTCGCCCAGCAGTCACAACAGATTGCGCAACAAGGCCAACAGCTGTCTCAACTGACTGTTATGCTACAACAGTTACTACCACAGCTCCAGCAATCATCTCCTCCGCCAGCTCCTGTACCTCCTCCGCAGCGAGTGGCCGCTTCTGGAATACGACTATCCTTGCCGGATAAATTTGATGGGGACTCTAAGTTTTGCCGTGGCTTTCTTTCCCAATGTTCATTACACTTGGAGATGATGTCGGACCAGTTCCCCACTGAAAGGTCTAAGGTGGCTTTCGTAGTCAGCCTGCTGTCTGGAAAAGCCCTGGCTTGGGCCACACCGCTCTGGGACCGCAATGACCCCGTCACTGCCTCTGTACACTCCTTCTTCTCGGAGATTCGAAGTGTCTTTGAGGAACCTGCCCGAGCCTCTTCTGCTGAGACTGCCCTGTTGAACCTGGTCCAGGGTAATTCTTCCGTTGGCGAGTATGCCGTACAGTTCCGTACCCTTGCTTCAGAATTATCCTGGAATAATGAGGCACTCTGCGCGACCTTTAAAAAAGGCCTATCCAGCAACATTAAAGATGTTCTGGCCGCACGAGAAATCCCTGCTAACCTACATGAACTCATCCATCTTGCCACTCGCATTGACATGCGTTTTTCCGAACGGCGTCAGGAGCTCCGCCAGGATATGGACTCTGTTCGCACGAGGCGTTTCTTCTCCCCGGCTCCTCTCTCCTCTGGTCCCCTGCAATCTGTTCCTGTGCCTCCCGCCGTGGAGGCTATGCAGGTCGACCGGTCTCGCCTGACACCCCAAGAGAGGACACGACGCCGCATGGAGAATCTCTGCCTGTACTGTGCTAGTACCGAACACTTCCTGAAGGATTGTCCTATCCGTCCTCCCCGCCTGGAAAGACGTCCGCTGACTCCGCACAATGGTGAGACAGTCCTTGATGTCTACTCTGCTTCTCCACGTCTTACTGTGCCTGTGCGGATGTCTGCCTCTGCCTTCTCCTTCTCTGCTATGGCCTTCTTGGACTCTGGATCTGCAGGAAATTTCATCTTAGCCTCTCTCGTCAACAGGTTCAACATCCCGGTGACCAGTCTCGCCAGACCCCTCTACATCAATTGTGTAAACAATGAAAGATTGGACTGTACTATACGTTTCCGCACGGAGCCCCTTCTAATGTGCATCGGATCTCATCACGAGAGGATTGAACTGTTGGTCCTCCCCAATTGCACTTCTGAAATCCTTCTTGGACTTCCCTGGCTTCAACTCCATTCCCCAATCCTGGATTGGTCCACTGGGGAGATCAAGAGTTGGGGGCCCTCTTGTTCCAAGGACTGCTTAAAACCGGTTCCCAGTAAACCTTGCCGTGTCCCTGTGCTTCCTCATGTAACCGGTCTCCCTAAGGCCTATATGGACTTTGCGGACGTTTTTTGCAAAAAACAAGCTGAGACTCTACCTCCTCACAGGCCTTATGATTGTCCCATTGACCTCCTCCCGGGCACTACTCCACCCCGGGGCAGAATCTATCCTCTGTCCGTCCCAGAGACTCTTGCCATGTCTGAATACGTCCAAGAAAATTTAAAAAAGGGCTTTATCCGTAAATCCTCCTCTCCTGCCGGAGCCGGATTTTTCTTTGTGTCCAAAAAAGATGGCTCTCTACGTCCTTGCATTGACTACCGCGGTCTTAATAAAATCACGGTTAAGAACCGCTACCCCCTACCCCTCATCTCTGAACTCTTTGATCGTCTCCAAGGTGCCCATATTTTTACCAAACTGGACTTAAGAGGTGCTTATAATCTCATCCGCATCAGAGAGGGGGATGAATGGAAAACGGCATTTAACACCAGAGATGGACACTTTGAGTATCTGGTCATGCCCTTTGGTCTATGCAACGCCCCTGCCGTCTTCCAAGACTTTGTTAATGAAATTTTTCGTGATCTACTATACTCCTGTGTTGTTGTATATCTGGACGATATCCTGATTTTTTCTGCCAATCTTGAAGAACACCGCCAGCATGTCCGTATGGTTCTTCAGAGACTTCGTGATAATCAACTCTATGCCAAAATAGAGAAATGTCTGTTTGAATGCCAATCTCTTCCTTTTCTAGGATACTTGGTCTCTGGCCAGGGACTACAAATGGACCCAGATAAACTCTCTGCCGTCTTAGATTGGCCACGCCCCTCCGGACTCCGTGCCATCCAACGTTTTTTGGGGTTCGCCAATTATTACAGGCAATTTATTCCACATTTTTCTACCATTGTGGCTCCTATTGTGGCTTTAACAAAAAAAAATGCCGATCCCAAGTCTTGGCCTCCTCAAGCGGAAGACGCCTTTAAACGACTCAAGTCTGCCTTTTCTTCGGCTCCCGTGCTCTCCAGACCTGACCCATCTAAACCCTTCCTATTGGAGGTTGATGCCTCCTCAGTGGGAGCTGGAGCTGTCCTTCTACAAAAAAACTCTTCCGGGCATGCTGTTACTTGTGGTTTTTTTTCCAGGACCTTCTCTCCGGCGGAGAGGAACTACTCCATCGGGGATCGAGAGCTTCTAGCCATTAAATTAGCACTTGAGGAATGGAGGCATCTGCTGGAGGGATCAAGATTTCCAGTTATTATTTACACCGATCACAAGAACCTCTCCTACCTCCAGTCTGCCCAACGGCTGAATCCTCGTCAGGCCAGGTGGTCTCTGTTCTTTGCCCGATTTAATTTTGAAATTCACTTTCGGCCTGCTGATAAAAACATTAGGGCCGATGCTCTCTCTCGTTCCTCAGATGCCTCTGAAATTGAACTCTCTCCTCAACACATCATTCCTCCTGACTGCCTGATTTCCACTTCTCCAGCCTCCATCAGGCAAACTCCTCCAGGAAAGACCTTTGTTTCTCCACGCCAACGCCTTGGGATCCTCAAATGGGGTCACTCCTCCCATCTCGCAGGTCATGCGGGCATCAAGAAATCTGTGCAACTCATCTCTCGCTTCTATTGGTGGCCGACTCTAGAGACTGATGTGGTGGACTTTGTGCGAGCCTGCACTATCTGTGCCCGGGATAAGACTCCTCGCCAGAAGCCCGCTGGTTTTCTTCATCCTCTACCTGTCCCCGAACAACCTTGGTCTCTGATTGGTATGGATTTTATTACTGACTTACCCCCATCCCATGGCAACACTGTTATTTGGGTGGTCGTTGATCGATTCTCCAAAATGGCACATTTCATCCCTCTTCCTGGTCTTCCTTCAGCGCCTCAGTTGGCTAAACAATTTTTTGTACACATTTTTCGTCTTCACGGGTTGCCTACACAGATCGTCTCGGATAGAGGCGTCCAATTTGTGTCTAAATTCTGGAGGGCTCTCTGTAAACAACTCAAGATTAAATTAAATTTTTCTTCTGCATACCATCCTCAATCCAATGGACAAGTAGAGAGAATTAACCAGATCTTGGGTGACTATTTACGACATTTTGTTTCCTCCCGCCAGGATGACTGGGCAGATCTTCTACCTTGGGCCGAATTCTCGTATAATTTCAGAATCTCTGAATCTTCCTCCAAATCTCCGTTTTTCGTGGTGTACGGCCGTCACCCTCTTCCCCCCCTCCCTACCCCCTTGCCCTCTGGTCTGCCCGCTGTGGATGAAATTTCTCGTGATCTTTCCACCATATGGAAAGAGACCCAAAATTCTCTCTTACAGGCTTCTTCTCGCATGAAGAGATTCGCAGATAAGAAAAGAAGAGCTCCTCCCATTTTTTCCCCTGGAGACAAGGTATGGCTCTCCGCTAAATATGTCCGTTTCCGTGTCCCGAGCTATAAGTTGGGACCACGCTATCTTGGTCCTTTTAAAGTTTTGTGTCAAATTAATCCTGTCTCTTACAAACTTCTTCTTCCTCCTTCTCTTCGTATCCCTAATGCCTTTCACGTCTCTCTTCTTAAACCTCTCATCCTCAACCGTTTTTCTCCTAAATCTGTTCCTCCCACTCCTGTTTCCGGCTCCTCGGACATCTTCTCTGTCAGAGAAATCTTGGCCTCTAAGAGAGTCAGAGGAAAAACTTTTTTTTTGGTGGATTGGGAGGGTTGTGGTCCAGAAGAGAGGTCCTGGGAACCTGAGGACAATATCCTGGACAAAAGTCTGATCCTCAGGTTCTCAGGCCCCAAGAAGAGGGGGAGACCCAAGGGGGGGGGTACTGTTACGCCGAGCGCTCCGGGTCCCCGCTCCTCCCCGGAGCGCTCGCTACACTTCCCTCACTGCAGCGCCCCGGTCGGTTCCACGGACCCGGGGCGCTGCGTTACCACCTCCGGCCGGGATGCGATTCGCGATGCGGGTAGCGCCCGCTCGCGATGCGCACCCCGGCTCCCGTACCTGACTCGCTCCCCGTCAGTTCTGTCCCGGCGCGCGCGGCCCCGCTCCCTAGGGCGCGCGCGCGCCGGGTCTTTGCGATTTAAAGGGCCACTGCACCGCTGATTGGTGCAGTGGTTCCAATTAGTGTTTACACCTGTGCACTTCCCTATATCACCTCACTTCCCCTTCACTCCCTCGCCGGATCTTGTTGCCCTAGTGCCAGTGAAAGCGTTCCTTGTGTGTTCCTTGCCTGTGATTCCAGACCTTCTGCCGTTGCCCCTGACTACGATCCTTGCTGCCTGCCCCGACCTTCTGCTACGTCCGACCTTGCTTCTGTCTACTCCCTTGTACCGCGCCTATCTTCAGCAGCCAGAGAGGTTGAGCCGTTGCTAGGGGATACGACCTGGTCACTACCGCCGCAGCAAGACCATCCCGCTTTGCGGCGGGCTCTGGTGAAAACCAGTAGTGACTTAGAACCGATCCTCTAGCACGGTCCACGCCAATCCCTCTCTGGCACAGAGGATCCACTACCTGCCAGCCGGCATCGTGACAATGGAGCTGATACTGCTCCTGCCACCCCACCCCTCCCCAGCAGCCATGACAGTGGAAGGTGAGCGCAGGGGTCCCCCCGATTCAGATCAGGATGGACGATGGCACCGATAGGCATCGGCCAACTGACTTCATAGGATGCCTCTGTAGTAGGTCACTTTGTCCTCCCTCTCAGTGGGTGTAAAAAGTCCCTAATCATGTGGCGGTAGCCCGGGTCCAATAAGGTGGAGACACAGAAGTCATCCCTCTTCTGAATGGTGACAATTCAGCTGTCACTACACAAGCAAGTAAGCATGCATCGTGCTATTTGTGCAAGTGACTCGGAGGGACTCCCTGCCTCCATCTCCACTGCATACTGCCACGGTGTGTCTGGGTCCTCTGTCTCGCCTTCCTCCTAATCCTCTAGCTCCTCTGGCTGCTCCTGCTCCTCCTCTCCTGTCAGATAACTAGAAACACCACCCATTTGCCGAAACCTAAACTGTGCTCCATTGTGCCCCTCTTCCTCCTCCTCCTCCAGTTCAGCCCCCACAGGGCTCATTTGGCCTTGAGATGTAGGTGCCACTTCTCCAGTGTACAAAAAAGAAAGTTGCAACAGCACTCTAGGTCAAAATAATGGAGGCTCAGTGCACTTTTTGATCAAAATGTGTTACCCCATCCACCACGCGGAGGTGGCCTCATATCGGATGGGACCCTAACATGATAACTCACCTCTGCTGTGCATATAGCCTCTGACTGTGTGACATGTTGGATCAGCCATTGACCAAACCACCTCCAGTCTGAGAGGGGTGGGGTGCATGGCTAAAGAGGGTGCCACACCCCCCAACTTACAAAGTAAAAACAAAAGGAAAAATAGCCAGCACTACAACCCAATACATACGTGCCGCTGCTGTGGCAAATACAAAATGTACAAAAAATAAAGTTGCAACAGCACTCTAGGTCAAAAAATGGAGGCTCTTAGCGCACTTTTTGATCAAAATGTGTCCCCCCCATCCATCACGTGGAGGTGGCCTCATATCGGATGGGACCCTAACATGATAACTCACCTCTGCTGAGGGTCCCATCTGATATGAGGCCACCTCCACGTGGTGGATGGGGGGAACCATGTTGATCAAAAAGTGCGCTAAGAGCCTCCATTTTTTGACCTAGAGTGCTGTTGCAACTTTCTTTTTTGTACATTTTGTATTTGCCACAGCAGTGGGCACCTGTGTATTGGGTTGTTGTGCTGGCTATTTTTCCTTTTGTTTTTACTTTGTAAGTTGGGGGGTGTGGCACCCTCTTTAGCCATGCACCCCACCCCTCTCAGACTGGAGATGGTTTAGTCAATGGCTGATCCAACATGTCACACAGTCAGAGGCTATATGCACAGCAGAGGTGAGTTATCATGTTAGGGTCCCATCCGATATGAGGGCACCTACACGTGGTGGATGGGGGGACACATTTTGATCAAAAAGTGCGCCATTTTTTGACCTAGAGTGCTGTTGCAACTTTCTTTTTTGTACATTTTGTATTTGCCACAGCAGCGGGCACATGTGTATTGGGTTGTTGTGCTGGCTATTTTTCCTTTTGTTTTTGCCACTTCTCCAGTGCCCTGACCAGCCATCTTTTCCAACACATGTTGTAAGAAATGAAGCAGTGGAATGACGTCGTTCATCCCGTAATCCTGGCGACTTACTAATAATGTGGCTTATTCAAAGGGCCTGAGCAAATGGCAGGTGTCACATATGAGCTGCCACTGGTTCACATTGAAGTTACACAAGGGAGTACCCCTATCTGCTTGGATCATCAAGAAATCGGTGATGGCTTTTCTCTGTTCGTACAGACGGTCCAACATATGGAGGGGGGAATTCCAACGTGTGGCAATGTCACAAATCAGACTATGTTGGGGGATACTGTTCTGACGCTGAAGCTCAAGGAGGGTGTGCTTTGCTGTGTACGAGTGGCTGAAGTGCATGCAAAGTTTAATCCCATTGGATGTCTTGCAAATGGGGGGAACACTTCATGAACTGCTTCACAACCAGATTGAACACGTGTGCCATGCAGGGAGCATGGCTCTGCCTTCCCAGTCGCAGCGCATGCAACATGTTCTTTCGTTGTCAGTCACCATGGTTCCCATTTCGGGTTTTCGTGGAGTAAGCCATGCTCCGATTTCTTTACGAATGACTTTAAGCAGTTCCTCCCCGGTGTGACTCCGTTCACCAAGGCAAACCATGTGAAGAACAGCATGACACCGCTGGCCCTCTACACATGGTATGCTGAAGGGCCACTGAAACTTGTCTTAGCAGTGGAAGCTGAGGACACGGCGGAGGAGGAGGAGGCAGAGTCGCACACTGTCACAGGACGAATGGCCTGGGAGTATGGAGGAGGAAGCGGCGTGATCTGTCCAAGTTGGTGTTGTGGCTGTGCAGGAACCACATTTACCCAGTGAGCCGTAAAGGACATGTATTGTCCCTGTCCACAGTTACAGCACCAGATGTCGGAGCTGCCTTGCACTTTGGTACACACCGACAAGGACTGACCCACTTTCTCTTCCACAAAATTGTGCAGGGCTGGTACTGCCTTCTTTGCAAAGGAATGACAGCTTGGCACTCTCCACCTTGCCTCGGCACAAGCCATCAGTTCTCTGAAAGGTTCAGAGTCCACCACTTGAAAAGGGAGGGACTGCAGCACTAGCAACTTAGACAGGAGCACATTCAGCTTCTGCACCATTGGATGAGTGGGCGCATACTGTTGTCTCTTGGACATGGCTTCGCCGATGGATTGTTGGCAGAATGGCTTACTATGCTTGATGAATTTAGGCCTCTGCCACTCCTCTGTGCATGTCCTGGCACTTCTCTGCCTGACATACTTAGTGCGTATATGAGGGGAGTACAATACGCTTCACTACGCTTAAAACAGTATTTATCTAGAACAGCAGCAGGTGTGTACTTTTGACTGTCCTTTCACAGTATCTAGGCCCTTGACAGATTAACAGGTACAAAATAGTACACTACTTACATGTACGTATGTGGTATGCACTTATAAGGGCAGAAAAATGCGGTACAGTACGCTTAAAAAAACTTATTTTAGTAGAACACCAGCCAGTGATTAATTTGGCCTGTACTTTCACAGTATCTAGGCCCTTGACAGATTAACAGGTACAAAATAGTTCACTACTTAGATGTAGGTATGTGGTATGCACTTATGAGGGCAGAAAGATGCGCTACAGTACACTTAAAAAAGTATCTGAGTAAAAACACCAGCCAGTGAGTACTTTTGCCTGGACTTTCACAGTATCTAGGCCCTTGACAGATTAACAGGTTTAAAATAGTACACTACTTAGATGTAGGTATGTGGTCTGCACTTATGAGGGCAGAAAAATGAGCTACAGTACGCTTAATAAACGTATTGGAGTAAAACACCAGCCAGTGATTACTTTTTGCTGTCCTTTCACAGTATGTAGGGCCTTAACAGATTAACAGGTACAAAATAGTACACCACTTAGATGTAGGTATGCACTTATGAGGGCAGAAAAATGCGCTACTGTACGCAAAAAAAATAAATGCTGGAGCACAAAGTCACTGTGTACTAAACCCAAAATTGCAAAAAGATTTTCTCTCAAATACTATTAGGAATGGACTGCTGGGTATGGATTATACCGTCTACAGACTAGTATAACCAGCAGACCAGTTGTTGTAGAACAAAGACACAGATTTGCCCTAAAATATTATTTCTCCCTTCTGTGAAAACATTTCTGCAGCTGAGGCAACACATAGCTCTCTGCTCCTCTCTGTAATGTAATGCTGTTCACAGTTACTGAGGGGTTAATTGCTGCAGTAAGAATTAGTTTCTGTGCAAAAACGCTGTGCTCTGTGTCCTACAGAAGACTGAGGTGACTAAGAGGGAAACGCTGCTGCAACAAGCTTTTCACACACAGCGATGTCCGTCCTATCTCTATGCAGTGTAATGAATGAAATGACGAGCCGCAAAATTGCTGCTGACTATATAGGGCTATGACATCACAGGGGTGACTGGCTGCTGATAGGCTGAATCCTGCATGTGATTCAGGGTCATCCCGCCTACTTCCCTTCCCGCCTTCCCAGCATTCCTTGCCCCATGTATTGACATGTGGATCCGCCATTTTAGATGCCCTGGAGCCTGGACCGCAGTAAACGGAGTTTAATGAAATTGGTAACGAATTCGGGTTTGTCAGCTTCGATTCGCTCATAGAGACAGCATTCGACAGATCAACAACGCGGAAGACAAGTGATAGCAGCAAAGAGCCGCATGGACAATCCAGTGATCGCCCGTGTGACCCTCCCTGCCCAATTTATTAACCTCATAATAGTTGTGTAAAAAAGAGGCGGTCTGTGTAAACAAGTGCCAATCTGTGTAAACAAGTGCCAATCTGTATAAACAAGTGTAGATCTGTATAAACAAGTGCCAATCTGTGCAAAGAAGCACCGATCTGTATAGACAAGTGCAGATCTGTGTAGACAAGCCCCCATCTGTGTTAACAAGTGCCAATCTGTGTAAACAGGTGCCAATCTGTATAAATAAGTGCCAATCTGTGTAAACAAGTGCAGATCTGTATAAACAAGTGCCAATCTGTGCAAACAAGCACCGATCTGTGTAGACAAGTGCTGATCTGTGTAAACAAGTGCAGATCTGTATAAACAAGCGTGATCTGTGTAAACAAGTGCAGATTTGTATAAACAAGCACCAACCTATGTCAACAAGTGTCAATTTGTCTAATCAAGTGCAGATCTGGGCAAACAAGCACCAATCTGTGTAAACAAGCGCCGATCTGTGTAAACAAGCACTGGTTTGTGTAAAAAAGTGCCGAACTACAAGATCAGGGTTGGTTTACATTGAGTCATTCAGTAGGGTGAGCCTCACAATAGTTGTGTAAACCAGAGGCAATCTGTGTAAACAAGCACCGATCGGTATAAACAAGTACTGATCTGTGTAAACAAGTGCCAATCTACAAGATCGGAGCTGGTTTACATTGAGTTGTTCAGTAGGGCCCTACTAAATAGGTGTGGACTGACTAGTCTACTCCTTCATACACATGCATGCTTGGCTGAGAGTGCATGTTTTCTGAAAGGGGTTTCAGAAAATATGGGTACACGTCAGATTCGACTGATGTACGTATGCATGTGTTTTCAATGGGGGGGGGGGGGGGGGGGATAAGCCGCTACCAGACATCTTCAGTGATGGCTTTATCTACCCTAATTCAACATGCCCAACTCTGTGGCAGATGTTGAGAAAGACTTAAGGAGCAAACCTTTATTAGATAAGTGGTTTCCAAACTGTTTCGGGAAAGACTCAGGAGGGGCATGCCTTTCCCCCTAGCAGGGGGTGGGAACTTTTATGTTAATGACAGAAGTGATATAAGCTTGAACGATTTGAAATAAAGGTCAGAGTGTGGAAAGCACAGAGAATGCAGAAGCATCTGAAACCGATAAATGGCTCTGTTTGATTTACTTTGCTATATACATTCTGTATACAGATTTGGTCGGGAGTATGATAGCTACAAGAGCACTGATAAAAAAATCCACATCAACAACTCCCAGCATGCCCGGACAGCCAACGGCTGTCCGGGCATGCTTTGAGTTGTAATTTTGCAACAGCTGGAGGTTACCAATTTAAAGACAATTTATTAGATGGTTATTTCATTCTACCAAAACTACAGGTGTATGGCCAACTTAAAGGGAAGTCATGGTGGTGGTGGTGGGGAGTAATTGTGGTGGTCTCTAGTGGCTTATCCCAACCCTACCTGTCTTGATTGATATATGTCTTCCTGTTTGAATGTAGGGATAGATCTAGCAACCAAGGCCAGTTGATCAAGAATAAGCAATTGGAAAGCCCCCCATTGACTTATGGTTTAGGCAACACACAATTGATGACAAGGGCTGGCAGCAGCTTATCTACCTCAAAATAATAGGATCAAGCATGTTAAAATTCAGCATGCTTGATTCTTCTTTCCCCCAACATCTGCCTCCAGTGGGGGGGAAGGGGGAGTTGGCAGACCCTCATACACATAACCTTTTAGCTGAACCTACATGATGAACAACTGAATAGGAAATGTTGAAATCCAACACGCCCAACCTGTGTCTCCCCTAATTCCTTCCGTTGGAGGAGGGTTAGGAGGCCACCGTATACATTAGATGTTTGGCTGATCCAGCCAAAATCAGGGTCCAGCAGACATTGACTTAATGTGTTTGGCCAGCTATATTGTGTAGGATCTTGAAACTAGAGATAAAGTACAGCTCATAGGGGTAGGGGGGTTTTGTGCACAGTCACTAATCCCGTTGATGAACGCTACAGATAACCTCTACCCATCCTGAAAAGGCTATCAACAGGGGAAAGTAAAATGCATTTAGTTTCACAATAAATACATAGACTGACATTAAAAGCTGTTGACATAAATCTAAATGTGTCCAGAATAGAATATTTTGCCAGTTTACTCAAACATTGGGGGAGATATTCAAAAACTACTGTAATTTCTGTTCCAGTGATATTAATTACACTTTTTTTTATTCTCCTCACATTTTCAAAGGTCTCTTGTGCAGTTTTGAAAATATGAAAATATGTGAGAGTTCATTTTCGTGCCACTTTGGTTTTGTTTGCGCCAAAAATGGCCAAATTTTACATCCCCGAATATACTGGTGGAAGCAACTCGTAATATTCCATGATTACTAGTGCCCAGACAAGCAATAACTGTATAAATACAACATTTCTAGGGCTGAAATGCTAGTTCAGGTACAGTGACCATAAAAAAATAAAAAATAATCTTATAATTTTTTTAATAACATTTTCCAATAATAATTATACATTTTTCAATAATTGATTAAATAACACCTTTTCCCAAAAAACTAAAGAAAAACCCCCGCAAAAAACTTCAACCATTTCTGTGATTTCCACACTAGCAAAAACATTGTGTGAATTGTTTTTATGTAAGATGGACTCTTACCCCTTTGAAAATATCCAGTGAAACATGAAATTTACATAGCCACACACACTTTTGCAAAACTGGTGTGACTAGTGTCAAACCTTGGATAATTCTCATGTAAAATAGTTTGAATATCTGATGATAATTTTTTCGCGCAAACACGCATATTTTGATGTGAAGCGTTTTGAATATGACCCCCATTGTATCTTATATTTCAGTACTGATCTAGAATTTCCTCCATAATGACCATTTATGTTGAAGACAATGAAAACCAATCATGTAATGAAATGACTGGAGCTTGCCGTAGACAAGAGCGAAGTAACATTCAGTTAATGGCTATTTCTCTCCACTTACCATGTTCTTCTGATTTGGTTTGGCCCAGTGTGTATGTTTAGTTCACTAGGAAGAGAGGAATTAAAGGGTTTGGGTGAAACTCAGCATGACTAGTCTATCTTTACACAAAAACACTCCATCTAGAGACACTAGGTCATTGTCCGAAATCAGCAGCTTTGGCCAATTCACATCACTTGTGCATCTGCTCGCCAGCAGGACAAATGTGCTGGTAAACTCTTTTGCCAGAACTGATACTGTGGTTGATTGGATTGTTTCTACCATTGACAGTATTCCATTATTGGTCACCTATAATATTTTTTGTAATTTTACAAATAAGTGCATTGTATGGCCAACTGGTAGTCTTTGGAAATCTCTGGAAGTCTACGGCCAACTGGAAGTCTATCGATCCTCTACTTTTGTACATAAAACTTTTTTTTTTAAGATACAACATATGCACCCTAAAATGTAGCATTTATAAAAAGTGACAAAAAAAATGGTTGAAAAATAACCTGGAGGGCAGAGGGGGACCAGCAAGTTCTTGACAGATTTATGATTAATAATGTAAATCTACATCTGCCCAAATTAGGCAGGAATTTCTCTACCTTTAGGCATCTTTGAGACAAGCCAAGATGCCCCAAATGTATTAAGAGATAGGGCACAATTTACTTCAACATACTTCCATTTAAAGACTGGCCTTCTTTGGACCACAAGCTGGAAGCAGGGAGGGATGATCACTTTTTTTTTTACACAATACACATCACTGTTGTGATGTGTACTGTGAAGAAAAAAAACGAAAATTCATCATTATGAATATATATTGCTATATTCTAAATATTTGCGAAATCGTGAAGTGCCAATATTCGGGGTAAAAAATCATATTTCGAATATTCAAGCTCAACACTGCTTCTGACAACCCCTACTTATTAAAATAGTCCATTGACTAGAAGCTGATTCGGCTGTACTGTGTGTGGAACTTTGGCAGTAAGTTTTAATTTCTCTGCAGCACAACCACAGGGGAAATTAGGCATTACAAAGTGTCCTTCTAAATCTGAATTGTCTGCATTACGTAGGATAGGACAGGTCCTCAGGTGCTCTGAGAATGGAACCACCCTGGTCCCTTTTTTTTTAATCCCTCAGGAAAGGTGCATCCATTGTGTGGTGCCATGGGTGGTGTAAGGAATACCTGATCCCTTCGTAACGCCAGGGCACCGTTAGCCTATACATGGTCCGAGGTTGGAGACAGCTTCTTCTGGGCCAGACACGGGGCGTAAAGGAACACACCGATGTCAGGTTATGGATAACTGTCTTTACTGAGCAGGGTGCAGATGTTAATACACACAGACAGTATGGTGCAGAATGGAGGATGCAGTGTAACCCCTTGGGAGCCCTGTTGCCTTGCTGGGACTTATGATGCTTTTCACCCAATAGAGTTCTGTCAAGGTCCTGTTGCTTTTTCCACCAGGGCATGAACTTCCACTGTGCGGGTGATCCTTGCAGAATGACAGGATAAGACTTGAGATAGATTTGTTTTGGGCCTTCCCTTAGAGCTTCTCCACACACCTCACCCCTTTACCACATTTGTGCTCTGCTCACAGTTCTAGACTGAACTGAACTTAGACTAGGGCAACTTCTCCCGCACTACTCTATATACCTAACAATTTAGGGGTTCCCATTGGGCATTCAGGGTCACATGGGCTTGCACTGCTCCTCAATTTTAAAGGTATAACCCAGATATAAATACACATATATAAAAATAACATAATACTTATGAAAATAGATTACCCATTTGATAATGTGCTTCAACATGATAACCAGTCTTTTAGGGGGCTCAACTGTGCTGCAGGTCTGTCCGAGAAAGTCCAAAGCCACAGGACAGCCTTTGGTGCTGGGACACCACACTTGTGTTACCCACCATCCTAGGACAGGGAAAAAACATAAATGGTGCAGAGGTAGAAGTCCTGTTGCTTGAGTGGATTCTACATAAAAAGACAACAGTATTGTAAATGGAACATTCAAGCTACATATATGTCCAAGGAGAAAGGCTCCAGGATAAATTGGGGTTTCACCATTAAGCTTACGCCCGTATAGAAGAGTAAATTAATGGGAGTTGGTTGAATACAAAGAAATTCCCAGCAGAGTCTAAGTTTTCTTTTTTGCCTGGAACAATCCTTTAGGCTGAACTAACCAGTAAACTGTCAAAATGATGTCTGTAAATACTGAGGGTGTGTGGTTAATAAAAAAGATAATAAATTATTCAATCCATGAGGAAAAAAAAAACCTGATTGCGTGTAAATGAATGTTTATTAAAAGGATTTTCTAAATGACTCTGGGAGTGAGGAATACCGTCCATGTGAGTAGGAAAACACCTTTCGGGATGTCTCTGCCTGTGGGTATCAGAGATTTACACATCAGACAATCACAAAGTTATCTTTGGATACTAGTCAGTATCTCCAATCAATCATAGTATAGGAAAGAACCGGTGCACAGCACTTTCAGGAGTTACCTGCACTCCGGATGGTTGTCAAAGTGCTGTCTATGTGCTCAGTCCTTCAGGCAAGTTACAGAAGGAACAACTTTGGTTGGAGTGCACACTCTCTCTCTATCTATCTATCTATCTATCCATCTATCTATCTCATATCTATCTATCTATCCATCTATCTTTCTCATATCTATCTATCTATCCATCTATCTATCTCATATCTATCTATCTATCTATCTATCCTTCTGTCTACATATCTATCTATCTATCTTTCTATCTAGAAAACGCAATGGAATAAATTACCTCTATAAAAAAATTTTCACCTCTCTACTGGAGTGCTGCAGTGTCTTCTGCATTATCTATCTATCTATCTATCTCATAACATAACAATTAGGTGTCAATAAAGTGCAAAGTGCAAATACATCATAAAATTGGGATAAGAGGACATCCATAAATATCCATAAACAGTATAGGTACATGACAGTGATATTATAAAAGTACTACAGTGACGAGTGCATTAAAATAAACATGATTCGTATAAAATTGGTACAATGAAATACAGGTGGTATGCATAATCAATATGAACCAGGAGGAGCTAAGGCGGGGCTTACCAGTAGGAGGATTAACAGTCATATTGAATGTAATGTACAGCGGCGTCCACGATGTACAACTTCTGGGGATAGGACTTCTGACCAATCATTACCAGCCCAGCGGTCTGACGTACAGGGCCATGTGATCTCCACCCCGCTGTCGAGGGTGGTCACATGGTCCGGCGCCAGATCGCGAAGAGCAGTGCATGTGCAGAACTAATTCAAGGTGATGTAAAGTATTTTCCAATCTGTGAAAAACGCCATGCGCGAGTTTACGCTATTAGAGTAAGCTACACTAATTGCATAATGTCGCGCATGTGCAGTAGTTCTAGCGTAGGATCACGCCTGTGCAGTGCGTTACTTGCTTGTTATCAGCCTAGGTGTAGTTTCTTGGATCACCTGTGGATTTTTCATATCACACATGCGCACTGCATATAGAACCGCGCCTGCGCAGTGCGTTAATTGCTTGTTATCAGTGTAGGTGTAGTTCATTAGATCACCCGTGGATTTTTCATATCGCACATGCACACTGCACTGTGGGTTAATTTCAGTTTTAACTTCTGTGTTAATATATGCACACTGCGCAGCCTAAGTGCTACTGCGCATGTGGGAGATTGGACTTTTCCAAAATAGATCTAAAGTATTTTCCAATCTGTGAAAAACACCATAAAGTTTTTTACAATCTGTGGAAAACGACATACGCATGCGCGATTAGCGTAGAGTACGTTAGGTCTACGCAAATAGCGTAGACTTGCGCATGCGTATGGCGTTTTACACACATTGGAAAATACTTTACATCACTGGCGCCGAGTCACATAAACTGGCGCATGCGTATATCATATTCAGGATTATCAGCAGCCATACTATATTGGGGCAAAAAATATAGATATGGGCAATGTCCGGATAACAGTTAAGGGCAAAAAGATATATAATGTATAATCCTAATATAGGGTTACTGTATCAATTAGATACACCGTGGCAGCATGTAGACCCCCAAATCACTATAACCTCCGTTCAGGCATGGTAATACATGATAAATCATACAAGCCACAGATACAATATCATGAAAGAGTAAGGACATAAATATAGTATAATTAATGTCTGTGGCTAATCCAAAAAGGGGAGCACTTTCCTCGAATCTGGTCTTTTATGTGCCCATGGATGAAAGCATATGGGTAACGAAGTAGGATGGAATATAAATTAAACAATGATATATTTATTTATTGGTATATAATGTCTATGGCATCTGTCTGCAGGGCCCTTGCAGCAGTGCCAGTAGATATATGATTATATATAAAATTAATGAAATCCAAATGAAAAAATAAATAAATAAATAAATAAAAATAAAATAAAACTTGTAAAAACTTGTATAGATAGCTTAAAGAAAGTCCGTTGTGTGCAATCTTGATAATAGGCAGCCATTGTGAGTGTAATATTATACACTGTAGTTCAGTGGGTAGGGTCCGGGAATTAAGTCATGCGTGTGGCTCAGAGAGATTTGAAAGTCTTGTGCAGTAGTTATAAGAATGTACGATGATTGGTGGTTGCAGGACAGTGTTGCTTACCTGTCCTGATGTAGTCCCATGGTGCTCTCGCTACTTACCCGCTGTGGCTTCCAAACTGTCTGGTCGCTTCCTGGAGGTGAGCAACACTGCAACCACCAACCATTGTACATTGTTATAACTACTGCATAAGACTTTCAAATCTCTCTGAGCCAAATGGATTACACAATTCCCGGACCCTACCCACTGGACTACAGAGTGTAAATTATTACACTCACAACGGCTGCCTAATATCAAGATTGCACAATACGGACTTTCTTTAAAGGGGTACTCCGGTGGAAAACTTTTTTTTTTAATCAACTGGTGCCCCCAGAAAGTTAAACAGATTTGTAAATTACTTCTATTAAAAAAATCTTAATCCTTCCTGTACTTATTAGCTGCTGAATACGACAGAGAAAATTATTTTCTTTTTGGAACACAGAGCTCTCTGCTGACATCATGACCACAGTGCTCTCTGCTGATATCTGTCCATTTTAGGAACTGTCCAGAGTAGGAGAAAATCCCCATAGAAAACATATGCTACTGTGGACAGTTTCTAAAATGGACAGAGATGTCAGCAGAGAGCACTGTGCTCGTGATGTCAGCAGAGAGCTCTGTGTTACAAAAAGAAAAGAATTTCCTCTGTAGTATTCCGCAGCTAATAAGTACTGTAAGGATTTAGATTTTTTAATAGAAGTAAGTTACAAATCTGTTTAAATTTCTGGCACCAGTTGATTAAAAAAAAAAACAACTTTCCTCCGGAGTACACCTTTAAGCTATCTATACAAGTTTTATTTAATTTTATCTATTTTTTTATTTGGATTTTATTAATTTTATATATAATCATATATCTACTGGCACTGCTGCAAGGGCGCTGCAGACAGTTGCCAAAGACATTATGTACCAATAAATAAATATATAATTGTTTAATTTATATTCCATCCTACTTCTTTACCCAAATGTGTACACAATATACAAGTTCCACATACGCTTTCACCCATGAGCACATAAAAAGCAGATTTTTTCATACAATCATTTTTTCAGGTCGCATAGGGTATGCGACCTTACACATTAGTACTCATCTGGCACAATAGAGTTTTCAACCTGCTTTTGTGGTTAGAGCTACCTCTCTTTTTTCTATTGCTTCAGTATTTTAATAACGATGTAAAAAAGTACAGAACAAGCCCAATAGGAATATGATTGGTAAGGGTACTATCTCAATGGAAAAAAAGTGGGGAAAAAAAATAAAATAAATAAGCATATAAATAAAGAAACACAAAAAATGTTATAGACAACACACATCATGAAGAAAAATTCCTCCACTGGTTCGTCACTGCCAACTATCCAACTAAGGTTCTAGAAAAAAAGAGAAAGGGGTAAGTATCTAATATATAAGATAATTATATATATATATATATATATATATATATATATATAAATACAAAAAATATTGCAGCACAACTCAGAAAAATGTAGTGGGTGCCAAGCATCCCAGGCCCGATCAAGGCCAACCAGATACTAAAACAAAGCAATGGTGCAGCACTCCAATTCCGGTAAAAAAGATTTGTGTATTTATTCACCACATCTCAAAAATACAGCAACGTTTCAGCTCAACAATAGAGCCTTTCTCAAGCTCTATTGTCGAGCTGAAACGTTGCTGTATTTTTGAGATGTGGTGAATAAATACACAAATCTTTTTTACCGGAATTGGAGTGCTGCACCATTGCTTTGTTTTAGTATGTATATATATATATATATATATATATATATACAAGAATTATACTGTTAGGGTAGCAGCGGAATTATATTCAGTGATATAATTTAAGCATTATAAATTTGAGGGGTAACCACATCCTGAAATGTAAAGAATTGAAGTGAATTCTTGATTTACAATCCCTTCGGCCGAAGGGACTTATCGTTGAATTTGTGGTTACCCCTCAAAATTATAATGCTTAATTTACATTGCTGGATATAATTCTGCTGCTACCCTAACAGTATAATTCTTATATAGTGATTCCTGTATATATATATCTATATATCTATATATATATATATATATATATATATATATATATATGTATACCATATATATATATAATTATTTTATATATTAGATACTTACCCCTTTCTCTTTTTTTTTTTTAACCATAGTTGGACAGTTGGCAGTGACGAACCAGTGGAGGAGTTTTTCTTCATGATGTGTTTTGTCTATATTGTTTTTTGTTTTTTTTTACATCTTTATTAAAATCCTGCTTAGCCTCCTAGACTTGATGTTACTATCATTAATTTATTCCTCCCACCGAGTGGCTGAATACGCTTGTGTTGCACCCCTTTATACACTACTGTGGACCCCTAAGGTCACGTTATTTTGTCCAGTGTAGTGGGCCGATGCTTCTCTTGCACCGATCCACATACTGGATGTCTCTGATCCCCGTCCAGTCCTGGGATGTGAGAAGAGTATATTACTGTGACGGGGTTGAGTAACCTGTGCCTATGTATGTCTGACTACGAATGGTGGTGGATTTTTGGATTAGCCACAGACATTAATTATACTATATTTATGTCCTTACTCTTTCATGATATTGTATCTGTGGCTTGTATGATTTATCATGTATTACCATGCCTGAACGGAGGTTATAGTGATTTGGGGTCTACACGCTGCCACAGTGTATCTAATTGATACACTCATCCTATATTAGGATTATACATTATATATATTTTTGCCCTTAACTGTTATAGGGACATTGCCCATATCTATATATTTTGCCCCTTTTCAGTATGGCTGCTGACAATCCTGAATATGATATACGCATGCGCCAGTTTATGTGACTCGGCGCCGGACCATACACATACTTCCTGCTCTTTTCGCATATGGCCGCTGTTAACTTTGAATTTGTTCTGCACATGCGCTAGTCTACACGATCTGGCGCCGGACCATGTGACCACCCTCGTCAGCGGGGTGGAGATCACGTGGCCCTGTACGTCAGACCGCTGGGCTGGTAATGATTGGTCAGAAGTCCTATCCCCGGAAGTTGTACAGCGTGGACGCCGCTGTGCATTACATTACATTCAATATGACTGTTAATCCTCCTACTGGTAAGCCCCGCCTTAGCTCCTCCTGGTTCATATTGATTATGCATACCGCCTGTATTTCATTGTACCAATTTTATACGAATCATGTTTATTTTAATGCACTCGTTACTGTAGTACTTTTATAATATCACTGTCATGTACCTATACTGTTTAAGGATATTTATGGACGTCCTCTTATCCCAATTTTATGATGTATTTGCACTTTGGACTTTATTGACACTTAATTGTTATGAGCCCTTACATATGTGTGCCTACATAAGGCTCTGGAATCACTTGAAAATGGTGGTGTGAGGCCACAGAAACGTAGCATGTGTATTTGTCTGGAATAAAACTAATTTCTTTTGCTGCTCTGGGGTGCTGCAGTCCCCTTTATCTGAATATTGGATCTAGGACCGGGGTCCCTGAGACCGCCTACACTCACTTACTTCTATATTGTGGTTTGTGCTGCTCTCCCTTACATCTTCTATCCATCTATCATTCAACATAGAAAAAGAGTAATCCCCAACTCTGGATAAAATACAGCTTCATTTATACACGAATAAATTACTGTGCAGTTGTAAAATTAAAAAAATAAAAACACTCTCAAATGAAACACTGATGTGTAATTGATTATAACTCATGGCATATCCACTGTAAACGACAAGTAAAGTTTAAATACTGTGTTTAATATAAATTACTCTTGTGCTTTACAGTGTATATGCCATGAGTAAGAAATGATTGCAATTCAAAACATGTCGGCATTTGATTTTAGTTATTATTTTATGACTGTATAGCCTTTCAATCATGCAGAAATAAAGCTATATGTTTTAGAATCACTTTTGCATAGCTGGGCATCCCTCGTCTTCTACTTTGTGCTACATAGATTTGGAGACAACCCAACTGGCATTTTAAGTGCCTTGGCATTTCATCCTTTATTCTCATGGAAATTATCTTAATGGTGGTGAGATGACAGTGAGCTCATATTTGCTACTGTAACTCAAGTTGTTGAATTGATAGTTGTGTTAAGTGCTACTGTTTACTTGGCACATCTCAGTATGCAATAACCTGCAAAACTCCTGTAGACAGAAGTAGCTGTGGTAACATCTGTAGACAGAAGAAGCTATGGTCAAAAGTCAAAGCATGACATGAGGCACAGAGGAGCACTGTTAAACACAGCCTTAAAAGGGTACTCCACGGGAATAAAATGTATCCCCTATTCACAGGAGTCACAGCCATTTGTCCGTCACCAAAGTCAAATTTTGAGGGAGGGGGCTGAATCCCACCGAGGACGGGTAGCCGGCCTCCATACAGGAGATTGCAGGGGTTGGCCCTACGCAATTAGGAACTTATCCCCTTACCTTTATCTTATCAACATCTACATCACAAAGTCATCCATACTATAGAAGGGTTTGATTTTGAAATACACCAGGCTTAGTTTGCAAAGTATCGTCTGTAAAATTGGGATCAACACATGACCACAGCTTTATCATAAACAGATTTTCTCTTAACCCATATCCCATCATTCATATGCACATCATTGAGATGGATCCACAGTCAGGACTCACTTCTTGTTTGTTTTTTAATCCATCTCCTGCCCACTCCCTCTGGATTTCTGATCATTACCGCTCGCTGATCCACTCCTGCCCTCTCCCGCAACACGTGTCTATTCCTGCCTGCTCCCACAAGAATGTTATCATAGCTTTTAGAAATAGTACCCCCATGCAATTTCATTACCCCTTGCGCCATTTCAGAACCCCCTTGCGTCATTTCAACAGCCCCAGTACCATTTCATCACCCCCTTGTTTCATTTCATTACCTCTCATGCCATTTCATTACCCCTTGTGCCATTTTATCACCACCATGGGCCATTGTATCACCCCCTTGTGTCATTTCATTACCCTTGTGCCATTAAATTACCCCTTGTGCCATTTCATCACCCCCTTCTTCCATTTCATCAACACCGTGTGTCATTTCATCACCTCCTTGTGTCATTTCATCAGCCCCTTGTGCCATTTCATCACCCCCTTGTGTCATTTTATTATCACCTTGAGCTATTTCATCACCCCCGTGGCCTTTCATCACCCCCTTGTGCCATTTCATTACCCCCTTGTGGCATCTCATCACCCCCTTGTGCCATTTCATTACCCCCTTTTGACATGTCATCACCCGCTTGTGCCATTCCATCACCCCCTGGGGCATTTCATCACTCCTTGTGCAATTTCATCCCCCCCATTTGTGGCATTTTGGAGGTTTGCGGGACTGTGCAGGATTTTGAGGGACCTGCTGTATATTATGTGACCACCCACTCCCGCCCATTTCTGTGACCACCCGCTCCCACCCTCAACAACCTCATTAACGTAAGTTTTTTAATGGGTCCCATAGGGCACACAGGATCCCAATCCTGATACAGGTCTTTACTGGGCACCACCATGTATAATATAATCAGTGATTCATGTGAATTTCTCTTGTTAACAATGATATTATCGAAAAATATTTTCAAACATTCTCAAGAGCTTATTCAACCTTTTTCTTATTCTTGATGGCTTTGTCTAAGTACATTTGCTTCACATTTTATACTCAGACAAGTGAATAAAGAATAAATGTGTATTAGGATCAGCTATCCTGAAGACATAAACAAAGAACAGAAGCCTTAAGAACATATTAGAAATTTTTGTAAATAAAGGCCTTATTCTCAACGGCAGCCCATCAAGACTAGATTTTGAAGACATATGTACAACCTGATGTCTTGAGCCAAGAAATAAGATGTTCATATTGAATTTCCCCCAGCAGATTGTTATTATGCTTCCATAAAGAACACAGCACTCCACGCACCATATTAGCAAAGGTGTGTCCTCAAGCCTGAAAAGACGTCAATGTCTTCTCTTAATGGAAGTGCCCAACAAATGTCTCAGAGATGTATTACTGTCTGCAGTTTGCCATCTGCTCCGGTCGGGCTGTCAAAGCTTTGGCACGAACTGCAGGCACATTACTTTCTTTGATATCAGACATTGTCAGGTGTTTTGTGTGTTAGCAAAGTGAAAACTGCAGATAATTGTTGGGTGTACGCCCCAGATATGGGAGGACTAATACGCTAATGTGATCATAAGTGACCCCTGGTGATTAAGTGAAGAACAATCTAGACCATGCAAAGGTTACATAGGGTTTAGGACAATGGTCTTCAAAGTGTGGACCACTCCAGATGTTGTGGACCACCAGCTGTAGCAAAACTACAACCCTGCGCATGCCCAGACAGCCAATGGCTGTCCGGGCTTGCTCAGAGTTGTAGTTTTGCTACAGCTGGAAGTCCATGGTTGGGAACAACTGGTTTAAAAGAGTATTCCAGGAAGAAAAAAACAGGCCTTTTTTCTTTCAATTACCTCTCCCTGTCTGTCTCCAGGTTGGGTGTGGTTCGGCAGCACAATTCCATTGAAGTGAATGGAGCCAAGTTATAATGCCCCACCCAAAGTGGAGACAAGGAGGGCGCTGTCTTTTAAAGAAAAAAAGGCCTTTTTTTTTATTCCCGTAATACCCCTTTAAGATAACTAATAGATACAGTATATATAAAAGTTTAAAGAAAGTACTTCAACGTCTGCATTGTAACTGATTTTTCCATTCTTCGTTTTAGTTGGTCATCCAAACTTTTATACTGGAGGTTTGTAGAATCATCCATTCAGATGGTCAGGTGATGAAGAGTTTGGGCACTGTAATTAAAGGGGTTATCCAGGAAAAAACTTTTTATATATATCAACTGGCTCCAGAAAGTTAAACAGATTTGTAAATTACTTCTATTAAAAAATCTTAATGCTTTCAGTACTTATGAGCTTCTGAAGTTAAGGTTGTTCTTTTCTGTCTAAGTGCTCTCTGATGACACGTGTCTCGGGAAACGTCCAGTTTAGAAGCAAATCCCCATAGCAAACCTCTTCTAAACCGGAGCGGTTCCCAAGACATGTGTCATCAGAGAGCACTTAGACAGAAAAGAACAACCTTAACTTCAGAAGCTCATAAGTACTGAAAGGATTAAGATTTTTTTATAGAAGTAATTTACAAATCTGTTTAACTTTCTGGAGCCAGTTGATATATACATTTTTCTTCCCCCAGGATAACCCCTTTAAAGGAATAGTCCAGTTAGGGTTGGCTCTGGCTGTAGGCCAAATAGGCAGCTGCCTAGTGTGCCCTCTTAAGGGGGTGCTGCTCTGCCTGCTGCAAGAAACTTAGCCAGCTAGCATCCGAACCACCTGCTCACAGCCAGCACCCATTTACAGTGTGTCCCCCCAGTAGTAAGAAGATTACATGAGGAGGGGGTTTGTTACAGTGCATCACCCAAGTAGTAGGGTGATTACATGAGGAAGAGTTTTGCTACAGTGTGTAACCATGGTAGTAGGGTGATTACATGAGGAGGAGGTTTGTTACAGCTTGTCACCTCAGTAGTAAGGTGGGGTGTGTCAAAGGGTGGAGCCAATGGGCGGGGTCAAGGAGGTGGCAAAATTTGTTTCACCTAGGGTGGCAAAAATCCTTGCACCAGCCCTGAGACAAGTATAGCAAAACGTATGGGTAGATACGCTGGGTAGATTGTTAGGGGTTTGACCGGTGGGGCGTCCCAGCTCTCTGCATGTATGCAGTGTGTCGACCAAGGCATGAAGCTGTGGCCAACACGCCCCATCCATGCATCTCTATGGGAGAGCCAGAGATACCCAAACACTTGATCTCTGGCTCTTCCATAGAGATGCATGGAGGGGTTGTGTCGGCTACAGCTTCCTGCCAGAGTTGACGCACTTTATACATGAGGAAAGCCAGGGCACCATATGAGAGATAGCGTGGGGGGTCCTAGTGGTCGGACCCCCCCCCCCCCCCGAGATCTGAGGCTTACATGCTATCCTGCAGATAGGGGATGAGTTTTATTGCACTACATAACTCCGTTAAAGAACAATACAGAGAATGTGTCAAGGCTTGCATGCCAGTTTAATGACAAAACTTTTTGTGCAAACTCCATTTTGCTAAAAGAAAAAAAAATGTTACTTCTTTTTGCAAAAAAATTTTTATGTGTGGAGCTAAAAATAGCATCTTTTTGTAATGCCAGTTATTTGGTGTAAATATTGATTAATTCCCCCTGATTGTTTTTCTTTCAGAGGAAGCCTCATAGCAAAATTTTCTCATCCCTAGAGAGAAAAGCAATGTGATCTTCCAACTGGGTTTCCTTTGCTAAAATTGTAGTTCCTGTGGAGAGGTTAAAGCCATCCCTTTAAATAAGATAAGTTGAAAAACAGACAATTTCAACCCAAACTATTATTCATAAGTGGGATGATTTCACAACATATGATAGTTTTAGCAGACTGTCAATTTGTCGGAAAAAAATATCTTTTATCCAGGAGTGGTCTTCCAGAAAGAATGTCCTTCATGTATGGTCAGTTTGGATAACTGTGATGGCCGAATGGACTAAAATGTGTATAGTTGCATTGGCAAAACAATAGTTAATCAGACAGTTGTTCTTCAAGGGTTGCTCACCCACCCTACTGCTTTTAGCTTGAGTAAGGTCAACTTAAGTTAACCCTTCACTGAAGACACCATAGTAACTACAAGGACCGTCTTTAAGGTTCATGTATCATTGCTTAAAGCATTACTGTCATTTATGACATGTTGTCCAGACATGTGAAATGTTTGAATCACACCTGCTCTAACTCACTTATAACCCTGTGAAGTACAGTAGCTCACTCCACTTCATCCGATCTTTTTACTCCATAGATCGATTTTTTCCAACCGGTACCACCAGCTGTTGCACAACTACCACTCTCGGCATGCCCAGACAGCCTTTGTCTGTCTGGTTGGGAAACACTGCCACAGACGTATGCAATGAAAGTTAGAGTTCAATTGAGGTGAGTGCACTGCCACGCACTTTACTGGGATATAACTTGCAACTGGGTAATGTTTGAGTGAAGCACGCTCCTTCCACACATTTCACCCGGCTGTAAATTGCCATTGCAGTGGCTCTCAGGAGTGAGACCTGGTGCAATCTAAGTTTTTGGACAGCTTATTCAAATGACAGCAAGGGAATCAGAGTACTCTGGTGCATATGAAGAGCTTGGAATAGGCTACCAACAAATCTCAAGACCTACATGGAAGACTCGGCTCTCTCAACAAGATAAAGATCAGTGCTCACTGTCGGGGCCTTTAGAACATCAAATTGTTCAATGTGTCACACAATGGAGACAGCCTCACTGGATATTAGGTGTTATCATATTCAAGAGGGTGCCCACTTATGGGCATTCAACACCGAGTCACAACCTCTTCTCACTCTGGTGCAGAAACATTAAAGGAAAACTGTCAGCCAGTTTACCCACACTAAACCCATATATTGGGTGATTGTGTGGGTGAACTGGAGTCCAACGAGGGGTCACTTATTTTAGTGTGTGGCCGCTGAGTTCACTGTTTGTCCTCTCTGTTGTAGCGCTTTGTAGGCGGTCCACCTGAGGACGTGAGAGCTGTGCTTCCCCGGAGTGCATGCCCTCTCACGTCATCAGGACATGAGAGCTGCATAAAATCTTCAAGCGCGTGCTCTCTGCAGACAGTGCGCTGCGCTCCGGGGGCATGTGAAGAAAATGACTATGCAAACCATGGGGGCGGACTAAGGCCCCTTCCTCCGGGACCCAAAGAAATATGGATGCCGGGGGGACCGCCTTAAAAGTGTTACTACAGAGAGGACAAACAGAACTTTAGTGGGGGAGAACTCAGCGGCCAGGGCACACACTAAAGTAGGTGACCCCTCGTTGGACTCCAGTTCACCCACACTATCATCCAACTAAGTATATTGGGCTTAGGGTGGGTGAACTGGCTGACAGTTTTCCTTTATGAGTCATCTGAAGGCAAGTTACTTTATAGGGCTTCTGTGGCTGTAACAGGATACAATGGGCTAATAACACAGACAATGGGAAGGTGTGTACAAAGCATGGTATACTATTTAGGTGCATTGACCTCACACTGGCAACTTGCTGGTCCACTCATAAAATCTACTGGGCCCACCAATGTATTTTAATGACACCTAGAAAGACAAAAAGAAAAATATATATTATAGATTATAGTATAGATTTTAAAAGAGTGTTCCTTTATTACCTTTATTTAGCATTCCCACGTACCAGTTAGCACATTTATTCCATTCCATTAATGTTAAAAACTAGATGTTTATACTAAAAATATTTACAAGGAAATGGTTTTACGTGTCCACATTGCTCCCATACAACAAAGATGTAAAGGCTTCAAAGTCAATCCGAGACAAAGTAACATATACAGTTCTTACGTAGGAAAATAAAGTTTGTTTTGTCTATTATTCCCACCTTTTACTTCCTTTTTGGTGTCAAAAGTATTTATAAAATAATATTCCCACTAATCTTGCCAACCTGGGAACATCAAAAGGCTCAAGTCCGCACAAATAAACTTTACAGAGTTACGGTAAAATAGAAATTTTATGGCACATAGCATCTTTACGGGTATTTCTAAAAACAGGTGCCATAGAAAATAATAATTTAAGTGATATTAACCCATTTCCTGCCTTATTTCTTCAAATTACATTATAGGGTGCCTGGTTTGGGGACCATGGGGATAACAGCTACCAAAGGACAGGTTTTTATTGCAAATTTGACCCAAAGCCCTGTAAGGAAAGGACACGAGGCATCTTTAATTGTCTTCCTCCCTAAGGCTGTAATTTATACAGGTTATGTGTCTTAATCCTTAAAACATATCTAACAATATTACAAAGATTTCTAAGGCCTCTTTAAACATTCTTGATTTTTGCAGTATGGTGTGGATTATAGCCCATGCTCTGCACATTTAAAGCCAATGTTCCTTGTATCCTTCAAAGACCTTTTTCTAACCTCCTTGAGACTGAGCTCATTCTTATGTAGACCTGGTTGCTGTATCTTTTATTTTTCTTATGTCCCAGTCTGATCTTGTTTGGTTTTTGCTATTACCAAACATTTGTTTTTGGTATCTGGGTCCTGGAGTCCTTCTCAGATTTTAGGGAAATTGTCAGTAACAGTAAGGGTCAGTAGTGTCGGATGTTAGAGACATCTAGAAAAAGGAGGGTAATGTTTACTGCTGTTCATAACCTGTGTGCATTGTCTTATAGGTACTGTTCTGAATCTTTGGCTGGTGTGACAGAGCAACAAGACCATGTTTAATTTAATTCTTGTGATTGTTTGGTTGTTGTACAATTCAGCCCTACTGTAAGTCCTGGGGGTATCAGCAGTCACTCTTAGGACCTGGGAAAGGTGACTGCTGTAGGTGAACTTCAGTACTGACCTGTAACCAGTTGCTGTCATTACACTTATGAGCAAACACATATGTAGGTACAGTAGGGGCCCATAGAAGTCTATTGATGTATGCTGACTCACATACATAGTAGTGTTGCTCGCGAATATTCGCAATTCGAATTTATTCGCGAATATCGCATATTCGCGAATATTCGCGAATATAGCGCTATATATTCGTAATCACGAATATTCATTTTTTTTTTCCACAGTACACATCACAGTGATCATCCCTCTCTGCTTCCAGCTTGTGTGGTGTAAAGAAGGCTCTAATACTACTGTGTGAGACTGGCGTGCATATGTTAATTTTCGCATATGCAAATTTTTGGTTATGCTCATTTTTGTATATGCTCATTTTTGCATACGCTAATTTTCGCATACGCGAATTTGCGCATATGCGAAAATAAACGCAAATATTACGAATATGCAAATTTAGCGCATATATGACAAATATTCGTCCATATATTCGCAAAATATCGCGAATTCGAATATGGCAGGGACCCCCGCAATCTCAGCTGCGGCATCCAAGACATCCAGTGCATGGAGCGAACTTCGCTCCGTGCCTCATGACTGGCAATGCGGGGCAGAGGCTCTTGACTTCGTGGTCCCACCACGCTCATGACGTCACATTCACGCCTCTGGTGCTGCACCCAACCCTCTAAACGAACGCCGGGTGCAGCAGGGAGATCGCTGGGGACCCCCGCGATCAGACATCTTATTCCCTATCCTTTGGATAGGGGATAAGATGTCTAGGGGCAGAGTACCCCTTTAAGGCTGATTCTACCTTGAAAATAATAATAAAATGTGAATAATCTAAAAATACAATATGTGGCATTTTGCAGCCATTTTTCACTTCCGTTCCATTTTTCCGCAATGAAAGGATCTAACAGTCTAAGCAGAAGACCTGTCCAAGCTAGGTTAGGGTTGAATATGAAGCTCTACAGGATTGTATTATGATTAGGAAAAAAAAGCGGAAGCTACAAGCAAAGCTTTTAGTGAAATTTTTTGTAAAGGTCTCCAAAGCTCTGCTCCTACATTGATGCTTACTGCTCCTACGCTTAAAGGTATAATTTTTTCTTAAAAGAACGACAAATATATGATCCTAAAGAAACTGGAAGAAGTGACTATGTAAAATATATGTTTGAAATGGCTTTAATTGCTAAATTATTGAATTGGCATACGTCAAATAACGAATAGCTTGTTGGACAATGGAAAGTGGATCATGCTGTGTCTGAAAGAATTCGACAATGTTCAGACTCAACAAATACTGTCTGAGTGCATTGTCTTACAGGTACTGTTCTGAATCTTTGGCTGGTGTGACAGAGCAACAAGACCATGTTTAATTTAGTCTCACGTGGACTGAATAATACTCAAAGTGAGGTACTTGTACACAGTAATGTATCATTATAGAAATTTCTCTAGTAGACATAAAAACTGTCATGGGGCCTAGATTTGCCTCATTAAGTCCAAAATCATGATTTTCGAACTAAAATATGAGGTGGTTTTAGCATTTGCCTATAAACATAGCATAGTCGTTTCTCTTCGGCATATACCATTACTAAGTGTATGGAGCAAATTTCTATTATAATGTTTAATACAAATTGTATGTAACAAAATAGTCTACTTGGGGGGTAATCTGGAATAACTGAATTGTGGCCTGAAAGTCAAAGTACTGCTTTACTACTGATACTTCAAATGGCAATATTTTGTTCTTGCAGTTGAGCAGAACACATGTACTGTAGAATAAAGCATTAAAGGGGTACTCCCCTGGCACACATTCGGAAGTAAATGTTCTGAACACTGTTTTCAAACTGTGTGGGTCGGCCACGCCGCTCGTGACATTACGGCCATGCCCCCTCAACTGAAAGTCTATGGGACTCCCATGGACTTGCATTGAGGGGGCACGGTCCTGATGTCACGAGGGGCGTGGCCGACCCCCGCAGCGTGAAAACAGCGTTCAGAACACTTACCTCCGAATGCTGGCCAGTGGAGTACCCCTTTAAAGAATATCTGTCAGCTCTATTTAAAGCGCAGCTGGCATGACTTCTTTGACTTCTTTTTTAGCCCCTTAACCTTTTAACAGTATGTCAAAGATGTTTATTATTGTAATGCAGCCATACCTTTAGCTGCTTTATAGCAGTATTGCTATACAAAAAATTGCATTTCTTGGGAGTCGGCAACAGTCAGAATAGGCATGGCCAAGGGTTTGCAATATCTCCTTCAAGTAATCAATTGGACCTGTGTGATTGACACACAGGTCCTCAGCACATATGCCCTCCATCTCTGTGTGCGCGGAAAGTTCTTTGAGCAAGCGCTCCATCTCTATGCCAGCCTCTCACATAATGCGGGTATACTCAGCACAGAGGCAATGGGAGGGAGTGCCTGCATAGGGAGCGAGTGCTGGCTCAGAGAACTTGCCAAGCATGAGGAGAAAAGACAGATGGCACATGTGCTTAGGACCTGTGTGTGTCAATCACACAGCGGTATACAAAAAAGAAGGTTGCAGCAGCACTCTTGGTCAAAAAATGCAGGCTCTTAGCACACTTTTTGATCAAAATGTGTCCACCACGTGGAGGTGGCCTCATTTCAGATGGGATCCTAACACTTATTCCACTCACCTCTGCAGTTCCAGCACGGACGTGAAGAAGATCGGCATGGCAATCCTCCTCGCTTGGCCTCACTTCTCAGCCCTCTTGCTTGATGTAAAGACACCTGTACCTGACACCTGGACACCTGTACATCAATCATCAAGGGGCTAAGAAGTGCACAGTGGAATCCAGATGTCATTGTGGGAAGCACCACAACACCCATGAAACTACTTTCACTCATGGGGACATGTTTAATCTAGCCAAATTGTATAAGAAAGTTACAATTGTCCCCCTTCAACTATTTGTTTAAGTGGGCCTCTGGCTGTTTGCCAGTATATCGAACTTGTCATGCAACTTCGTCTTACACCCTGTGAAAGGGAACTGTAGCTCAAAACTTTGAGTAGCTCTAGCTTTTTGTAATCTTCTACAGTAGGAAACCAACCTGAGAAGATCCCCCATTCAGTGAAGTCTACTTGGAGGCTGTCTTCTCAGAGTTAACCCTTTATCATGTAGAGTTTTTACTCGAGGAGAGTGCCAAAGTGGCATGTGGAGTCTTACAGGCCATACAATGCTCTACTGGGAAAAAAAATATGCAACTTACTCTCTGGTGCCACATCCAATAGATGGCTTTGGAGAGCAAACTTTCTTAATTTCTTTTTAATCACCAGCCAAAACTTTCTTATCCCCTATCGACAGGAAAGGGGATAACTAGTTGATCTTGGGGGGTCCGACTGCTGGGACCCCCGAGGATCTCCGAAACAGAACTATGTCTGTCCGTGAGGAGAAAATGCTGCAGATGAAATGCGCTCCATTTATTTCTATGAGAGTGCCAAAGAGACCCAAGTACAGCACTCAGACATATCCGGTGCTCCCATAAAAATAAATGAATTACGTGCCATCTACCCGTAGATGAGACATGCTCCTCACTGAGAGCTGGGGTCCCGTTCCAGACCTCCCACAATCAGCTACTCATTCCCTATCCTGTGACTTGGAAATAAGTAAGTTTTTGATGGAGTTCTCCTTAAGTTCTCCTTAAAGGGGTACTCCGCCCCTAGACATCTTATCCCCTATCCAAAGGATAGGGGATAAGATGTCAGTACGCCGCGGTCCCGCTGCTGGGGAGCCCCGGGATCCCCGCTGCGGCACTGCGCTATCATTACTGCACAGAGCGAGTTCGCTCTGTGCGTAATGACGGGTGATACAGGGGACCGAGCCGCGTGACATCATGGCTCCGCCCCTCATGACATCACGGCCCGTCCCCTTAATGCAAGTCTATGGCAGGGGGCGTGACAACCGCCATGCCCCCTCCCATAGACTTGTATTGAAACGGGCGGGCCGTGACGTCACGAGGGGCGGAGCCGTGACATAACAATGCTCCGGCCCCTGTATTGCGCGTCATTACTTGCAGAGCGAACTCGCTCTGTGCAGTAATGATAGTGAGGTGCTGCAGCGGCGATCCCCGGGGTCCCCAGCAGCGGGACCGCGGCGTACTGACATCTTATCCCCTATCCTTTGGATAGAGGATAAGATGTCTAGAGGCGGAGTACCCCTTTAAAGGAGAGCTACTTTGCAAGTGTACAAGAACAATATTCTTCATTCAATGAAAGTGATTTGTTCACAATTTTTTTATGTTGATAAAAGGAAAGATACTGTATGTATTTGTAGAATCATCGGCATTCAGCTAGGACAGACACGCACCATCATATACACTAAATATACGCCATAGTATTTTCCATATGGGTAGAGCATCCTTCAGTAGAGAATCCAGCAACTCCATCACTCCATCAACACCCTTTCTCTGAAGGTGAAGAGTCAATAGCTAGATGCTGAAGTTGAGGTGACTTGATTCAACATGAAACAAAGCCATCTGTACAAATGTTCCTCCAATGTATTCCTGTCCTGTTGACAGGGTTGTGTTTGCATTATTAATGTCTTTAATAATTCCTTTGTGAGCAAACAAAAGTACAAATGCGCAGTCTTTTGTTTGTTGCTATAGTCTTAACTAACATCTCCAATACCGGTGCATTACCCAACAGAAAAGGCTTTTGAAGCATGAAGATCATTCCAACAAAGCTCACTTACGTCCAACCTTTTAATCTATGTTTTGTTAGCAATTTGTATTAATGTGACCTTATTATTTGGTCCAGGGAAGATCTATCCAGCCTTGGCTGCGGTTTCCTTCCACATCTTTGTGGTTGGAGACAGTAACAGAAATGGAGACAAGCTCAAGGGAAAAGCACTCAAAAAACAGTAGCAAACAAAGTGTTTAAACAGGATCTGATGGCAGCATATGATAGAAACGAAAACTGGGGTGTGTGGAGAGGGCACAAGAACCACAATGGCAGCTGAAGCAATGGTGAATTTAGGGTTGGTAAATTGAGGGGTGAGCAAATTTATTGGCTTTAAACCTACTAGAAAACCATTATAAGTGATGGAACACTACTCATGGATAACAGTAACCTCCCCTCCATGATGGTTTTGCAAGCTTAGGTATAGCTATTGTCACTGTGAAGGTGCTCTGAAACAGCACTATAGATCTCCTGAACAGGGCATGGCAGTCTGCTGGAAGGGTGCGTGCCGACCCCACACAGAGCAAAAGGCGACACGCCCCCTCCCTGTATACCTTAGCGATACATGGATGGGGCGTTTCTGCCATAGCTTCTTGTGGGGGTCAGAACGGCCGCTTTCGGCAGACTGCCAGGGACCTGTTCTGGGGATTGCAGGGGGTCCCAGCGGTCGGACTCCCCGCAATCTATAACTTATCCCCTATCCTTTGGAAGGGGGATAAGTTATGTTTCACTGCACTACTCCTATAATTTCATTGAATTACTGACTTTATTTAATTACATACATTAATGTTGTATGGATCTACCATGATTTAGGGCAACTTTCTTCAATGACAGACAAAAGGATAAAGAAGGACATATCTGGTAGTGGCTTGCATTACAATAGATTTGCAAAAGAGACCTCATGGCCAGAGATCTGAAATAGTGACCTATATGGTCTAATCGCTTCATTGCAGACCATGCTACTTTTAACAATTTCATCGTAGGATATTCTTGAATGTTATGAGACTCCTACCACTTTCTTTTTCTGCATTTGCACCATGACAATCATTAAATATTACAATATTAAAGAGGTTTTCGAGAAGCACTTAACTCAGTGCTGCCATACCAGGATTGAGCCATTGCAAATGGTCCCTGAGGTTAGTGACTGGCTACAGTGACCTGTTCTGTGTGTACAGGACACCATTGGGCAAAATACTGGGGCACCGTTGACAATGGACTGAGAGCATGCTTTTTACATTTTTTCCCTGCCCCTGGGAAATTTGGGTGAAAATACCAGAAATGTCCCAAGGGTCAGTTCACAGGTTCTTATTTTTTGCTCTACATTTGCAGCAGATTTTGCTACTCATTGGAGTCAATGGCTGGCAACACCTGCTGCAGCAAAAAATAATGTCGTGTGAACTGACCCTTAGGGTGTATTCACTCCTACAGGATCTGCTGCATATTTGATGCTGTAGATCTGAAACTGTGTTCAGTCATTTAGTTCACATTGAACTCTGCAGCATCACATATGCTGCAGATCCTGTATGCGTGAATACACATTAATGGTCACCTCACACAAACTTTTTGCAGATGTGCTGCAGCAGATTTTGCTGTGCTTCAGCAGATCCTGTAGGTGTGAATACACCCTCAAGGTAGGGTCACACTTGGCCCATCCACAGCACGTTTTACACTGTGGGAAATACACTGGACACAATTTACTGCTGTGGATTCTGTTATGAGCAGATAAATAAGGCTTCCCTGCTGCAGCCCTGTGTGTGCAGTAATGTTTGGAGGCGGGCTGGAGACACACAGATTGGGAAACAGTGCTCTATATAGACAAAGCTGAATTTATTTTTATCTCCATTGTAGCCACCCCCAGAAAAGCAAAATCCTATTATTTCTCCACTACAGACGTATAAGTAATTTATTAATCTAAGTCGAAATCCTTTAAATGTATTGTTGCTTTATCAATAGTAGCATTATCTTGATCTAATGTCTGAAATTGAACTTAAAAATTGATGAAATTGGTGAAATGCATGGGGCCCAATGGGAGCTTGCCAACACCATTTTCCTAGTGTTCTGTTGCCATTTTGTATCCAAAAGGAGAGAAGGAGTTAATAAAAGAAAGCCGCTCTGGATCGTTTTCAAGATGCATTTGTATTAGAACATCACGTCATTACTCGTCCTCCTTGGATAACAATCATATCTTTATGTCAGGCTGATATGTGAGTACACACTAGTGTTATATATCTAGTACTTTGGCAGACGGCACAGGTAAGCCGGGTCAAATATTTTGGCTACAATTCGGTAGCTTAATCAGGCTGCCTCCTGGAAAGGTTCTTAATGCATTCACATCTTTCACAAACATGCGGTAAACGCCATTGTTCACTTGGGACACAATTCAAAAGGTATTCTTCATGAAACTGATACACATTTGGTTTCATGGTCTGGCAAGGCGTTTCCTAATGCCCAGATCTATTCAGACGTGTTTACACTAGACTTAAAGTCGGTCCTTTCACACATTCCACCTATTTGTAAAACGAGATTTATATCAGTATCAAGATCATTGTTTTGTCTGGCGAGTACAGTCTTCTAGAACTCTGGACATTTTAGGTTACAGTCAACATGGCATCGGTTCAGCGGAGTATCCAGTTCTACCAGTTGTAAGGCATCACGGTAGCAAAAGAGAAGTTAGGACGGATATTAGACATTCCAAATACCCAACTCTTTTTAAATGTGAGATTTGTCGGACAGCGGAGTATCCAGTTCTACTAGTTGTAAGGCATCACGGTAGCAAAAGAGAAGTAAGGACGGATATTAGACATTCCAAATGCCCAACTCTTTTGAAATGTGAGATTTGTCTCTGTGTCCAAAGATGTCTCATCAGATTGGTTACTAGATGTCTCTATGATGTTTAGAAGAAGGCAATGTTAGTTTTACTAGTCTGAGTATTCCACTGCCTGATGGAATCTTAATATGGTTCCATGTCTTTCTACTTTTTAAGGCAAATGTGATAGAGTAGCAATGTCAAACATGTTATTACATGTAACTCAATAGAAATTCAAATCTTTTGACCTCATCTTGGCTATACCTCAAATGGAAATGTAGCGTTGTAGAAAAAGTAGATAGAGCAACAAACTTGTTGCTGTGACACATTCTATAGGTACCTAAATGGGATACACCGGGAGCAGAAAAGGTATTACCTATTCTTCTCCCTGGTACCCCAATTAGGCTTTGTGTACATCTTGGAAGTGTACCTACTAAGACGAGAGGGGTTGTGCGAAGCTAGCTGGCACAATGTTGGGATGTTGATGATGTTGACAAAAGAAGAACAAATACAAAAACTGCTCCCAACTGTCCATAGACCCATTTGCATGAACTTCATCCTAGCACTAAACAAACTAACCTTTACTGTCCCTGCAATATCCCTAAGGAAACCCTGGACTAACGCTACCTAGAAACAAAAATAAGAAGACTCTAGGACCCACAGAAACAGTCCACCAAGTTCAACCTATTACCTAGCACTGTTGAAAGGCAAATATCCCATGAAGTAAAAGTCCACTTTCTCCATCTGAGAGAAGAAAAAACCTTTCCGACTTCAATTTAGAATAAATCCCACGATTAACAACCCTCGAAAATTTATAAACTATAAAACATGTATAAATGTTATATGAATTAATATGAATGGAGGGGGCATGGCGTGACGTCACATCTCCAGTCACGGAAATAAAGAGGTTTCCGAGACTGAAGACGCAGCCCCGGAATACCCCTTTGAGAAACGAATCAGCACAAATCGTTGGACCAAAAAACATGGGTTTCTCTGCCGCTAGGCATCTTATCCCCTACCCAAAGGATAGGGGATAAGATGTCTGATCTCTGGGGTCCCATAGACATGCAAGGAGGGGGCGTGGTGTGACGTCACGAGGAGGAGTCACGAGGTGGCGTGGTGTAACATCACTGCCGTCAGAATCCAGTGTTCATTCAGAATGCCGGGGGCTGCACGGAGATCTGCAATCAGACATCTAATCTCCTATCCTTTGGATAGGGGATAAGATGCCTAGCGGCGGAGTACCCCTTTAAGGTTTTGTTCACACATCTATTCTTTCATTTCCAATGCTCTTAAGCAGCCAGAATAGTGCTGGACTGAAAACTGGTATCCAATACAATAAGCATTACACAGGTGTTGAAAGAGCCTAAAGCCTAAAATACTGTATCATGGTATCCTACCTATTCTTGTGATTATATTTTCTTGGGAAAAAGAAGGATCACAGTTGATGTTTTTTTGATTTTTTATTCTCAGGAGAAGAAGCCTTTGCCAGAGGTTTCTAGCAGCAGCTTACATCCCTCCACACACTTGACCGAGACGAGTGTGCATGTGTACGGGGGATCAGGAGGAATAACTTCGAGCAGGAGGCATAGCTGTTGGCCAAACAAGCCTTCAGCCAACCGCTTTCTAAAGTGTATGGGCAGCTTAAAGGGGTTTGCCGACTCTTAAACCTATTTTCAACTGTCTAAGAAATAATTACAAAATAATTAAATATTTTACTGTGGGCATTCATGCTGTCCTTCTGCTTTTGATGCAAACTCTCTGCTCTGTTGTCTTCATTAGCCAACAGCCTGGTGAGCTTCCTGTTCCTGTGCAAACTCTAGCCAGGAATTCAGCCAACTATATCTCCTTCCCACTACATGTTTTTAACTATCACCCAACCCATGTTCCTGTGTAACCTCTAGCAGGGAATTCAGCCAACTCTTACTCCTTTCCACTACCCCTTCTTGACTATAACCCAATCCACCAAGTGGGAGGGAGTCAGTTTTAGATGAATTTCCACTAGAGTGTAACAGGAAGTCTGTTAGAGGATGTACACCAGACAGGACGTAAGTCTGAAAGCATAGCAGACAGTATGCATCAAAATCAGAAGAAAAGCATGAATGACCACAGAAATGTATTAACTTTGTAACAATTTTATTTACTAATATATGTTTATTTTTTTGGCAGTTGAAAATAGATTGCATCATCAGAAAACCCCTCTTACTCTTACTATATGACCTGCTGACCTCAATAATTCTGGGTTAAGACATAATCGTTGCACATTAGTGGCGCTCAAAAGTCTAACTTTTCGATTTTAATTTATGATAATCATTTTTAAATCAAAACACAGTAATTCCTAAAGTCATTCCTGACAGGAAATACACAATTCTTACTGCCTAGAATTATTACAATAGAAAATTGTTTGGCCAAATACATATTTATGGCTGCAATCTTTTTCAGGCCACATCAGATCCTCCCCTACTCAGCACTTAAAACAGGGCTGAATTTTAATCTAAATGATAATGTTATTATTTATAAATTCAGTGGCCTTTCCAGGCAGATGATGATCAAGGAATGGCCCATTGTCGATCACAGGATCACAGTGTCACGAAATATTCTAGTTTACCTTTCATTCTAAAGTACTGTATTTAAAATTTTAATTTTACATGGGTTTTATCAGATTGCATATAAATAGCTATTCTTACTCCACATGTTATATCAAGTGGAAAAGACGTTCAAAGTTCAGGTAAGCGGCGTCGAAATGTGCGGCAGGCAGCTTTAAATTCTTATGAATAAAATTAGAAAATTTGCAGAACAGGCAAAGTTACGCTGGCAATAGTTTGTATTTTTACAGCCTTGTAATTAGAACATTTTAACTAATTTGTTTGCATTTTGCATGAGCAAGTTAGGCTTTTGGATTGACTGAACATAATTGCAGCATTTTCTGCCAAATGCAAAATTACCCTTTCTAGTTTAAACTGGAGAGAAAAGTAAATATTTAATAGACATCAATATCATTGAAGCTTTTTGTGTTTTTTTTTGCTTTGTCTTATTCCCAAAGGTAGAAATAAATGTGATGTTCTCTAAAATGGAAGGAAAGTTAATGAACTGATTCTCTTTCCGTTTAAATCAAACAAAATGCACAAAAAATAATAGAAATGTTACCAGGGATGTTGCTAGGGTCATGAAAGATCAGGGGTAAAAAAAAAGCCTTAAAACAAATGTTTTGCTCCACCCCTGGAAAAAATAAGCTGATCTATAATATAACTTTTATAACATGACAAGCTTCGTTGTCAGTATACTTCTAAATAATACAATCACCAAATAATGGTCAGATATCAGTGCACACAATGCCTGACATCCATTGACTCACCTGATTGTAATAATTTCCTTCTTCTTTTTTGTCTTTTAAGCCTAGACCGCCATGACAACTTCTTCAAGCCATGACTTATCTAACCCCAATGCCGTTCATTTTAAAAATTTGGTTATTTACATCTGACTGATTCCCTGAATTGTCAGACAGATTATAAACACTCATATCTTGGGAACAGAAGAGTGTATCAAACTGTAAAATATGTGTGATCAGGACACTGTAAGCTATTTAATAACAGTAAATTCTTATGTTTTGGGGTTGAACAAAGGTCCTATTTAAAGGGGAACTCTTCCCCTAGACATCTTATCCCCTATCCAAAGGATAGGGGATAAGATATCTGATTACTGGGGTCCTTGTGATGTCACAACCCCTCCTTTCATGCATATGGGAGGGGGAGTGGCTGCTGTCATGAGTACTCTGGTGCAGAGTATTCCTGCTCCGTCCTTGCCGGGCTGCAAAATAAATGAAAATAAACCATCTCTCACCTCCCTGGGTTCCCGCGGAGCGCCACTACAGCTGATCGGTCCTCCGGTCCATCCTCTTCATACTTCCGGGTTAACGAAGCGTCACATGACGCTCAGCCTATTATGGGCCGAAGCAGAACATTGCGGCGGCAGGCAATAGGCTGAGTGCCATGTGACGCTTCGTTACACCAGGAAGTATGAAGAGGATAGACCGGAGGATTGATCAGCTGTAGTGGCGCTCCGCGGGAACCCAGGGAGTTGAGAGATGGTTTATTTTCATTTATTTTGTAGCCTGGGCAGGACGGAGCAGGAATACTCTGCACCAGAGTACTCCTTTAATGGAGGGGCGTGGCATGACGTCACAACCATGGCCACCCAAAACCAACATTCTAAAAATAACTTTCAGAACACTGGGGACTGAATGGAGATCACAGGGGGTCCCAGCGGTGTGACCCCCGAGATAAGACATCTTATCCCCTATGCTTTGGATAGGGGATAGGATTTCTATGGGCGGAGTACCCTTTAAGAGAGATCTCCTAAATCGAAATACTTTGTTTGGCCAGATACATGCTATGATACCCATTTCCAAAATTGGGTGTGGAGTTAGGGACTATTCACCATCCAGGTTTTGCAGATTTGTAGTAAGTAAACAGTGTGGATACTTTCGGACCAGTGACTCTCCAGCCATCTTTAGAATGAATAAATACTGTGGACTGGATTCTTTAAATAAATAATTTTATATCACTTTGTTTTTACAAAAAATATGTCAGAATGAGTGTTTTAAGAGAACTGTAAATTTTTGTAAAATTTGATAACGTCTATTGATTATAATGCAGAAAATTGATGAAATCTCCTTATAATATAAAAGATAGATCATCATATAGAAGGCACGTTTACACTGTTGTTGGTTGGCAAAGCCCATCTATTCATACCTCTCTTCTTTATTTACCACACACTTAGGTGGGAGAAAAGTCTGGGTAGTCTGAAACATTGTTATTTACACTATTGTGATACTACGAAATATGCTGCTTCTTAAATTACCCTATTTGCCTGGATCTAAGTACATAGGGTTTTTTGAACCTACTATTGATGGAAATTGTTCTTACCACTGACCATTAAGCGCATCATTTTTTGGATGCTGACCATAAAAGGCTGGTGAAAAAGGCATAAGAGGTTGCATAAGCAGTTATATTTACATAACGAGATAATTCTTGAAGGTTTAGAAAGGCAATGACAGGAGTTGATCAACATCGTGGATCTCTCACGTAGCAGCTGAGCAACATAACTATATAACAATGTAGGCTCGGAAGGTTTCCAGGTACAATGATGCAATTGGAAAAAGAAACAAAATAATGTCCACAAGTACTAGCTGTGTTCCTGACCATGTGACCCAATAAATGTCTGATCCTTTTACCTTTGTGGTTGAGTGCCACAGTTTATTCCTGTTTTGTGGATATTGGAGTAACCAACAAGTACTGTACTGTTAGTAGATCTAATGGAATGCGAAAGCAAAATCTCAGTTCATAGAGATTTTGAAAATGAAACAATCCTAGTAAATCTGGGCCTATATGTGTCTTTTTTCTGAAGAATGCAAATGAGTATTAAATCTTGAATGTGTTAAAAAAAAGTTTAAAGTTTTTATTGCTCATATATCATTGGCTAATATGCTAAGATATTAATGGATATTGCTACTGATATACACTTAGAATAGAGACTAGGGATGAGCGAATCGAATCTGACAAATCCGAATTCAGGATTCAAGAAAAATTTGATTCGTAACTCCATTTAGTGCGGTCTAGGCTCCAGGGGCCGGGCACCTAAAATGGCCGATCCACATGTGAGGACATGGGGCAAGGAATCCTGGAAAGGTGGGAACAAGGGTCAGTGGGATAACACACCAGCATTCTCTTACAGAGAGAGAGAGGGACAGACAGCAGTGTGTGTTGCACAGAAAAGCATTTTTACAGCAGCGATTCTCCTCCCAGTCACATCAACGTTCTATTGCAGAGAGAGGGACCGAGAGCGGTGTGTGTTGCAAAGAAAAGCATTTTTCCAGCAGCGATTCACCTCCCAGTCATATCAGCATTCTATTGCAGAGAGGGACAGAGAGCAGTATATTGCACAGAAAAGCTTTTTTACAGCAGCGATTCACCTCAAGCCCAAATCCAGCACTGATAAGGAAGGGAGTAAGAATGAGAGAGAAAGTGCAATTTTGGGTATTGTACACAGCGACTGTGTGTTGCAGCACTGGTGTGTACAACAACTGAAAAGCTAATAGTAGCCAGCCAGTTAGGGTGAGCAGAGAACTAAAAGCATATTGTCCTCTATTAAGTGTAACCTGTGCGTACATCTAAATGGTGTACCATTTTGTTCCTGTTAAAGTCTTAAGGGCCTAGATACTGTGAAACGCCAGGCAAAAGTACACACCTGCTGGTGTTGTAGACAAATACTGTTTTAAGCGTATTGGAGCGCATTGTCCTCCCCTCTTAAGTTCATACCACATACGTACATCTAAGTGGCGTATCATTTTGTTCCTGTTAAAGTCTTAAGGGCCTAGATACTGTGAAAGGCCAGCCAAAAGTACACATCTGCTGGTGTTGTAGACAAATACTGTTTTAAGCTTAGTGGAGCGTATTGTACTCCTCTCATATGCACACTAAGTATGTCAGGCAGAGAAGTGCCAGGATATGCACAGAGAAGTGGCAGAGGCCTAAATTCATCAGGCAGAGGTTGCAGAAGACTAGGGGCGAGTGGCAGCAGAAGTCGCCTGAGGCCTGAGATCCCGGTATCAGCTAGCGGTCGTGTCTCGACCAGCAACCCATCTGCCGTCATCAATTGGCCTGCCGGTATCCCGCTCTTCTTCACATGCTTTGCCTTGGTGAACGGAGTCACACAGGGGAGGAACTACTAAAATTAATTCATCAAGAAATCGAATCATGGCTTACTCCATGAAAACTGCAAATGGGAACCATGGTTGACCGACAACAGGAAGAACATCAAGGAAGTCTGAGACATGCGGATAGGGGGACTCCCCTGTGTAACTTCAATGTCAACGAGTGGCAGCTCATACATGACACCTGTTTGCTCAGGCCCTTTGAGAAAGCCACATTAGTCAGTCGCCAGGATTACAGGATGAACAACGTCATTCCACTGCTTAATTTACTATAACACGTGTAGGAAGCGATGGCTGGTCAGGGTACTGGAGACGAGGCACCTACATCTCACGTCCACATGAGCCCTGTGGGGGTTAAACTGGAGGAGGGGGAGGGGCACAGTGGAGCACAATTTAGGTTTTGCGAGATGGGCGGTTTTTCTAGTCATCTAACAGGAGAGGAGGAGCAGGAGGGGCTAGAGGGTTATGAGGAAAGCGAGAGAGAGGAACCAGACACATTGTGGGTGTAGGCAGTGGAGATGGAGGCAGGGAGTCCCTCCGAGTCATTTGCACAAATGTCACGATGCATGCTCACTTGCTTGCGTAGTGACCGCCGAATTGTCACCATTCAGCAGCGGGATGACTTCTGGCTCTCCACCTTATTGGACCCTCGCCACCGCCACAAAATGGGGGCCTTTTTTACACCCACTGAGAGGGAGGACAAACTGACCTACTACAGAGACATCCTACGTAGTCAGTTGGCCGATGCCTATGTGCACCATCGTCCATCCTCTCGCAGGTCTGACTCAGGGGGGGGGGGGGCTCTGTGCTCACCTTCCACTGCCATGGCTGCTGGGGAGGGGTGGGGTGGCAGGAGCAGTACCAGCTCCATCAGCAGCAGCCTGAGTCTACAGTCTCTGATGAGTAGCTTTCTTCACCCCCATAGTGAAGCAACTCATCAGCAGCAGGTAGACCTGGAGCAGGACCTGAACCAGCAGGTGGTGGCATACCTTGACATGACCATGCCAACACACCTTGAAGATCTGTTGGACATCTGGGCAGCCAAACTTGATTTGTGGCTGCAACTAGCAGAGTTTGCCCTGGAAAAGCTGTCTTTCCCGGCCAGCAGTGTGCCATCAGAGTGGGTGTTTAGTGCAGCGGGGGCCATAGTATCCCCATGGAGAACTCGTCTGTCCACGAAAAATGTGGAGAGACTGACCTTTGTGAAGATGAATCAGGCATGGATCAGCCAGGATTTCCACCCACCAATGCCTGATGCATCAGAATAGATTGACCAAGGTGCCACACCAACACTTCACAAATATGGATAGTTCAAAACATATTTAAGGTGCTGCTCCCCAGTTACAGACATTCCTCGGCATCAGACCACAAGTAAGTATTGAGGATATGCATTAGCTAAAACTTAAATTTTCTTAGGATAAAATGTATGTATTAAATTGTTTTCATCAAACAAAAGGAAAGGTGTGCAAAAACACTATGTGCCACCTACACCACCAAGTATTAATGTGATGCAAAGACCTTGAAAAGGTGGAAGGGCACAACGTATGGTCCATTGTAACCAGAGGGGGTAAAAACTTCCCCAGTAAGGCCCTACTCTCGCATTAATTCCCTTCTTGGCAAGTGTTACTCACCCTAAAAAGGACAGCCCCACACAGGAACCTCTCCCTATTACCACCTACAAATACTGCCATTTCACAGGGTTTTAGGTGGAAATAGGGAGAGTTTCCTGTGTGGGGCCTCTCTTTACAAAAGAGACTGTTTTCTTCTGCCTGCCTGCCTTAACTACTATTCTGATCCTGCGACCCGCCTGATGCCACACATCTGGTGCCAAGTTTTCCTTTTTTCACCCACCTTCGTCACTGGGTACTGGTGTTACCGCCCCACTATGTCACCGGATCACTTTCAGGACTCCTGATGCTGCTGATGCCACCTCCAGGCTGTCTCATTCTGCCACTGTATGTTCTCCTCATGCTGATGCCAGCTCCAGGCTGTCTCATTCTGCCACCATATGTTCTCCTCATGCTGATGCCACCACTCATTTTGTAACTATATGATCCCCTCATGCCACTATATGGTCTCCTTACGCTGCCGCCAACTCCAGGCTGTGTCATTCAGCCACTATATGGTCTCTTCATGCTTCGCCACCTCCAGGCTGTGTCACTGTACCACCATGTGGTCTCCTCATGCTGCTGGCACATTAAATAAAACGTTTTAGCTTCATCTATTTGAAATATTCAATTTATGTGTTAAAAAATATATTTCATCTTTTCAATTGTGAGGCCCTATGGTCTCGTCAGGCTGTTGCCACCTCCAGGCTGGATCATTCAGCCACAGTATGGTCTAATGCTGCCGCCACCTCCATGCTGTGTCATTCAGCCACTATATGGTTTCCTCATACTGATGCCACCTCCAAGCTCTGTCATTCTAATAGTGATGCCTCTCATCTGCATGTCATACTGAATAACAGTATTATTTCACTAACCCAGCACACACCCTATGCGTGTCATAGCAAGGCAATGTGTTCTACACCCCTATTGAGGCTCTCTGTAGGCCAGAAATTGCCGTTTTTAATACAGATTCACCGCAAATAAATTCGGAGCGAACCAAATTTTTCCGGAAAATTCGGCAAATCGGATGAATCGAATTTTTCAAAAATTCGCTCATCTCTAATAGAGACATATCTCAAAATATCAGTGGGCTTTAGTTGCAAATATCAGTGCTTAATTGATCTAGAATCGAAAAAGGGAACCTGTCATCACTTTCATGCTGCCTAAACCATGGGTCATCAGGGCGGTCCCTGGTGGCTTCCCCCTCCCCACCAACCTTGATTGTTTGATCTCTCATTATACCAAAACAGGAAGAGATCTATCAATTAAGGCTGGTTTGGAAGGAAAAGCCACCAGGGAACGCCCTAATTACATTTGGTTCAAGCAGAATGTGATGACAGGTTCCCTTTAGCTCATTTAAGATTAATTGTGTCGTAGTCTGAGACATATTGTACCAGTACGTAATTATGGTTTCATCCGCATGTGGAGGCTGCAATGTGGGACAATGTGAGTTTTTGAAAATGTAAATATGATATGATTTGATGGAATTTTATTGTTTTAACAAAAGTATGCAGGAACATGTGCATAAAAACACTATGCAGACTGTATAAAGGTTCTTCAACATCTACTTGGCAGATTGAAGTGTTCACAATGAATCACAATCCTTGTGGCTCTAACCACTGGCCATATCGGTGACCCAACTCAGTGAGTGTTTGGCAATTATCTGTGTATTGAGAAGAGACCAGGAAGTGCTTTGCAGTGGGGACCAATGGCATTGGGATCAGCAACAGGCGAGTACTATTTTTTATCTTTATCATCGTACCCAGGGCTTAGGTGCTCATACACCTTAGACTAAAGTTGGAGGAAGTGGATTCAGCATGTCCGATTGACTGCCTGAAGTGTGTGGTGTCTTTCCGATTCTCCCCTGACAGATCTCGGAGAAGAGAAGGGTCAGGCGTATTGAGTTTTTACTGCCCCACCCTATTGTTCTGGCTACAGTTTATCTCTCTCCACACAGATTGTTTACAGTTGTTTTTTTTGGGAAAACGGCTACTGCAGTTTTTGAGCCAAAGTCAGAAGTGTATTCAAAGGATTGGGAAATATATTGGAAGAATTTATACTTCTCCTTCCTCGGGAATCCACTTCTGGCTTTGGCTTAAAAACTGCAGTGGCTGTTTTCCCAAAAATCTGAAAAAAGAAAAAACCTGTGTGGACTTTTAGCCTAAAGAAAACATGAATGTTTTTACATGCTAAACATTTAGCTGACAGCTATTAACAGTGTATGGCCAGTATAAGGCCTTAAGGCTCTGGAAAACTCCCTCAAGTTGAAGCTCCTGTACCCCAGCGCAAAGCCCACAGCACCCCTCCTCATGTGTTATTCATAATACAGGTGGTCTTCTTTTGCAGCTGCTCACTTTGCCCCCTATAGCTCACCATGGAAATAAAAAGTACAATCCTTAATATTTTTTTTTTAACAAGTTGATGGCCTCATTGCTTACAAGGACCATGTATAGGCTGCACATGGGAGATACCCACCTCTGGATTGCATGCAGCTCAGATGCTCCCCTTTATTTTAATGCATTTTTCCTTCTTCTTCCCTCATCGGGACTCATTCACCAGTCTACACAAATCCTTTTTAGATAAGAGTAACAAAATTAGTTTAATTGTCTCCCACCATGTCCCTTTGCCCAGACTCCCATTGCCCGAGCTAACTTAGCTGTATGAACTAATACCTTCCCTGAATCTATTTATCCATGCAGCGGCCTGATTGCCGGGTCAGTCAAATTAATCCCTCCTTTGCATTTACAAAGAAGCAGAGCAGCCCCTGATATTACCGTCCTTTGTGCCCGACATTCCCAACACCTTTTCTGCCCAAATGAATATTCCGCATCACCAATAAATAAAACAGTGATTTTACCCCCCCCCCCCATACAACCCGAATAGAACAATTATCATGTTAAAATGCATCAGCCTCTCCAGCGGCACATCCCGGTAATGATTTTATTTTACATATTGATAATCGTTCCTAAAGAAGAGGCCTTTTTGCTTCCCGAACGCGATTACCATTTTAAAATTGTATTCATAGAAAACATATATTCTCTTCTAAATTAAACAAGGAGCTCTGATAACTTACATCCACATCCTAATGAATCTCATTTGCTCCCTTGCAATTCCCCGGAGTTATCTGTGTCACGCAGCCCTCTCATGTAAGTCATGTTTGTCCTGGAGAGAACGACGAGTGTACTTGTTAAAAGTGCCCACAGCTAGCAGGCAAGGTAAGAGGCGCGCATGAAAAATTCATCGCCGTTGCCTGGATATTTTAATTCCAATAGGAAGAACCTATGTCAGTCGGAACTATAATTAAACTGATATGGCATTCAGAATTGCCTCCAAATCCACCGCGCTTGTCACATATTTCTTTCCCCCATCTTTAAACTATACGAAAATCAATTATCTCAACAAACCAGCTGTAAGGAGCGAATGCCAGCCACTTACTCCTGAAGAGAATAAATTATTTGAAATTCATTACTGATCTGAACAACTCTCCAAGACTTAAAGCACCAGTCCATTTTTTTTTTTTTTGCCATAGTCAGATCCGAGCAGAATTTTAACAAGGAGAGCAATATCTCTATCTGATAGTGAGTAGCAGGGTGGAACATCACAGAAGAATAGGTAGCATTCACCAGGCAGATGGGTAGTCGCGCGGCCGACAGTATATGAAGTGCTGACTGACAAATGCCTCTGAATTAATAGATCTTTACATTTAATGACAAAATTGTTTGTGATTTGCCCCAGCATGACATACCCGAAGTGAAAAGGAAGATGTCGTCAACTGCAAAGACCATTTGTGTGTCAAGGATGTTAGCAAGCCGGAATGATGATAGGCACCGGTGTCTACAGGATTTGAAACCGAGTTGATGTGATGTCATTTTGGTTCTACTGTAATCTGGTTATCTGTTGCCAAGACATCATGTACGATTAGTCAGTTTTTAGAGGACAGCCAACCTTATCAGCTCCACTTCATGACATTTCTGTCAAGTTTAGAAACGCGCTTAGGAAATTTAAGACGAGGTGTCACATCTTCATATCAAATCCCATTGTGCCACCACCTAACATCCTGAAGTCTCTTTCTAAAAACATTAATGAAAATGAAATATGAAATTTCCACAAGATTTGACCTTGAAATACACATTTCCCCCCCCTTTTTTTCTTTTTCTTTTCCTTCGTAGTAGCAGCTTTTTCACTTCTGAACTGCTTTTGCATCTATATATTGTTTAGGGCAGACGGATGGCTTCTATGTACAGGCTCTTGTCGTTTCACACAAATACGGCTGTTTTTTCTACTGATATACAGGCTTTTTTTTTTTAAAAGCTGTATATCATAGTAGCTGCAATTGCTACTATGAAGGATGTTCTATTGAGAAAAAAATAAAAATTATCTAAAATTATAAGGTATAATGCACAATGCCGAGAGTATCACTGTAAGGGTAGGTTCAGGTGCAGCAGATTTTGTTGCAGGAATCTCATTTTGATGGAACTTGCAGAAACTCACATTCAAATAAATGGAAATGATTTTTAGCTGTCAGAAACTGAGGCAAAATATGTGGATCCATCCTTATTTACTGAAAGCAGGAGCAAAATTTGGCAATTATGAGTAAAGATGAGTGAATCGATTTAGGACAAATAACATTTTTTAGGCTGGGTTCAAATATGTAAAGCATCCGGCATAGGTGAACTCAGCCTAGATCTCGACGCAACTGATGCCGCAACTGATGACAAATTGTAATTAGTTATATGGCAGCCGGCATCCACTGTTTCTGCACGGCAGACAGGCAGGATGCGTTCCCTTGTCCGGTGCTGTCTTGCGTATCCAACCATTCAGTGTCAAAATTGAGACGCTGGATGATTGTGAACCGTCCCATTCAAATGAATGGCATCAGTTCTAGCATCAGTTTCCCTCCGGTGCACCCCGGAGGTAAACTATGCCGGACGCCTGATATGTATGAACCCAGCCTTACAAATCAAGGGACCGTCGAGAGACTTCTTGATGCTTAGCCCCTGTACAGCCCCTGTAAGTGTAATTGTGTGGATACTTACCACATTCCCCACTCTGACCTATTAGATGCGCACAGCAGCTATCCTGTGATCATGTCAGCAACCACTGATGATGTAAGTGGACACCACAAAAAGTATATAGAGGAGCAGGGACTTCTATCAAAGACTGGAGTCCCTGCTCCTGTAGACCAGCCCAGAGGTCTGCATCATACATCACTTTTTATACTCCCTAGTAGATTAACTTGACCAGGTAGTGAATGGGTCGAATTTAAATTGGCATGGGAATCTGTATTGAATTACACCCAATTTGCACCAAATTCTCCCAAAACTAATTTCGGGAAGTTCAGTCATCTTAACATGTGAACACTGGATGGAACAAGCTGGGTGTGTTGCTTGTAGTGTTCCGTCTGGCACCCCTTAGGCTGAAAAAAAAAATACTGCCTGGGACCTATGGATGATCCGGCACAGATGTCATCCAGTATGGTTGAATATGCTGGATCACTTGACATATGCCAATCCAGTTTTATGGAAATCTGTGGGCCTATATTGTACATCTATGTCAATTAAAATTAAAATGTCCTATTAGTTTATACAAAGCAAAGCAAGACCGTAGTGCAACACACTGATTGTCTACCATTGCGTCAATAGGAACTGTCTTCCTATTCTGGCTCAGTCCACATTTTATTTACATGTACATGGGGGCCTAGTAGTATTTCATAATTATTTCTAGAGTTTTTTGGCCAAAAAATATTGATTGCCTATCCACAGGATAGGCCATAGGCTCACAAAATATCCTAAGAAAGCAGGCTGTGGAAATGGATCTGATTAGTTTATTAGCATCTCCAACATTTCTAGTTTGCACACATGAAGTCCATAAAAATATAGTGCTACCAATGACAACCAATTAGATAAATCTGTAGTGTTGCTCCAGTATTATTTTGCTCATAGTCAAGAAGAAGTCTAGTGGCAGGATCAGATGTTATGCCTCTAAGTGGTACCACAGGTGGTGTAGGGAAGTACCTTATCACTTCGTGATGCCAGGGCACTGTTAGCCTATACACGGTCTGGAGGAGTAAAGGAACACACCAACATCATAACTGTCTTTACTGAGCAGGGTGCAGATGGTATTACACCGACAGTCTGGTGCAGAGTGGAAAGGATGCAGTGTAACCCTTTGGGAGCCCTGGTGCCTTGCTGGGACTTGTGGTGCTTTCACCCAATAGATTGATATTGACTTGAGAAGGGATTGTAGATTGATCCTGGTAGCTAGGGCTCTGTCAAGGTCTTGTAGCTTTCTCCACCAGGGCATAAACTTCCACCATGCAGGCGATCCTTGCGGAATGACCGGATGAGATAGGTTTGTTCTTGGCCTTTTCTTAGAGCTTCTCCACACACCTCACACCTTTACAACACTGGTGCTCAGGCTAGTCTGGGGCAACTCCCCCCCTCCCCCCCACTACACTATATGGCCAAGAATGTAGGGATTCCCATTGGAAGGCAGGATCACATGGTTCCACACAGCTCTTTTCCTAAAGGTACAATAACACATATAAATAACATACACAGAGATAACATATAGCATGATGAATAATAAAAAAAAATACTGTATTGACTTTTGGCAAACTGCTAAGACATAATAGGAACCATAATCAGTCTCTCATTGGGCCCAACACCTGTGCTGCAGGTCTGCCTGAGGAAGTCCGAAGCCACAGGACAGCCTTTGGTGCTAGGACACCACATCTATATAGAAAATGATACACACCGCCATCTAGATGGTGCACATTCAGTTTTAGATGAATCATACAGCATTCCTTACAGTTCTTTATATATAACCTCAAGACCGTACATTACATGCAGCCTCATGTCAGCGTGATAGACACTGCCCCATATTTCATGACACCCTGGAATAATATAATGTGTCACAGCGATCTCGCCAAAAAACTTTATTCTATAATTCTTAAATATATAGTTAAGAACAGAAAAAATATGACTCCTGCCTTCTGAATGACAGATGCACCACAGTCATTGATAACTTGACAAAAAACATCAATGTCTTCTATTCATAGACCATTCACTTTGCTTCCCGTCAACTCTGTGCCATTTTATTCTATAGGAACTATTCAGGCTGCATCTGTCAGTAATGACAGGTCAACCTTCACTGAATGGGAGTGAGAAATCACAGGAGAGAGTAGAAGGGGGTAAATACATATTTCATACTTTGCCATCCCCAAGCATTACCATCAAGTAGCTGAACCGATCTCAGGTCAACTCTTCATCATTTCTGCCAATATACAATAGGGCTCCAAAGGTATATAACTGAATTATTATGTTCAGCGGCCCTAAATAGGTTTATTTTGTTACTTCTTTATCCAACATTGGGTTTATTCTCATTGATTCCATATCCCCAGTCACGTAGAATAGGCAGTCAGGTTTGTGGTTGTTCACAAAGCGGTCTTACAGTTCCCTGATAAGTGGCTGGGGGCCCCACAAGTAGATTTTATGTCCCCTGTATGTAGCTCACCATCTGTTGTAGATACTATAGTTCAATAGCAGTACCAGGGAAGTACAGGCCATAACTTGGTACTTAATGGAGTACTCCGCTCCTAGACATCCTATCCCCTATACAAAGGATAGGGGATAAGATGTCTGATCGCGGGGGTTCATTTAGAATGCTGGGTGTGGGTGGTGGGGGTCATGGCCACGCCCCCTCAGAAAGTCACACCACACCCCCTCAATGCAAGTCTATGGGAGGGGGCATGGTCACGCCCCCTGCCATAGACTTCCATTGAGGAGGTGTGGCATGATGTCACGAGGGGGCTGGCAGTGGTGTCACAACCCCCGCCCCTGCTCCAAGCATTCGCTGGGGTATAAACCATACCCCTGTCTATAGTAATTAAAAATACCTCATGACCTGCAAAAGGTTAGGGACCTCTGCCTTACAGGATTATCCAGTACCAGTCCACAAATGCTATGCTTAAAGGGGTCCTCCAATTTTAAATACTGATGGCATTTTCCCAAGATGGGCCATTAACATCTGATCAGTGAGTGGTCAACACCCGGCACCCCTGCTGATCACCTGCTAAGATGAGCCATGGTGCCCACATACATGCAAAGTACAGTTGGAAGCCTCAGCTTTGTATGCTGTGTAAGCAATCAGATATGGATGGCCTATCCTAAAGTTAGGCCATGAATATCTGAAACTGTAGAGCTGCTTTAACTCCTTCCCAACCCATGACCTACACCTATAGCATGGTTTGGTTGAGGGAGTATGGCACAGGCTTGGGATTTGGGTTTACGCTATACCCGGTTTACACTATGCTCGGTGGGTGCTGGCTGCCCACTGCTAGGTCCCACCTCCCATGCACAAAGACATTAACATATTAGCAATGGAGCCTAATGCATTTTATATCTCCGGAATGGCGGCACCGATACATGAGAGTAATACTATTCAGTTTACCTGCACTATAACCCTGTGCACCGATCCAGGAGAGTAATACTATTCAGTTTACCTGCACTATAACCCTGTGTATTAAACCCACATATCTCGGGAACAGAAGGGTGTATCAAAAAACTGTAAAAAAAAGTGTGTAATCGGGGCACCCCAAGCTATTTAATAATGGTAAAATCAAATTTTAGGGGTGGGAGGGGGGGGGGGGGCTGGCCAACAGGTTCTCTTTAAAGACTAACTTTTTGATTGCAGACTAAAAATTTGCAGCAATTTCAGCCACAACCCTTTTCTCCAAGACCACATACTTTTTGAAAATAATCGTACATGGTGCAAACAAGGCACAATTCTTTTGGAAATGTGTGCTCCGACACTTTTCACCAAAATCTTTGATCAATGATTACATAGTTTCATAGTAACATAGCTCATAAGGTTGAAAAAAGACCAGAGTCCATCAAGTTCAACCTATAACCCCAATGAGTCCCTACTGAGTTGATCCAGAGGAAGGCAAAAAACTCTCATACTCGAGGTAAAAATTAATTCCCGACTCCAAATATGGCATCAGAATAAATCCCGGGATCAACCTTCTGTCCCTATAAATCTAGAATCCATAACCTGTAAATGTAATTATTCTCCCAAAATGCATCCAGACCCCTTTTAAATTATTTTACCGAGTTAACCATGAACACCTCCTCCGGGAGAGAATTCCTCAGTCGCACTGCTCTTACAGTAAAGAACAGCCGTCTGTGCTGGTGTAGAAACCTTCTTTCCTCTAAACATAGAGGATGCCCCCTTGTTATAGATACTGTCCTGGGTAGAAATAGATCATACCCACTTGCACACATTTCCCTCCAGTCCAATCCTTCTCATTTTATGTACAAATCTTTTATGTGGCACCGTATCAAATGTACGACATCCAGCAATTGCCCCTGGTCCAGTCTGGAGCTCACCGCCTCATAAAAGCTGATCAGGTTAGTTTGACAGGACCGATACCTCATAAAGCCATGTTGATATGGAGCCATGCTGATACATTTATTTTTATCAAGATACTCCAAAATAGCATCTTTTAGAAAACCCTCAAACAATTTACATACAACGGAGGTTAAACTAACAGGTCTATAATTCCCGGGTTCACCTTTTGACCCCTTTTTAAATATTGGCACCACACTTGCCATGCGCCAGTCCTGGGGTACAGTCCCTGTTACTATAGAATCCCTGAATATTAAAAATAGGGGTCTGTCTATTACATTACTTAATTCCTTTAGAACACGGGGGTGAATGCCATCTGAACCTGGTGATTTGTCTATTTAATTTTTTTTGTATGCGGCACTGTACTTCTTCCTGGGTTAGACAGGTGACCTGTACTGGTGAGTTTACCTTATATTGCTGTATTTTACCTGGCATTTCATTTTCCTCAGTGAATACAGTGGAAAAGAATTTGTTTAATATATTTGCTTTTTCCTGTTCCCTGTTTATAATTTCTTCTTTATTGTTTTTTAAAGGGCCAACACTTTCATTTTTAACCTTTTTGGCATTTATATAGTTAAAGAAAATTTGGGGGTTAGTTTTAATCTCTTTGGCAATGAGTCTTTCTGTCTCTATTTTTGCGGCTTTTATCTGCTTTTTTTTGCATATTTTAGATTTTTCTCTATAGCTTTTTAATGCTTCTTCACTACCGTTCTGTTTTAGTAATTTAAATGCTTTATTTTTGTCATTTATTGCCCTCTTAACATTTTTATTTATCCATATTGGTTTTCTTTTATTTCTGACCATTTTATTCCAATAAGGTATATACATCTTACAGTAAGAATTTAAGATATTTTTAAAAGGCTCATATTTAGTATCAGTATTCTTGTTTTTGAGGACATTATCCCAATTTATATTGTTAAGGGCTTCTCTGAGTTGATCAAACTTTGCCTTCCTAAAGTTCATTGTTTTTGTGGCCCTTGAGAAATTCCCTTATTGCAGAACAAGTTATAATGTATTATATTATGATCACTATTTACTAGGTATCCTTCTACTTGCACATTAGTTACTCTGTTGGTTAATATTGAGTCCAGTAGGGCGCTCCCTCTGGTCGGGCCCTGCACTATTTGGGACAGAAACCTGTGTCCTTTATGAGATTCACATGTCTCAGTCTCCCAATTTATAAGTCCCTGCTCATTTATCCCCCAAATTATGTTTATTTGCCTTAGTAATTGATCTTCTGCCTCTTCCATTATGTTTGGTGGCTTAAAGCAAACCTCTAACAGAAAGGATTTTATTTTTATCTCCATATATTTCTACCCATAATGACTCCACATTATCGTTTCCCTCCCATATATGCAGTGCGGCCTTCAGACTTGATTTCACATAAAGACAAACTCCTCCCCCTTTGCGTTTCGGCCGATCCTTCCTGAATAGACTATAACCCTGTATGTTGACAGCCCGGTCACAGCTATCGTCCAACCAAGTCTCTGTTATACCCACTATGTCATAATTCTCCTTAGACATCATCAACTCCAGTTCCTCTGTTTTATTGTACAGACTTCTGGCATTCGTCAACATGCAATTCAAAGGTGTATGTTTTTCCTTCCTATGATGCCTATCCCTATTAATTATTCTAACCTCTTCCTCTGCTCCACCAAGTACATTAATAATTCCCCCCTCTCTATCTACACTATCTTCCCCCTCTATGTTGTAGGTTCCCTCCCCCCAGTCCCTAGTTTAAACACTCCTCCACACTTCTAGCCACCTTCTCCCCAAGCACAGCTGCAACCTCCCCATTGAGGTGCAGCCCGTCCCTACGGTAGAGCTGGTATCCGACAGCGAACTTGGTCCAGTTCTCCATGAACCCAAACCCCTCCTTCCTACACCAGCTTCTGAGCCACTTATTTACCTCCCTGATCTCCCGCTGCCTCTCTGGTGAGGCTTGTGGTACAGGTAATATTTCAGAAAATATTACCTTGGAGGTCCTTGCCTTAAGCTTGTGGCCTAAGTCCCTGAAATCATTTTTAAGGACACTCCCCTTACCTCTTACTTTGACATTGATGTCAATATGTACTATGACTGCTGGGTCCTCTCCAGCCCCACCCAGCAACCTGTCAACCCGATCCGCGATGTGCTGAACTCGAGCGCCAGGAAGACAACACACTGTTCGTCGATCCCGTTCTTTGTGACAGATCGCCCTGTCTGTACCCCTAATAATTGAGTCCCCCACTACCAGTACCTGTCTAGCCTGACCTGCACTCCTCCCTCCCTCCTTCCTGGAGCAGACACCACCCTGGCGGTCAGAGGCAGAGTCCTGCTGCAGTACTGCTAGCTCTGAAATGGCATCCCCCTCATCTGCCAATAAGGCAAACTTGTTGGGGTGTGCCAGTTCAGGACTATCCTCCCTGGCACTCTTCCCTCTACCCTGTTTTCTAACTGTAACCCAGATTGTTGAATTTTTTCCCTTATGTTTTTTGTTTGTGGATTTTTTCCTCTTTTAGTTCATATTTCAGTTCTTTGATGTTACTTCAAAATGCTGCATACTTAACGAATTGTATTTTTTTTTCTGGCAAAAATACATGTTTATAATTCTTTGAATAATAAAAAAACAAAACAAATAAATGCTTCTATAAATAGAATTTCAAATGCCATTATTCAACTGATGACCGCCAAAGTGAAATGCATCAAATTTGTTTAGGGGCAGAGGCCTTTTGAAGGGGTACAGCGGAATTTAAAGGGGAACTAAATGTTCCGAACGCATGCCGGTGGAGTCCCACTTTAAAAACATATCACTGATCATGGGGGGGTCCAATCTTTGGGACCCCCACAAGCTCCAGGAGGGGGCCTGAATCTCCACACTGCATGGAGCATGAGGTCGGCACACACTTGAAGTATTGTCTTTTTGAGCGCCAAAGATACTAAAAAGCTGTTATCTCTGGCGCTCCAGAAGACAATACATGGAGTGTGTTTCAACTCCGTGGCCTTTGGCTGTCCAGGCATGCTGGGAGTTGGTGTTTTGTAACATCTGGAGGTCCACAATTTGGAGACCGCTACCATAGACCATGTTAAATAGTTGGGTAGAGACCACTTGCTCTAAATCAGCTTCTGGAAAAAATAACTGATTTCCCCCATTGGTGCTAGTGCACAGTAGACCACGATAGACCCTGAGTAGCTTCCGACTTGTTACATATCGAAACAAACCATATTTTCCTCATTTACTTCCCACAACACAAACTGAAGCCGAAATACTTTGACTTTCTTGTTGTCAGAGCACTCAGCCCTAATGCGGCCGGTAGGAATTGTCTCCAGTAATTGTGCGAGCCTTGGATCATCAGCTTGCTTTGGGTGGATCAACCCTGTCTGACTTGAAGAGGACAGGATTAACAGCAGCGTGTCATCTTTTACGACTATTACTTAACATTTTTTTGAGGCAATCCACAGCACCAAGTCTTTACTTGTCAATCACTTTCGCTTAAGTTTCTTTTCATATGCGGCGAGGTCAGCGAGTTGGTCAAAGAGGCAAATGTCACAAAAAATGTAAATTTGTGTAATTTAATTTCAGAAGCAACTTTAAGATTTGACTTTGACGGAGAATCTCAATGTTAAATGAATGCTATTAAAGGTCTATTAAATGTCTACCTCAGATATTCCACCATATGGGACTTTTTATTTTTTTTATTTTTATCATGGACATTCCTTGGTATGTAAGTATGCAAGAAACTCATCTCCTAAGGGTCAAATACATTTGTCATTTTTGTCAGGTTTATAATTGCACCATTTAGTTTGACTTTTGAAGACCCATATCCTTATTGCATCACGGGCTACCACCCAACAAGACCCAATGTAAGAGTTACCATTGTAGTCATAGCCAACCAAAGCCATACACAGAAATCAGCTCTCAGACGGTGGTTCTCTCTCTTAATTCACCCATGTATACACATGTTTGGCCCAGTCTAGAGTCCATGTGCTTTCTATAACAAAAGTGGGGGCTTCAAGACAGAATAATACCACAAGGTATGTTGTTTCCATAACTCCTGGAGTTATGTCAACAGTGTAGCTTGTTTATGTGATCCCCATACTCTGGGAAACACAACTTATTGCTTCCTCCACAGGATAGTGTCTGATCGCAGGGGTCTGACCTCTGGTATCCCACACAATATCCTGTATGGGCCCTGGCTCTCGCTGCTCAACTTACCATGCTCCTGGGTGTTCCCACATTTATGGAGACAAGCAGGAGTGACAGCCCACTCAGCCAAACTACGGCAGAGCCAGTGATTGACTAAGTGGGCCACTACATGAGCGCTTCTCCAAAGATGGAGGCTGGAGTGCTTAAGGCAGAAGCTGTGGAATGGTAAGTTCAGGGTGAGAGCAGGGCACTGTTCAGGAAATTGTGGGGGTCAAGGAGGTCAGACCCTCCTGATCAGACACTTATTTTAACATTATCTCACTATTTCGTCAGTGCTTACTAAAAAGATTCTAAGTGAGAATATTTTTGGTGAAAACACTGTGTTATTCACGGATCAGTGCAATATATACATATAGTGACCCTCATTTACTATTGGATTTCCATATAAACAATGGTGGAAAAAAAAAAGTATGGAGAAATGCATTTCATTCCATTCAACTTGCACAAAAATGTCCTTTTTTTATTTAAATTTTTTTTATTTTTAAGAAAAATTCCTCTTTTCCTTTATTTATTTTTTTATTTATTTTTTTTATTTTTTTTTTTTTAAAGACAATTTACTCATCTTTGACGTTTTCCTGCAGTTTTGGGCTCAGTGACAGTTTTCCAAAATCAGGGTATGTTGAGACTATGGCATTTTATTTAACAAAATCTTGGCGTTTCACTCCCATAGGGGGAAAAAAAACCACACCATAAAAACGCCATGTGGGTTTAGCTTTGGCATTGTTTTCCCCTAATTTCTTCAATAAAAATCCTTGAGTCACATGATGAAAGAATCACATGACAAAAAAAAAAAGAACAAAAAGACTAAAACCCACCATTTTTGGAAAAAAAAAAGCCACAAAAGCTGCATCTTGTGAGAACAAAATAGTGGGGCAATTTTTGTGGAATTTTTTTCAGGTCAAAAAAAGTCAGAAAAAAAAAAAAAAAACAAGTGGAAACTCAGCCTTGAAGTCCACCAGCAGTCTATTGAAATGCATTTTCAGCACCCATACACCTACGCTTGGCATATGTTCACACAATAAAATTTCCAAGCGGAACCGAGCAGAAAATTCTACTTTAAAATTCAGTTGCAGCAGAATCCCATTACTTTCAATAGGATTCTGCTGCACTGTGCACACGGCAGAATTTCTGCAGCAGAAACATCTGTCATCGAAATCCCTATTTCGGCCTCCACCAAAAGAATTGGCGTGTAAATTCGTTGGGTGAAATCCGCTCGGAAATGCATTGCCATCTATGACGACGGCGCATTTAGGTCTGTGTTTTCCAAGCGGACATTCCACAATTTCCGCTGTGTGAACATGGCCTCACAGTGATTATCTTCTTTATTTTCTCAAAAAAAATGACACGTAAACATGTACAGTAACAGATTCTTAATTCAATGCAATTGCCCTGATGGATGCCCTACCCGAATCAGGGGCCGCAGATGAATAAATATTTATCATTTCCTTTTCACTCTTTAAAACTCCAAAAAGACTTTGCTTTGGAATAACAAACCGGGATGTCAAAATATTGCTAATTTCTGTTTACGTTTCTCTGTTTAATTGCCGCCATTCTTGATGATGATTTTAATTACTTCCAGATGTTCGAGGGCTGAACTCATTTAGCTGATACCTAGTTTTTCCTTCTGTCTCCTGTTTTTATTTTTATATATTTTTTTTCCTTCTCCTCCAGTAGATTTTACACAGCGAAATGGCTCTTTTAATTAAAGCGTGTCTTTTGTTTCGGAATAACGTGGAGACACTGGTTTGGTACTGCGCAACGCCTTTAGGCTTATGACCAATTAATAACCTATTTTAAGCCACTTCCTTGCAGTACCGTGATATGTAGTGAAATTGGGCAACAGAACAATAATTTGTCTACAATTTAGAAAATAGAGCGGGGACAATAAGGTCACATATCTATTCAAAAAGACAGCTGTAGCCTACGAGATTTTCTGTTTAATAATAATAGCCTGGTTATAGCAAACCACACCATGGCTAAAATGTGAAAAGGCCTTTTCTGATAAGCTAAAGAGATTATGAGAAATCAGGCAGATTCTGAAAGAGAATGGTGTGTAAATGAGAGGTTTTATCTAACTCAATCTGGCAGCTCCATTTTTGTTATGGGGAAAATATCTGTATTATTTACTAAGGAGATTAAGAATGAATTGGAAGAGAGGCCGGTTGTTGTGTGGAGATACAGATAAGATAAGGGAACTTTACCTTCCCCGCACAAGGCCAAATGCAAGACACACAGGGATGTTATCAGGCTGAGAGCCCTGGCTGCCACATTAAAGGACCCGTTTTATTCAGACGCTGATTTTTTTTTTTTTAAACTAAAATGCCTTTGCTTTCACTACTGTATCCAGATCATAAAAGTCAGTTTCTATTCTAAAAATGTAACAAATATTGTAGAATGGAAAGCAATATAATGCAGGGGATTTTGCAGCAGAAATGAATGCAGAATGTTAATACACCTAGAAAGTCAATGGATCTATTATCAAAATACATTCTATTATTATTTGTATGTTTTTTTTTGTTTATTTATTTTATTTTTCTGTTGAAGCAGAAATTAGATAACACAACATTGTTTACAAACCATCATCTCCTCTTCTTCATCATCAAGGAAAGTAAATACCTTTTTTGTTTTTGACATTTCCCATTTTTTTTTATTTCCTTTAGGAATAGAAAAATACAATTTACTAACAGGGTCCCTCGGCCATACAAAAAGATGGCAAGTCATGGCAAATGGTACATGGTATTGGCCCTGTTACAGAGTTTGCATTAAAGGGGTACTCCGGCAAAAAACATCTTATCCCCCATCCAAAGGATGTCTGATCACGGGGGTCTTCCACTGTGAGCTCCCCTGTTCGTGATGTCTTGCCATGCCAACTACATTCATGTCTATGGGAGATGGCATGACGGCTAGTACGTAGCTGTCACACCTCCTCCCATAGACATGAATGGAGGGGGGTGTGGCGGCTGTAGTTGCCGGTCATCAAGCACGGAGTGGAGTTCGCTCCATGCACGGATGACCGGGTGCCGCGTTGGAGATCGAATGTTTAGGTAGGTAGTACATATCACAGTGATCTACATGATGCCAGGAACCAATGTCTTCAGCAATACATTGCCCAAAACATCATACTGCCTCTACCAACTTGTCTTCTTCCCATAGTGCATTATGGCGACATCTCATCCCTAGTTAAGGGATGCACAAAGACGCGGCCATTTACATGATTCTACAAACCAGACCACATTCTTCCATGGTGTAGTTTTGATGCTCAGTGCCCATTGTAGATGCAAACATCAGCATGGGCATTCAGGCTGGGTACCTTCTTTCATTGCCAGATGAACCAGTTCTGATTCCTACATGCCCACCGTTGGTCCTTCCAGCAGTTCACAGGGGTTAACATTGGCACTATGACCTGTGATGCACACAGAAGCTGTCATTAAAGGGGTATTCCAGGGAAAACCTTTTTTTTTTTTTTATATATCAACTGGCTACAGAAAGTTAAACAGATTTGTAAATTACTTCTATTAAAAAATCTTAATCCTTTCAATAATTATCAGCTGCTGAAGTTGAGTTGTTTTTTTCTGTCTGGCAACAGTGCTCTCTGCTGACATCTCTGCTTGTCTCGGGAACTGTACAGAGTAGAAGAGGTTTGCGATGGGGATTTGCTTCTAAACTGGGCGGTTCCCGAGACACGTGTCATCAGAGATCACTTAGGCTGGGTTCACACTACGTTTTCCCCCATACGGGAGCACATACGGCAGGGGGGAGCTAAAAGCTCGCGCTCCCGTATGTCACCGTATGCGCTCCCATATGTCATTCATTTCAATGAGCCGACCGGAGTGAAACGTTCGGTCTGGTCGGCTCATTTTTGCGCCGTATGCGCTTTTACAACCGGACCTAAAATTGTGGTCAACCACGGTTTTAGGTCCGGTTGTAAAAGCGCATACGGCGCAAAAAAGAGCCGACCGGACCGAACGTTTCACTCCGGTCGGCTCATTGAAATGAATGACATACGGGAGCGCATACGGTGACATACGGGAGCGCGAGGTTTTAGCTCCCCCCTGCCGTATGCGCTCCCGTATGGGGGAAAACGTAGTGTGAACCCAGCCTTAGACAGAAAAGAACAACTCCATGTGTATGAATTACAGAGGAAAAAGAAAAAACGCAATCACCACCTCAAGGCTAGTCTCAGACAATCTGATACGTGATGGACAAAAGGAATTGGATCAAATATGTGCTTAAATTTTTGATTAAAAATTAACAAAATTTATTTAATAGCAAAACAGATAAAAATACCTATGAGTAAAATAAATAAGTGATAAAATTATGGTGTCCACAGAAAACATGCAATCAATAAGATAGTGTATAAGATTGCGGCCAAACCTAATGCCACAGGGCCCTTGTGGAAGGTATAGTGTCCCGCACTGGGTATAGTATCCTGCACTGGGAGTGAATAGTAATTACTAGTAATTCAATAGTCCGGCATCTGATGAATCGGAATAATAGAAAAGTCAATGTACAATAGTTTCTCCCAGTCCGAATGGATAAATATATTTACCGGCTGATGGTGTTACCTGCGGTATATTTTCAGGTCCGCTTGCAGAACGGTGGTACTCGGTGTCGGGACGCTGGCATGCGTCCCCGTAGCTGGTCTGCCTGCCACAGACCCGTGATTTACCGCTGTGATGGTAGGTGCAGAGCGACACCTTTACAATGTTCTGGCATGAACTTCGTGTAAATCGATGGCGTCTGACGTCAGAGACAACTGGTTGTTGATGATAGCAAGCTGCCGGGATTAATTGCCGAGCAAGCCAGAGGCAGTGGGCTGTAGACTGGGAGACTGCAGATCTTGAATTGCAACATCTGATTGCAACATCTGCAGTCTCCCGGTCTACAGCCCACGGCCTCTGGCTTGCTCGGCAGTTCATCCCGGCAGCTTGCTATAATCACCAACCACGTGTCTCTGACGTCAGACGCCATCGATTTACACGAAGTTCATGCCAGAACATTGTAAAGGTGTCGCTCTGCACCTACCATCACAGCGGTAAATCACGGGTCTGTGGCAGGCAGACCAGCTACGGGGACGCATGCCAGCGTCCCGACACCGAGTACCACCGTTCTGCAAGCAGACCTGAAAATATACCGCAGGTAACACCATCAGCCGGTAAATATATTTATCCATTCGGACTGGGAGAAACTATTGTACATTGACTTTTCTATTATTCCGATTCATCAGATGCCGGACTATTGAATTACTAGTAATTACTATTCACTCCCAGTGCGGGATACTATACCCAGTGCGGGACACTATACCTTCCACAAGGGCCCTGTGGCATTAGGTTTGGCAGCAATCTTATATACTATCTTATTGATTGCATGTTTTCTGTGGACGCCATAATTTTATCATTTATTTATTTTACTTATAGGTATTTTTATCTGTTTTGCTATTAAATACATTTTGTAAAATTTTCATCAAAAATTTAAGCACGCTTTTTATCCAATTCCTTTTGTCCATCATCAGATTGTCTGAGACTAGCCTTGAGGTGGTGATTGCGTTTTTTCTAATTTACAAATCTGTTTAACTTTCTGGAGCCAATTGATATATAAAAAAAAGTTTTTTTTTCCTGGAATACCCCTTTAAATCAGATGGACTAGCCTTCACTACCTTTCATATATCAGAGCTTTGTAAATAAAAGATATATGTATCCATTTAACTACTAACAATAGAGCAAAATTTTTAAGAACGTATGATAGATGTTCCACCTACAGATGAGCAAACTTTAAAAAAAACAGGTTTTCTACAAACCTGCAATGAAATAAGCCTCAAATACATAAATAACACTGCCTAAGAGCTCCAAAGGCCTATATAACATTGCTAGGGTCACCCAGGAATGTATTCAAGTAGCTTAAAGTGGTTTTTCGGCTAATTGTCTACTTTACAGTGACATATGGTAACCCATGGTAACTAACAGCTTGTTTAAAATCACATTGCACTAGCGGATTTTATATGATTTAGTACTAAAATAAAGGACTAAATATCTATTTTTGATGACAGATGCCAGCGGGTGTTAAAATGCATATGGAGGTATTGGAAGACACAATGGCTTTTTTCAAACGTTCTAAAAATTCTTCCTTTTTGGGAGTTGGAACAGGATTGATGACGGTCTCTTATAAATAATGAAGAAACAAAAAATAGCGAAGAAATAGCTTTAGTAAATATTGATAGTAATAGTAAAAAAAAAGTATCAAAAATTCTCCCTTTTTGGAAGTTGCGACAGGATTGGAACGTCTAAAAAATAGTAAAGAAGCATGTTTTCAAAATATTGAAAGGTTCAAAAAATTATCAAAAACTCTCCCTTTACGGAATTAGATAAGGATTGGTGTCCCAAAATGGTAAAGAAACAATAGCTTCTGTATGAAATGCTGAAAAAAAAAGGGGAAAGATCCCTTTTGGAGGATTATGGGCTGTGTACATGTAGGCCTGACTGGTAGCAGCTGCATGGGTGATGGTGGACTGGTGGTAGTTGTAGTAGCCAGCAGAAAGCAGCCAGTTGTGGATTAGTGATACTTTTATACAGGCCTTGTGATGCTGCTCCATGTGCTGACATCAGTGTTTCCCAACTAGTGTTCCTCCAGGTATTGCAAAACTACAACTCCCAGAATGCCTGGACAGCCTTTGGCTGTCCAGGCATGCTGGGAGTTGTAGTTTTGTAACATCTGGAGACACCCTGTTTGGGAAACACTGGCTTACCAGTTCCAAAGAACAAAGGCAACCGCTCCCACCTCCACTTACTGGATCTGTGCATGGGCTTGATCAGCAGCATCTCCAATCACACACGGATATCCAAAGCAAGAGAATGTCTAGCACTAGGATTGCGGTAAAAAAAACACATTTCTTTATCGGGTCATAATATGCAGACAGAACACATAACGCCGATGCGTTTCAGACCTACTCACCTACTAGTCAACTTTCACGCTCAGTGCTTTTAACTGCATAGTTATGTTAAACCCAGATAGAAATACTATATATTTGATTAAACCCAGAAAATACACATAATTAAGCCATGGATGGTTATTCCATGTTCACAGCGCTTTTAATGTGAATTTATGTTAAAATACAGATAAGACCACTGTTTGCTCAGTTTTCTCTGATTGTAAGGTGATAGCTTTTATGGTCTCCTTCCCTGCCCCCTGGGATTTATAGTGCACCAACTGTACACAGTACTGCAGGTAACAGGAGGTCACTGTCTGAGGTCAGCCCACTAAATAATACCCAGTGAATTTACTCAGCTTGCTTTAGAATTCTGTAGGATTTGTGAAGGCTGGGATCAGTAGTTCTTGCTCTCTCTTTTCCAACTTTCTCTTTCCAATATGGCATCCGCAATGTATTACATGGGGCTTTATTAGTTTTGAATACCCACCCCTGTGAAGTGTCCTCATTTGCCTGGAAGCTGTATGGCTCAATAATGCAAGCAATTATTGGATAATATGTGATCTTGCTGATATATGCAAGGTATGCTGGGCTACTCTGACGTCTTCATAGTGTTCCCAGTATTACTGCTGTTGCCAGGTTTTCGCGAGCTGAGCAAGGCAATGTACTGAAGTTTGGAGAGCCGCTGTCACCCTAAAGTTCAGAGTGAGACTGGGTTCGCCGGGCTCGGCTCACTCATCTCTATCTATGATCAATAAGAATGTTAAAATAGAATTTTTAACAGTTTTACTAATTTATTAAAAAGAAAAAAACTAAAATTTCCCATGGACATAAGTATTCAGATTCTTTTCTATGACAGTTGCAATTTTACTCCGGGGGGCCCTCCCATTTCTTTTGGTCATCTCTGAGATGTTTCTGCACCTTCACTGGAGTCACCTGTAGTAAATTCAGGGGATAAACAAAAACCTGAACCCAAAGGGCCCATACAGAAAAATTCACTAAACCCCAGGGTCGTAGCCTGGGGTATAACACCCCTATTAATATACCCCCCCAAAATTTATTTTATTTCCAGTGTTAAAAATGGAACCCAGACAAAAATTTTTAAAAACTGTATCCAGTAGGACCTGTAATCTGTATTATATAAAGGAGTAAATACTCCTGTATAAGTAGGAAGGTACTGCAGATGCCTTATGACCCACTGGAATGTGTTAGGATCACACTATATTGCCAGCCTCAACATGTTTGCTACAACGGCGTTCTCAAGAGGTAAACAGTGGCAATGGCAATGACAAAATGGCAGAGGGGGGGGGGGAGGTTTATATAGACACCCCTCTGACCTCATCAATGTGAGACAATACAGAGCTACCTATGAGATTGTTTGTATCAAAATTCTGCACCCTCACTGGCTTATTTTGATACAAACATTCTCATAGGTAGCTCTGTATTGTCTCACATTGATGAGGTCAGAAGGGTGTCTATATAAACCCCCCTCCATTTTGTCATTGACATTGCCACTGTTTGCCTCTTGAGAACGCCGTTGTAGCGGCAAAACATGTTGAGGCTGGCAATATAGTGTGATTTTAACATATTCCAATGGGTCATAAGGTATCTGCAGTACCTTCCTACTTATACAGGAGTATTTACTCCTTTATATAATACAGATTGCAGGTCCTACTGGATACAGTTTTTACAATTTTTTGTCTGGATTCCATTTTTAACACTGGAAATAAAAGTAATTTTTGGGGGTATATTAATAGGGGTGTTACACCCCGGGCTACGGACCTGGGGTTTAGTGGATTTTTAAATTCAGGGGATCAGACATGATGTGGAAAGACACAGCCCTGTCTATATAAGGTGTCATAGCTGACAATTTATATCAGAGCAAAAAATCAGCCATGAGGAGGTAAGAACTGCCTGTGTAGCTCAGAGACAGGATTGTGTAGAGACACAGATCTGGAGAAGGGTACAAAAACACTTCTGCTGCACTGAAGAGCACAGTGGCCTTCACAATTCTTAAATGGAGGATGTCTAGAACAACCAGGACTCTTCCTAGAGCTGGGCACCCCACCAAACTAAGTAATCGGGGGAGCTCCAAAGATATTGTGCAGATGGGAATAACTTCAAGAGTGTCAATCATCACTGCAGCACTCCACCAATCTTGGCCATATGTCAAAGTGGCTAGAAAGAAGCACTTTCTCGTATGAAAGTCATCTGGAGTTTGCAAAAAAGCACCAAGAGGACAAACAGACTGGGAGAAACAAGATTCTCTGGTCTAATGAAACCAGGATTGAAGTTTTTGGCTTTTTGGCCTCAGTTCTAAGCATCCTGTCTAGAAGAAACCAGTAACTGCTTATCACTTGCCCAATACCATCCCTAAAGTGAAGCATGGCAGTGGCAGCATCATGCTGTAAGGGTGTTTTTCCAGCAGCTGGGACAGGAAGACTGGTCTAGGTTGAGTGAAAGCTGAATGGAGCAAAGTACAGAGATATTTTCAATAAAAACCTGATCCAGAGCGCTATCGATCTCAGACTGGACTGAAGTTTCACCTTCCAACAAGACAATCGTTAACCCTGAGTGTAACACATTGCGCTGCGGCTGCTTGCGCTGGTCATGTGCGCATTGTCTCTCTCTCCCCTGCTGCCGGCGGGGCTGGGATTTGCATCACGGGACGCGTCCGCATGCGAATCCCAGCCCATCACTTACCACGGTCCTCTGCTACCTCCTCCACTGCCTCTCAGCTCTGGCACGCATGTCCCTGTCTCCTAGGGTGCACGCGTGCCGGAGCTCTGAAATTTAAAACCTGACACTATTCTATAAGTCCCTTCACCTCCCACTCTTCCCTGCCAGAACTTCAGTGCCATTTGCCTGAGATTAAGGGTATCCTTTGCCTGTTTGCCTAGCCCGTGTTCTGACCCTTCTGCTACGTTATTTGACTACACACCTTTGCCGCCTGCCTTGACCTTCTGCTAAGTCCGACTTCGTCACTGCCTCATCTTACTGTACTTCGTCTCGCCCAGCTACTTGTGTGGTTGAGTCATATTGGGGGTAGCCTTGCGGCGGGCTCTGGTGAAGACCAGTGGCACCTTAGACCCTGCTCCCCGATACGTCCCGTGTCATTAGCCAGACAGGTTAGTGGATCCACATCCAGCGTCATTACAGCAAGATCCGGCCATGGATCCTGCTGGGGTACCTCTACCCAAGAACCCGGATCTTGTCACCATCGTGGCTCCCCAGTCGCAGCAGTTGGCTCAGAAGGCACAGCAGTTAAACCAATTGTCCGCCATGATGCAGCAGTTGCTTTCTGCCCAGCAGCAACCGCAGCAGCCACAGCCTCCTCCGGCTCTAGTATTGCCTCCCGTTCCTGAGTTACCATGGGATCCAAGCTCCATCTGTTCCTTCCCAAGAAGTTTTAGGGGGATCCCAAGTCCTGTTGTGGTTTTGTGACACAATGCTCTATGCACATCAAGCTAATGGCAGAACAGTTTCCTACAGAAAGAGCAAAGGTGGCCTTTGTCCTCAGTCTCTTGACTGGAAGGGCCCTGGCCTGGGCAATCCCATTATGGATTGCAGTGACCCACTCACAGCCAGTGTTCAGGCTTTCTTGGCTGAATTCTGAAGCGTATTTGAAGAACCTGCTCGTGCTTCTTCCGCTGAAATGGCCTTGCTGAGTCTATTCCAGGGCAACTCCTCTGTGGGCGAGTATGCCATCCATTTTCGTACTCTAGCTTCAGAGTTGTCTTGGAATAATGAAGCTCTTTGTGCCACATTCAAAAGAGGACTTTCTAGCCATATTAAGGATGTCCTTGCTGTCCAGGAATTGCCTTCTACTCTGAATGATCTCATACTGTTGGCCTCACGGATTCACATCCGTTTGTCTGAACGACATGAGGAACAACATCAGGAAAGGGAATCTGCACGACCTCGGCGCTTTTCTCGCCTGGCACCAGTATTTCAGCAACCATGCAACCTTCTCTGTTGACTCCCGCAATGGAGGCTATGCAGGTGGATCAGTCTCGCCTGACTCTGCAGGAAAGAACTCGCTGACGAGCTGAGAATCTTTGCCTCTACTGCACCAGTGCAGATCATTTCCTCAGAGATTATCTTTTGCGTCCACAGTCACAGGGAAACGCTCGCACCTAGGGTTTGGGGGAGAGGCTTCCCTAGGTGTGAATACCTCCTCTCCATGCTTGAATTTGAAGGTCCAGCTTTCTCTACCCACCAAAGAGATTATTTCCGTTCTTGCCTTCCTGGACTCTGGTTTCGCAGGAAATTTTATTGATGCCTCCTTAGTTCACAGGTATCATCTGCCGGTGTCTCGCCTATTGCAGCCTTTGTACATCTCTATGGTCAACTGAGAAAATCTGTACTGTACTGTGCTATTCCGCACAGAACCATTATCTATGCAGGTCGGAGTCTGGCATAAGGAGAACTTATCCTTCCTCATTGTACCTCCACTCTCCTGCTGGGCCTTCCTTGGTTGCAAATCCATGCCCCGCAGCTGGATTGGAAAACTGGAGAAGTTCTCCATTGGGGACTTTATTGCAACAGTCACTGTATTCTTACACGTCCGTCTCCATCTACTCCTCTGCCCGGTTTGCCTTTGTTTCTTCAGGACTATGCTGACGTCTTCAGTGAGAAACAAGCTGAAGTTTTGCCTCCTCATCATCCCTAGGATTGTCCTATAGACTTAATGCCCAGGACCACTCCTCCTCGGGGAAGAATTTACCCTTTGTCTATTCCTGAAACTCAGGCCATGTCTAAATATGTTCAAGAAAATCTTCAAAACGGCTTTATCAGGAAGTCATCTTCCCCTGCTGGAGCCGGATTCTTTCTTTGTAGAGAAAAAAGACGGTTCTTTGCGACCTTGCATTGACTATCGCAGCCTGAATAAAATCCCCATCAAGAACCGCTACCCACTTCCCTTGATCTTGGAATTATTTGATCGTCTGCGTGGAGCGAGGATTTTCTCCAAACTTGACCTTCGAGGTGCCTATAACTTAATTTGCATAAGAGAAGGTGACAAATGGAAGAATGCGTTTAATACTCGGGATGGACATTTTGAGTATCTTACAGTTCAGACTCTGTAATGCTCCAGCAGTCTTCCAGGAGTTCATCAATGATATCTTTCGTGACCTCTTATACACCTGTGTCGTGGTCTCATCTTCTCGCCCAATCTTCTCATCGTTCCCACATCCGCCAGGTCTTACAACGTCTCCGAGACAATCATCTTTAAAAAAAACAAAAAAACTGTCTTCCTTTTCTGGGTTACATCGTTACTAGTCAAGGTCTACAGATGGATCCTAACAAGTTGTCTGCTGTACTGGACTGGCCCGACCTACCAGCTTAAAAGCTATTCATCGCTTTCAAGGTTTTGGCAATTACTGTCGGCAATTTATTCCTCATTACTCCCCCTTGGTAGCGCCCATTGTCTCTCTCACCAAGAAGAGAGGCTGAAGATGCTTTTAAACAGTTAAAGACCACCTTCGCTTCAGCTCCAATCCTGTCTAGCCCCGACTCAGGCAAGCCTTTTCTTTTGGAGGTAGATGCTTCTTCAGTTGGAGCAGGTGCTGTCCTAACACAAAAGTCCTCTAAGGGAAGAATTCTAATCTACGTTTTTTCTCTAAAACCAACTCTCCCACGGAGAAAAACTATACCATTGGAGACCGTGAACTCTTGGCTATAAATCTGGCTTTGGAAGAATGGCATCATCTCTTTGAGGGTTCTGTACATCCTGTTACTATATATTCTGACCACAAGAATTTTCTCTATCTTCAGACAGCCCCTCAACTCAACCCAGGCAGGCCCGATGGTCTCTGTTCTTCTCCAGATTTGACTTCTACATCCACTTTCGTCCTGCAGATAAGAATTTACGAGCTGACACTCTTTCCAGGTCTTCTGATGTGCATGACCGAGATTCTCCTCCTCAGCATATTATTCCTCCTGAGCATCTCCTCTCTGCAGCACCAGCAACTCTTCAGCATCTGCCTCCTGGAAAGACTTACGTATCTCCCCGTTTAAGACTCTGAGTCTTGAAATGGGGCCATTAATCTCTTCTGGCTGGTCACTCTGGAACTCATAAGTCCCCAAAGCTCATCTCCAGACAATATTGGTGGCATAGTTTAAAACAGGATGTCATTGATTATGTCCGTTTCTGTTCAGTCTGTGCCCGGGATAAGACCCCTCGTTCTAAACCTGCAGGTCTTCTACAGCCTTTGCCATTCCCATAACTCCCCTGGACCGATATTGCTATGGACTTCATTACTGACTTTCCATTTTACGGTGGCAATACAGTTGTCTGGGTGGTAGTGGACCGATTTTCTAAAATGGCTCATTTTGTGCCGCTGCCTGGACTTCCATCTTCACCGCAGCTTGCTAAACTTTTCCTTTGCCACCTCTTCCGTTTACATGGTTTGCCTTCACATTTTGTATCCGACCGTGGAGTCAAGTTCGTCTCTAAGTTCTGGTGGCTCTCTGCTCACGTCCCCAAGTTAAGCTAGATTTTTCCTCAGCCTACCACACTCAATCTAATGGACAGGTTGAGAGGGTAAATCAGGTCTTGGAAGACTATCTTCATCAATAAATTTCTACTCGTCAAGAAAACTGGGTCGATTTACTTCCTAGGGCAGAGTTCGCGTAAAATCATAAGGATTCTGAATCCACTAGAGCTTCGCCTTTCTATGTAATTTATGTACTTTATCCTCGTCCTCCGGAGTTCCTGCAGTTGATGAGCAAGTGCGGAATTTAACCACCATCTGGCAGAAGACATGTTGCTCTCTTTTGGTTGCCACATGTCGTATGAAGTCTCAAGGATGTTCTCTTCCCAAGTTTTCTCCTGGTGACAAAGTTTGGTTGTCAGCCAAATATATCCACTTTAAAGTACCCAGTTATAAACTGGGCCCTCGCTATCCGGGTCCCTATAAAATCTAGAAACATTCAAATCCCGTGGCCTATTCTCTCCATCTGCCGTCCTCTCTCCGGATCCCAAATTCCTTCCATGTCTCTCTCTTGAAACCTGTCATCCACAACCGCTTTTCTAAAAAAGATATCTCACCTACTCTCATCTCTGGTACCTCTGATGTTTATGTTGTTAAAGAAAGTTTATCAGAGGAAAACGCTTTTTTCTTGTGGACTGGGAAGGATTCGGGCCGGAGGAGAGATCTTGGGAGCCAGAGGAAAATATCCTAGACCGTGACCTTCTCAGTAAATTACTAAACCGTAGAAGGAGGGGGAGACCAATGGGGGAGGGGGTACTGTAACACATTGCGCTCTGGCTGCTTGCGCTGGCCGTGAGCGCATTGTCTCGCTCTCCCCTGCTGATGGCGGAGCTGGGATTCGTATTTCAAAATACGCCCGCATGCGAATCCCAGCCCATCACTTACCACGGTTCTCTGCTGCCTCCTCCACTGCCTCTCAGCTATGGCGCGCATGTCCCCGTCTCCTAGGGTCCGCGCATGCCGGAGTTCTGAAATTTAAAGGGTCAGTACGCCCATAATTATGTGCAACACGTGACACTATTCTATAAGTCCCTGCACCTCCCACTCTTCGCTGCCGGATCTTCAATGCCATTTGCCTCAGATTAAGTGTACCTTTTGTCTGTTTCCAACTTCCTCTCTGCCGCATCCTTCTGTACTTCGCCACGCCCAGCTACTTGTGTGGTTAAGTTGTATCGGGGGTAGCGACCTGGGTGTTACCTGCCGCAGCAAGTCCATTCTGCCTTGCAGCAGGCTCTGGTGAAGACCAGCTTAGACTCTGCTCCCCGATACGGCCCGTGTCATCAGCCACACAGGTTAGTGGATCCACATCCAGCGTCATTACACTGAGCACATGGCCAAGCCACCACAGGAGCGGCTTAGGGACAACTCTGTATGCCCTTGAGTGGCCCCGCCAGAACCCAATTGAACTTCTTTGGAGAGAACTGAAAATGGCTGAAAATGGTCCCCATCCCAACTGACAGAGCTTGAGAGGATCTGCAGAGAAGAACAGAAAAAAATCCTCAAATCCAGTTGTGTAAACCTTTTGTCCTCATCCCCAAGAAGACTGGAGGCTATAATCTCTGCCAAAGGGGCTTCAAATAAGTCTTGAGTAAAGGGTCTGAATACTTATATCGATACAATATTTTAGTTTTTCCGTTTCAATAAACTAGCAAAGATTTCTATAATTTTGTTTTCACTTTGTCATTACGGGGCATTGAGTGCAGAATAATAGGTGGGTGGGTGGGGGCACTTGATTTTATTTTTATTTTAACACAAGTCGATAACAAGTCCACATAAAAAAATATGAAAAAGTGGAAGGATCTGAAAACCTTCTGAATGCTCTGTATATGTATATTCTTTTTAAAATTCTACGGAGCTTTCTTTACTGTTTCCAGTGATTATTACAGCTTCACAACTTTCGTTCCTATTTTCAGTCTGTACGCAAGCAACACATGCTGCGATAATTGAAGCGCTGACAGGCAATTGGCCTGATATTGTAGTTTGCGGCTGTCACCGAGACCATTGATTGAAAGTGCCAGAGTTAAATGGTGTAAAAACTGGATCATCATGTGGATGGATCCTTAGACAACACTTGTTAATCAGTACGAATATCACCTATCATTTGTAATGTTGGCAGCTGGATATTCATAAAGAGCTTCAGCAGCACAATGACAGCGTGGTGCGATTGTTTTCTGAAGTATTTAGATAGGAAAGTCACATGTAATAAAAGTAATTGTATCAGAATAGCATATGATATTATTTCACAAACATTTGTCCATACATTTGGTATAAATTTAGTTGTTAAATTTACTTTTGAGCTGTACTTGTAATATTATGTAAAGTGTACCTGTAAAAAATAACTTCTGACATGTCCTAGTGTATCATTTAAAAGAAGTTTGCCTGAATGTAAAATATGTAATGTAATGTAAAATATGGCTGCCCGGTCATCTTCAGCCTGTTTGTGGCCAGTGGAGATGGTCGGCGTCAAAAACAGCCTAGCCCATCTCTTTCCTTTAATCCCACAATATGCCTATATCACTGCGCAAGCAAGGAATCATATAGTTCCCCATCCTTGCCAACTTTCCGAGGTCCCAGCTTGTTCAGCCTCCATCCCATACTGCCAAGGTTTGTCATCATGGTTCTCATTGTCATCATCATCATTGTCACCTGTAGGTTCCTTGCCTCCTATCCCTAGCCGATTCGGTTTTCAAATCCTCCTCAGGTTCCACTTCCTCATCCAACTGCCCCTCAAGAAGAACATCCATACTGCTGCCAGCCAGATGTGAACCTGGATGTTTAAAGATAAGATTCAACACAAGCGCCATACAGAGGAGTGTATCATGTCATCTAGGTGCAGCACAGCCATGATGTTTGTGCCACAATCGGAGACCATGTTTCTTAAACTTCAATTACAAGAAGAGAGCCAGTATGAAACTTGTTTGAGAGCCAGTGTGAAACCACTCCTCCCCTGTGTGGGTTGTTTCAACCAGGCTTAGCAGATGTAATAGGTGGCAGAAGTTGAACCAGATCAGCACAACCGTGGAGGTGTCACTTATTCCTGGCCTCATTGCAGTGGAGCCTCGTACTACAAGATGTTGACCTAGTGGGCCATAAAAGACATGTATTTGCCCTAGTCATAGGCAATACTCCCAGTTTCTACCTTGGCATACACTGTGCTGCACACAGACATGGAGTGGCCCACCCTCTCCACCACATGATTGTGGGAATGGCTTTCTTGGCAAAATATTGATGATTAGATATGGGCCACATGGGCTTGGTTGTTAAGTTGTTAAGAGGCCGTGGAGTCAACAAGATTGTATGGGAAGGCCTTCGTCACCAACAAGTTGGCCAGGTACGAATTGAAGTGTACTACAACAGGGTGACTGGGAGAACACTCTTGTCTTTATGACATAGAGTCTCCAATAGATTACTGATGGGATATATGACACGACACTGATGACAAAACAGTGACCGAGAATGTGCTGCCTGTGGACGAGGCCTGGCTGCAAGACAGATAAGAAGAATCTGGAGGAGCAATTGCTCCCACGTGGCCATATGACTATGTAGAAATGTAGTTCCTATAACTAGTACCCTAACTATGGCTTACTTTATGTTTGCAGAGACTGCATAGTGCCTCGTTTTCTGCATCTGGTAAGGTAGGAAAGAATTTCAACATGGCAGAATAGCAGACAGGTCCACCACCACCTGACTGTACCTCTCCTGTGGAAGTTTTTTTTTCTTTGGCCTACAGATGCAGCAGCATCGCTGTCACTTCTGAGCTGCTAAGACCGTTCAATGTGTATTTACATAGTAACATAGTTCATAAGATTGAAAAAGACCAAAGTCCATCAAGTTCAACCTATATCCCTAATGAGTCCCTACTGAGTTGATCCAGAGGAAGGCAAAATAAAAACCCTCCTACTAGAGGTAAAAATTCCTTCCCGACTCCAAATATGGCAGTCAGAAAAAATCCCTGGATCAATGTTCTGTCCCTATAAATCTAGTATACATAACCAGCAATGTTATTACTCTACAAAAATGCATCCAACCCCCTTTTGAACTCTTTTACAGAGTTCCCTATGACCACCTCCTCTGGCAGAGAGTTCCATAATCTTACTACTCTTACAGTAAAGAACCCCTGTCTGTGCTGGTGTAGAAACCTTCTTTCCTCAAGACGTAGAGGATGCCCCCCTTGTTATAGATGTTACGCCGAGCGCTCCGGGTCCCCGCTCCTCCCCGGAGCGCTCGCTTCACTCTCCCCGCGGCAGCGCTCCGGTCACGTCCTCTGACCCGGGGCGCTGCGATTCCGCTGCCAGCCGGGATGCGATTCGCGATGCGGGTAGCGCCCGCTCGCGATGCGCACCCCGGCTCCCCTACCTGACTCGCTCTCCGTCTGTTCTGTCCCGGCGCGCGCGGCCCCGCTCCCTAGGGCGCGCGCGCGCCGGGTCTCTGCGATTTAAAGGGCCACTGCGCCGCTGATTGGCGCAGTGGTTCCAATTAGTGTTTACACCTGTGCACTTCCCTATATCACCTCACTTCCCCTTCACTCCCTTGCCGGATCTTGTTGCCTTAGTGCCAGTGAAAGCGTTCCTTGTGTGTTCCTTGCCTGTGTTTCCAGACCTTCTGCCGTTGCCCCTGACTACGATCCTTGCTGCCTGCCCCGACCTTCTGCTACGTCCGACCTTGCTTTTGCCTACTCCCTTGTACCGCGCCTATCTTCAGCAGCCAGAGAGGTGAGCCGTTGCTAGTGGATACGACCTGGTCACTACCGCCGCAGCAAGACCATCCCGCTTTGCGGCGGGCTCTGGTGAAAACCAGTAGTGGCTTAGAACCGGTCCACTAGCACGGTCCACGCCAATCCCTCTCTGGCACAGAGGATCCACTACCTGCCAGCCGGCATCGTGACAGTAGATCCGGCCATGGATCCCGCTGAAGTTCCTCTGCCAGTTGTCGCTGACCTCACCACGGTGGTCGCCCAGCAGTCACAACAGATAGCGCAACAAGGCCAACAGCTGTCTCAACTGACCGTTATGCTACAACAGTTACTACCACAGCTTCAGCAGTCATCTCCTCCGCCAGCTCCTGCACCTCCTCCGCAGCGAGTGGCCGCTCCTGGGATACGCTTATCCTTGCCGGATAAATTTGATGGGGACTCTAAGTTTTGCCGTGGCTTTCTTTCCCAATGTTCCCTGCATCTGGAGATGATGTCGGACCTGTTTCCCACTGAAAGGTCTAAGGTGGCTTTCGTAGTCAGCCTTCTGTCCGGAAAAGCCCTGTCATGGGCCACACCGCTCTGGGACCGCAATGACCCCGTCACTGCCTCTGTACACTCCTTCTTCTCGGAAATCCGAAGTGTCTTTGAGGAACCTGCCCGAGCCTCTTCTGCTGAGACTGCCCTGTTGAACCTGGTCCAGGGTAATTCTTCCGTTGGCGAGTATGCCGTACAATTCCGTACTCTTGCTTCAGAATTGTCCTGGAATAATGAGGCCCTCTGCGCGACCTTCAAAAAAGGCCTATCCAGCAACATTAAAGATGTTCTGGCCGCACGAGAAATTCCTGCTAATCTACATGAACTTATTCACCTAGCCACTCGCATTGACATGCGTTTTTCCGAAAGGCATCAGGAACTCCGCCAAGATATGGACTCTGTTCGCACGAGGCGTTTCTTCTCCTCGGCTCCTCTCTCCTCTGGTCCCCTGCAATCTGTTCCTGTGCCTCCCGCCGTGGAGGCTATGCAGGTCGACCGGTCTCGCCTGACACCTCAAGAGAGGACACGACGCCGTATGGAGAACCTCTGCCTGTACTGTGCTAGTACCGAACACTTCCTGAGAGATTGTCCTATCCGTCCTCCCCGCCTGGAAAGACGTACGCTGACTCCGCACAAAGGTGAGACAGTCCTTGATGTCTACTCAGCTTCTCCACGTCTTACTGTGCCTGTGCGGATGTCTGCCTCTGCCTTCTCCTTCTCTACAGTGGCCTTCTTGGACTCTGGATCTGCAGGAAATTTTATTTTGGCCTCTCTCGTCAACAGGTTCAACATCCCGGTGACCAGTCTCGCCAGACCCCTCTACATCAATTGTGTAAATAATGAAAGATTGGACTGTACCATACGTTTCCGCACGGAGCCCCTTCTTATGAGCATCGGATCTCATCATGAGAGGATTGAACTTTTGGTCCTCCCCAATTGCACCTCGGAAATTCTCCTTGGACTTCCCTGGCTTCAACTTCATTCCCCTACCCTGGATTGGTCCACTGGGGAGATCAGGAGTTGGGGGTCCTCTTGTTCCAAGAACTGTCTAAAACCGGTTCCCAGTAACCCTTGCCGTAACTCTGTGGTTCCTCCAGTAACCGGTCTCCCTAAGGCCTATATGGACTTCGCGGATGTTTTCTGCAAAAAACAAGCTGAGACTCTACCTCCTCACAGGCCTTATGATTGCCCTATCGACCTCCTCCCGGGCACTACTCCACCCCGGGGCAGAATTTATCCTCTCTCTGCCCCAGAGACTCTTGCCATGTCCGAATACGTCCAGGAGAATCTAAAAAAGGGCTTTATCCGTAAATCCTCCTCTCCTGCCGGAGCCGGATTTTTCTTTGTGTCCAAAAAGGATGGCTCCCTACGTCCTTGCATTGACTACCGCGGTCTTAATAAAATCACGGTTAAGAACCGCTACCCCTTACCCCTCATCTCTGAACTCTTTGATCGCCTCCAAGGTGCCCACATCTTCACTAAATTGGACTTAAGAGGCGCCTATAACCTCATCCGCATCAGAGAGGGGGACGAGTGGAAAACGGCATTTAACACCAGAGATGGGCACTTTGAGTATCTGGTCATGCCCTTTGGACTGTGCAACGCCCCTGCCGTCTTCCAAGACTTTGTCAATGAAATTTTTCGTGATCTGTTATACTCCTGTGTTGTTGTATATCTGGACGATATCCTAATTTTTTCTGCCAATCTAGAAGAACACCGCCAGCATGTCCGTATGGTTCTTCAGAGACTTCGTGACAACCAACTCTATGCCAAAATTGAGAAATGTCTGTTTGAATGCCAATCTCTTCCTTTTCTAGGATATTTGGTCTCTGGCCAGGGACTACAGATGGATCCAGACAAACTCTCTGCCGTCTTAGATTGGCCACGCCCCTCCGGACTCCGTGCTATCCAACGCTTTTTGGGGTTCGCCAATTATTACAGGCAATTTATTCCACATTTTTCTACCATTGTGGCTCCTATCGTGGCTTTAACCAAAAAAAATGCTGATCCCAAGTCCTGGCCTCCTCAAGCAGAAGACGCCTTTAAACGACTCAAGTCTGCCTTTTCTTCGGCTCCCGTCCTCTCCAGACCTGACCCTTCCAAACCCTTCCTATTGGAGGTTGATGCCTCCTCAGTGGGAGCTGGAGCTGTTCTTCTACAAAAAAATTCTTCCGGGCATGCTGTCACTTGTGGTTTTTTCTCTAGGACCTTCTCTCCAGCGGAGAGGAACTACTCCATCGGGGATCGAGAGCTTCTAGCCATTAAATTAGCACTTGAGGAATGGAGGCATCTGCTGGAGGGATCAAGTTCTCCTGTTATTATTTACACCGACCACAAGAACCTCTCCTACCTCCAGTCTGCCCAACGGCTGAATCCTCGCCAGGCCCGGTGGTCTCTGTTCTTTGCCCGATTTAATTTTGAGATTCACTTTCGTCCTGCCGATAAGAACATTAGGGCCGATGCTCTCTCTCGTTCCTCGGATGCCTCAGAAGTTGAACTCTCTCCGCAACACATCATTCCACCTGACTGCCTGATCTCCACTTCTCCTGCCTCCATCAGGCAGACTCCTCCAGGAAAGACCTTTGTTTCTCCTCGCCAACGCCTCGGAATCCTCAAATGGGGTCACTCCTCCCATCTCGCAGGTCATGCGGGTATCAAGAAATCTGTGCAACTCATCTCCCGCTTCTATTGGTGGCCGACTCTGGAGACGGATGTTGTGGACTTTGTGCGAGCCTGCACTATCTGTGCCCGGGATAAGACTCCTCGCCAGAAGCCCGCTGGTTTTCTTCATCCTCTGCCTGTCCCCGAACAGCCTTGGTCTCTGATTGGTATGGATTTTATTACTGATTTACCCCCTTCCCGTGGCAACACTGTTATTTGGGTGGTCGTTGATCGATTCTCCAAAATGGCACATTTCATCCCTCTTCCTGGTCTTCCTTCTGCGCCTCAGTTGGCTAAACAATTTTTTGTACACATTTTTCGTCTTCACGGATTGCCTACGCAGATTGTCTCGGATAGAGGCGTCCAATTCGTGTCTAAATTCTGGAGGGCTCTCTGTAAACAACTCAAGATTAAATTAAATTTTTCTTCTGCATATCATCCCCAGTCCAATGGACAAGTAGAAAGGATTAACCAGATCTTGGGTGATTATTTGCGACATTTTGTTTCCTCCCGCCAGGATGACTGGGCAGATCTCCTCCCATGGGCCGAATTCTCGTATAACTTCAGGGTCTCTGAGTCCTCCTCCAAATCCCCATTTTTCGTGGTGTACGGCCGTCACCCTCTTCCCCCCCTCCCTACTCCCTTGCCCTCTGGTCTGCCCGCTGTGGATGAAATTTCTCGTGACCTTTCCATCATATGGAGAGAGACCCAAAATTCTCTCTTACAGGCTTCTTCACGCATGAAGAAGTTCGCGGATAAGAAAAGAAGAGCTCCCCCCGTTTTTTCCCCTGGAGACAAGGTATGGCTCTCCGCTAAATATGTCCGCTTCCGTGTCCCTAGCTACAAGTTGGGACCACGCTATCTTGGTCCTTTCAAAATTTTGTGTCAAATTAATCCTGTCTCTTATAAACTTCTTCTTCCTCCCTCTCTTCGTATCCCTAATGCCTTTCACGTCTCTCTTCTCAAACCACTCATCCTCAACCGTTTTTCTCCCAAGTCTGTTCCTCCCACTCCTGTTTCCGGCTCCTCGGACATCTTCTCGGTCAAAGAAATTTTAGCTGCCAAAAAGGTCAGAGGGAAAAATTTTTTTTTAGTGGACTGGGAGGGTTGTGGTCCTGAAGAGAGATCCTGGGAACCTGAGGACAACATCCTAGACAAAAGTCTGCTCCTCAGGTTCTCAGGCTCTAAGAAGAGGGGGAGACCCAAGGGGGGGGGGTACTGTTACGCCGAGCGCTCCGGGTCCCCGCTCCTCCCCGGAGCGCTCGCTTCACTCTCCCCGCGGCAGCGCTCCGGTCACGTCCTCTGACCCGGGGCGCTGCGATTCCGCTGCCAGCCGGGATGCGATTCGCGATGCGGGTAGCGCCCGCTCGCGATGCGCACCCCGGCTCCCCTACCTGACTCGCTCTCCGTCTGTTCTGTCCCGGCGCGCGCGGCCCCGCTCCCTAGGGCGCGCGCGCGCCGGGTCTCTGCGATTTAAAGGGCCACTGCGCCGCTGATTGGCGCAGTGGTTCCAATTAGTGTTTACACCTGTGCACTTCCCTATATCACCTCACTTCCCCTTCACTCCCTTGCCGGATCTTGTTGCCTTAGTGCCAGTGAAAGCGTTCCTTGTGTGTTCCTTGCCTGTGTTTCCAGACCTTCTGCCGTTGCCCCTGACTACGATCCTTGCTGCCTGCCCCGACCTTCTGCTACGTCCGACCTTGCTTTTGCCTACTCCCTTGTACCGCGCCTATCTTCAGCAGCCAGAGAGGTGAGCCGTTGCTAGTGGATACGACCTGGTCACTACCGCCGCAGCAAGACCATCCCGCTTTGCGGCGGGCTCTGGTGAAAACCAGTAGTGGCTTAGAACCGGTCCACTAGCACGGTCCACGCCAATCCCTCTCTGGCACAGAGGATCCACTACCTGCCAGCCGGCATTGTGACAATAGATACAGTCCTGGGTATAAATAAATCATGGGAGAGATCTCTGTACAGTCCCCTGATATATTTATTAGGGATCGGACGATTATCGGTTTGGCCGATATTATCGGCCGATATTCACGATATTCTAAGTTAACAGTATCGGCAATTACCATGCCGATAATGCGGGCGCTTTAAATCACTGAACTGCAGTGGCTTTTGCAGTGCCAGAGACCGCCACCGCAGCCGCCCGCTTCTCTCCCCCTGCCTGTCCTGGGGTCCTGAGTCCAACCACCGGCGCTGCCCAATCCCCCTGCCTATCCTCTGGCCACATACCACCGCCGCTGCATTGCCTCCCCATGCTCTGGTCACATACTGCCACCGCCGCTGCCCCATTGCCTCCCCATCCTCTGGCCACATACCATCGCCGCAGCTGCCCCATTGCTTCCCCATCCTCTGGCCACATACCGTCGCCGCCGCTGCCCCATTGCCTCCCCATCCTCTGGCCACATACTGTCGCCGCTGCCCCATTGCCTCACGGAACATTGCCTCAGAAGTAGCGCGGACCCCGGGAACAGGTAATTATAACACCGGGGATGGGGGAGGCGATGGGGCAGCGGTGGCGGTATGTGGCCAGAGGATGGGGAGGCAATGGGGCAGCTGCGGCGGCGGCATGTGGCCAGAGGATAGGCAGGGGGATCGGGCAGCGTCAGTGGTTGGACTCAGGACCCCAGGACAGGCCGGGGGTCCTGAAATGCACGGAATATCGGCATAAGTTATCGGCTATTGGCCTGAAAGTTTGCAGAATATCGGTATCGGCTGTAAAAAATTAATATCGGTCGATCCCGATTATTTATACATAGTTATTACGTCTCCCCTAAGCCTTCTTTTTTCAAAACTAAATTACCCTAATTCTGATAATCTTTCTGGGTACTGTAGTCCTCCCATTCCCCGTATTACTCTGGTTGCCCGTCTTTGAACCCTCTCCAGCTCCACTATATCTTTCTTGTACACTGGTGCCCAGTACTGCACACAGTATTCTATGTGTGGTCTGACTAGTGATTTGTACAGCGGTAGAATTATTTTTTTGTCGTGGGCATCTATGCCCCTATTGATGCACCCCATGATTTTATTTGCCTTGGCAGCAGCTGCCCCACACTGGTCACGACAGCTAAATTTACTGTTAACTAAGACCCCTAAGTCCTTTTCCACGTCAGTCGTCTCAAGTGTTCTCCCACTTAATACATAATCCCAGCCCGGATTTTTCTTCCCCATGTGCATTACCTTACATTTATCAGTGTTGAACCTCATCTGCCACTTCTCATCCCAAACCACCAACCTATCCAGATCCATTTGTAACAGTGCACTGTCCTCTATAGTGTTTAGCGCTTTACAGAGTTTAGTATCATCTGCAAAGATTGCTACTTTACTATTCAACCCCTCTACAAGGTCATAAATTAATATATTAAATAGAACAGGCCCCAAGACTGACCCCTGTGGTACCCCACTAGTAACAGTCACCCAATCAGAATAAGTACCATTAATAACCACCCTCTGTTTCCTATCATTGAGCCAGGTACTTACCCACTTACACACATTTTCCCCCAGTCCAATCCTTCTCATTTAATGCACCAATCTTTTATGTGGTACCGTACGAAATGCTTTGGAAAAATCCAGATATACAATATCCAGCTATTGCCCCTGGTCCAGTCTGGAGCTCACCTCCTCACAAAAGCTGATCAGGTTAGTTTGACAGGACCAATCCCTCATAAAGCCATGCTGATATGGGGTCATACATTTATTTATATCAAGATACTCCAAAATAGCATTCCTTAGAAAATCCTCAAACAATTTACATTGTATAATTCCCGTGGTCCCCTTTTGACCCCTTTTTAAATATTGGCACCACATTTGCCATGCGCCAGTCCTGGAGAACAGTCCCTGTTACTATAGAGTCCCTGAATATTAAAAATAGGGGTCTGTCTATTACATTACTTAATTCCTTTAGAACACGGTGGTGAATGCCAGCTGGACCAGTTGATTTGTCTATTTTGATTTTTTGTAGGCGGCACTGTATTTCTTCCTGGCTTAGACAGATGACCTGTACAGGGGAGTTTACCTTATCTCGCTGTATTTCACATATGTTATGTTAAACCCTAGTAGAAAAGCTATATATTTAATTAAACCCCAAAAATACACTTAACTTGTGTAACACGTTTCAGTAGATTGGAACACTGATGATAGTGGATCTGCTGGACCTTTGTGGTAGATGACTCGGTCCATACCAGGGAGCAGAGTCTAAGGTGCTGCTGGTTTTCACCAGATCCCGCTGCAAAGCGGGATGGACTTGCTGCGGTAGGTGGCACCCAGGTCGCTATCCAGAGGCACAGGTGGGATAAGGCAACTCGTGGTCTAGATAGCAGCAGGTCAGGGCAGGCTGCACAGTAGCGTAGTCAGGAACATAGCAAATAGTCAGTAGGCAGGCAGCAAAGGAGAAAGGTCAGGTCACGGAGCAAGGGTATGATGCACAGCAATATGCAGGAATGCTTTCTCTAAGGCTCTAGGGCAACAAAAATTCGGCAGGGTAGTGTGGGAGGTGGAGGAATTTATCAATGAGCCACAGGTGTTACTTCATTAATGGATGCACTGGCCCTTTAAATCTTAAAGCTCCGGCACACGCCCTAGGGGCAGGGAGACACGCGTCGGAGCAGAGAGGCCAAGGCAGGGGCAGGAGAAGCACCAGGTGAGTTACAGACTGGGATACACATGCGGGCGCGTCCCGTGATGCGAATCCCAGCCCCACCGGCAGCAGCAGGTAACGGGACCATGTTTACACGGCCAGCGTGTGCGGCCAGAGCGCATTACGTAACAACTTGGCCTAAAATGCTTACCCCACATTCACTTTTAACACTTTCAATGCATATGTATGTTAAACCCGGGTAGAAATACTATATGTTTGATTATACCCAGAAAATACATACAAAATGCGTATTCTGCATTCACTCTTTATACTTTTAATGCATACTTAGGTTATTCCACCTGTGCCTCTACATGTTTGATTCATCCTGTCTTATACATCACATCCTAATATCCCGTCCTCAGGTGGGACAGGGCTGTGATGAAGAGTTTGTAGGTTGAAAATGGGGGCATGGCTTTGCTAGGGTTTGGTGTGTGGAAGGGGCGTGGCTTGCAAGGCTTGTGACACAATCACCTGTAGAGGTGGAACTTGTGTAGTAAGGTGGGAATGATCTGTGAAGGATGAAAATGGCATTTTCATGGCATTCCAAGAAGAACTATTGTTGTATAAAGTGCACACCAATATCTCTTAAGATTCTATATGTAAATCCTTTTTTAAATTAAAAACAAAACAAAGGGCATTCAAACCATTTAAAATCGCTCGTCAAGAGCAATACACAACATGAGAGAGGGGCCATGACCCCCTCCCCACAGACCCTGTCCTCTAATAGATATTAAATATATTGCTATGCACTTCAAGAAAGTGGCAAATATCACCTAATAACATCTGTTGGGTGTATTATAATATGAAGAGATGGCTGAAGTAATGTCAATATACACACCATATGGATAAATAGCCAATTATAACATCTCCTAAGCAACCCATACATGAAAAACAAAATGCACGCAAATACCACAAAGATAGCAAACCACAGACGGAGGAACAGCAGAGTAGATGAGATGTAGGACGTGGATCACAAAGGAACCTCACGCATTCTGTCACTGAAGTGTGACTTCCTCAGGGGTATTGTGAATATGCCCTTATATACACATTCCAATCAATTTACCAGTCTTACAGGTAGAGCGTCCCTGCTGGCATCCCAGATGGCATTGCAACTGCATATAATTCCGCTCTGTAATTCAAGAGCACACTTCCATCTCATTATCAATTCCAATACAGAGTGTGCATGTGTCCAGCATCGCTATGTGCGCTATAGTCATTATTGTACATAAAGTTATATGTTTCGCGCATGCGCCAATGCATTTTATAGAAACCTTTTCTTGCGCATGCATTAATTAAACACACAAACGTGTAAGCCTTATTGTACATAATCATGTCATGGCATTCATATATGGTCTTATAGTGTCATAGCGAGTGCAATCAGGATCCATATTTTAAAGTGCCTTGCTAAGTAAACTTATCCTAAAACAATAATACAATTTATAAACTTGTAAACACAGTGAGAGAGGTATGTAAATAATATAGTAGGTGGATATGTATCAAGGAGCCCCATCACTAATCTCCTAAAGTGATAAATTATCACTATATAAAATTTACTCCATAACACAATATCCAGAAGATGCCCATAAAGCACAATCCCATACATCAATCCACATCATAATTATTCCCTTATCTTAACGACTATTCACATAGTTTCCCAAATTCTCTTGTTACCTAGCTGCTATATATTAAATATAGGATTGTATATAATTATACATATATCCACATAATATATCACCCATAAAGAATCCTTATTGCTGATACTTATATATTCATAGGTGTATCACTATTGTATATCCATCACCTCAATACAAGTACTAATATACCATAACATGACATTATCATATTCTCCTATTTGCTAGTGTTGAGCGGCATAGGCCATATTCGAATTCGCGAATATTCGCGAATATATGGACGAATATTCGCCATATATTCGCGAATATTCGCATATTCGTTATATCCTCGTTTTATTTTCGCACACGCGAAAATTCGCGTATGCGAACATTTACAGATGTGAAAATTAGCATATACAAAATTAGCATAAGGTAAAATTCGCATATACGAAAATTCGCATATGCTAATTTTCGCATATGCGAATTTTCGCACGCCAGTCTCACACAGTAGTATTAGAGCCTTCTTTACACCACACAAGCTGGAAGCAGAGAGGGGTGATCACTGTGATGTGTACTGTGAAGAAAAAAAAAAAAAAAGAAAAAAAAAAAAAAAAAAGAATATTCGTAATTACGAATATATAGCGCTATATTCGCGAAATTCGCGAATTCGCGAATATGCGATATTCGCGAATAATATTCGAATTGCGAATATTCGCGAGCAACACTACTATTTGCCATATATATTATCCAAGAAAACATATATGTCACACCTATACTCAGATAGTACCTAAAAACCTATTAATTACAACCTCTAATATTAGTGCCACTAATATAAGAGGTTGTAATTAATAGTGCCACCAAAAAGTGACTGGTAATCTATATATATATATATATATATATATATATATATATATATATATATATAAAAACTCAATTGGGGAGATTTATCAAAAACTGTGCAGAGGAAGAGTGATGCAGTTGTCCATGACAACCAATCAGATTGCACCATTCTTCCTCTGCACAGTTTTTGATAAATCTCCCTGAATGTGTGTATGTATGTATGTGTGTATGTTCCAGCATCACGTCCAAACGTCTAAAGATATTAACATGAAACTTGGTACACATGTTACTAATATATCAACAACAACAAAGACGCCTTAAATGGCAGGAGGTGCTCAACCCCATATGCAGTTGTGCATTTATGCTGGGGGAGCAGATCCTACACTTGTGGTCTGTTGCTAAGGGCGATCCCCAGCATCAAATGCATACAATGGAGGATGCCTGCAGCAGACTACAAGTGCCACAATAGAATCCTACACCAGATAAACGGTGTAGATGAGTAACAATTAGAAAATTATTAATTGTTACACAATATTCTAACTGTTACACATCCACACCGTTTATCTGGTGTAGGATGCCATTGTAGTAGTCTGCTGCAGGCATCCCCCATTGTATGCATTTTATGCTGGGGATCGCCCTTAGCAACAGACCATAAGGGCAGGATCTGCTCCCCCAATATATATGCACAACTGCATTTGGGGTTGAGCTCCTCCTGCCATTTGAGACCACGTATTTGTTGTTGTTTAAATCTTATATTTGTATAAACTCCCCGTGACAACTATTATAGGCTGCACCTGTGAGGCCAGCAACATATCAGTCAACTTGGGTGGGGCTCATAGCCTTCCTCCCTCCTCCCATTGTATGTGTGCTCAGCCACACTGGAGGCAACTGGGAGCAGGCTGTGAGTCGGACCTAATGCTGCTGTAATTGCCCACTGACCCCTAGTTTTGCTTATCATGCACAGGTAGGTTTAGTGTTCGGTCCCGTGCCACTTGAGAAACCTTGGCGTTGGTGTGTGGGCTCAGGTATGTCCTTCATATAAGGATATACTGGCTAATGTTTCAATTTTAACATCAGTTTTGAGGGTTAGCTAATGTCATTGTTTACATCTACCATAGTAGTGCACCTAAATTCCTGTATTGTATTATAATATGTCAACAACAAACATAGGATAGGTAATTTAACCCTTACTCACACCCATTTGCCAGGGTCGGGGTTTTTGTTTAAAGTCCCATACAAGTCTATGGGAAATATATGTTACTGCATAACTTTCAAACGGCTGGAGATATTTCGATAATACTTGGTCACATGTTAATTATATGTCCACTTAAAATATAGGATAGTTAATTTAACCCTTAACTACCCCCATTTGTGAGCGTCAGGGTTTTTGTTTAAAGTCCCATGCAAATCAATGGGAAATGTATGTTCCCACATAACTTGTGCACTGCTGGAGATATTTCATTAATACCTGGTACACATATTACTTATATGTCAAATAAAAAGATATGATAGTTAAATTTAACCCTGCATCTCCTGGTGAATGTGTCGGTCCAGCTTGCAAGCCACACCCCATCTCACAAAGATGGGACGGGATATGCGATGGGATATGGGGACAGGATATGGGGTCGGGCTATGAGGTCGGGATATGAGGACGGGATATGGTTCATTATATATAGTTTTGGCTACTGCACATGCACTTTATGCTTCTTTCTACTGCCCAGTACACTTACCAGTGACTTTGCATATTATTTACTTCCCCCTATGCATTCAGTCATCAGACCCAGTATTGTATTTGCACCTTTCATTATTCTTTGTTGCTCAGTACATCATAGTCCTGGGTATGCTGCCCTTTTCTGATGTCCATTTTCCTCCTTTTTAATGTATTTAAATCATGTTGTAATTCAATAAAGACATTGTCATTTATTATACTCTTTGAGTAGCTCAGTTTTTCCTTTTGGTATATATTTCTAAAAGAGACAGCGCACTCAATTCTTCTTAAAGAGACAGCACACTCAATTCTTCTTAAAGTGACAGCGCACTCAAATCTTCTTAAAGTGACAACACCCTGAGGAATTTCAAGGAGAAGATCCAGAGCTTGTTTGTCTTTTACTCTCTCCCTCCTAATCAACAGGTGCAGCTGCTCACAGGACAACTACAGGGACCAGCACTTGAGGAAGTCTGCACCTGCCCCGCCTCCAAGAAGGTGACGGTAGAGCAGATTTTAGAGGGGTTGTACCAAGTATTTCTGTCAAATTCTCCGTCAGAGGTACGCCTCTGATTGTATGAGAGATGGCAGAAGCCAGGTGAGACTCAGAGCTTATGCAGTAGCTTTACAAAATGCCCTAGAGAATGTTCAAAAACTAGATGGTATCACTCCCAAGCAGGGCAACAAAGTGTTAATGGACAGGATTATTGATGGGGCTCATAATAAGTGGGACAAAGCCCAATTGAGAATGCTAGCAGTTCAGAACCCCAGTCTGTCCTTCCCCGATTTTAAAAGACTGGCTATTCGAGTAATTGAGTCCAGGACTGAGTCTAAAGATGTTTGTACTCCCCTTGCACCTGCTCAGGAGTCCTCAGGGGCGATGGTCAGGCCTATACTGCCCCATTCAAATGTCCCGACCGCAGTCCAAGCAACCATGTCAGTCACTACGCATTCATACTTATAAAGTATTAAACAAGACCTTGTTCAATTGACTAAGGTTATCAGGGAGCTCGCCACCCGGCCTGCTCCACTCTCCCGTGAGCAATCCTCGTCTAGAGAAACCCCCTCTACTCCTGCCCCATGTAATCCCAGTTACCTTGCACCTTCACCCGCTACGTACTCTGGGAGTAATAGACCTTTCTGTACTCACTGGAACAAGTCTGGACACTGAACAATGCATTGCTGGGGTTCAAACGGAATTCCCCCTGGGGTCGAGGACCAGTCCCCAGGAAAACAGCCAGCAGTCACAACTCAAGAACGCCCTAAGTCAGGACTATCCCATTATGTTGCCCCCTGCCCCTATGTAAAAGTCATTGTAGAAGGTGTACAGTTGGAGGTGTTAATGGATACAGGATCACAAGTGTTCACTATAACCAAAGATGTTTTTTACATGCTAATTTGTTGTGTGAACCTGACAATGTTGATTTCAGGGTAGTGGCAGGTAACGGAAAACCAATACCCAGGCATGGGTATTGGGAGCCCACCATTCAAGTGGGAAAACATGTGCTTAAGGGACAGGGAGTGATTGTAACTGATGTGTCTGATAAGGGATCTGCAGAATTCATATTGGGGATGAATATTATGAAACATTGCTTTACTGACATAGTAGATTCTTTGCATGCCTCTCTCCCCTACATGTCCCCCTCAGGCCAGCGGGCTGCGCAGCACCACTTAAAGGTTCTCCAAGCGGAGCAGAAGTTTGCAAAGTACGGATTCAAGACATCAGGTCGATGACCTTACACCTAACACAGAGACAGTCCTGTGGTGCCGTGCACGTCCTGGAGTGAGAAACAAGGACTACCAAGTCCTGCTAGAGCCTAGAAAGTTAGATCATCCTCTAGTTCGAGCAGCAAGGAGTCTAGTCACCGTTATCGATGGGAAAGTTCCAGTCCGACTAGTCAATCTGTCAAGTGTGGCTACCATCCTATCCAGGGGCGGATCCAGAGTCTAGTCTCGGGAGGGGCACTATTAGAGTATTTTGTGTTAGCGGACAGAAAACAAGGTGTTGCTTACGGAACTTACAATATTATTAAATGTATCATACAGTCCTAACCTTGTTTAAGACTTTTTGGCCATGTTCACATGTCAGAATAATTATCAAATATACCAATTGCCACAGAATGGAAAAGTGCTAAAGAAGTTTTTACCATTTAAAACTACAGCTTCCAGTATGACCTAAGTAGTGGTGAGGGGATGCTGGGAGTTGTTGTTTCACCCATCATTACTGCAGAACTTCTTCAGTGACTCCAGCTCTGATGGGACACACACAGGAGGATACAGAATGACATCAGTGACTACAGGTGACGTCTTCTCTATAGTGTTTCCTTATCTAATTCAGATGTACATACCACCGGGACTTGTTTCAGCTAAATGTTCTCTCTGCAGAACTTGATGCCCAGATGGCTCCTCACTATGTCAGCGGATTCTGATCCTCTATATGAAAACAATAATTATTATAATACTGCTAAACACTGTATTCTTCAAATATAATACTGGCACATACCTTCTGAATATAATTCTGACACACTGTACCTCCTGAATATACAACACACTGTACCCTCTAAATATAATACCGCCACACACCGTACCCTCTGAATATAATACTATCACACACCGTACCCTCTGAATATAATACTTCCACACACTGCACCATCTAAATATAATACTACCACACACTGTGCCCTCTGAATATAACACTACCACACACTGTGCCCTCTAAATTTAATACTACCACACACTGCACTCTCTGAATAGAATACTACCACACACTGTACCCTCTAAATGTAATACTACCACACACTGCACTCTCTGAATAGAATACTACCACACACTGTACCCTCTGTATATAATACTACCACACACTGCACTCTCTGAATATAATACTACCACACACTGTACCCTCTAAATTTAATACTACCACGCACTGCACTCTCTGAATATAACTTGCTGTGCAGTGCACCCTCTGAATAAAATACCCAAATGTATTGTGGCCCATAAAAAAATGTACCACCCCAGAAATTCCTCATAATCTACAATATACTTCTGAAATGCAGAACACTCTGTGCCTTCACATATAGTAATAATGCCCCATCTTGTGCCCCTACATATAATAATTATGACCCGTCCTGTTCCCCCTAACATAATAATGCCCTGTGCCCCTAACATATATTGCCCCCTGTGCTGTGCCCTTCACATATAATTCCCCGTTCTTTGCCCCTCACATATAATGCCCCCATCATGTGTCCCTCACATATAATGCCCCCTGTGCTGTGCCCCTCACATATAATGCCCTCCGTGCTGTGCCCCTCACATATAATGTCCCCTGTGCTGTTCCCCTCACATATAATGCCCCCTGTACTGTGCCCCTCACATATAATGCCCCCCATGCTGTGCCCCTCACATATAATGCTCCTGTCATATGCCCCACACATATAATGCCCCCTGTGCTGTGCCCTTCACATATAATACCCCCGTTCTTTGCCCCTCAGATACAATGCCCCCATCATGCGCCCCTCACATATAATGCCCCGTGCTGTGCCCTTCACATATAATGCCTCCGTTCTTTGCCCCTCACATATAATGCCCCCATCATGCGCCCCTCACATATAATGCCCCCTGTCCTGTCCAGTCAGGGGGCATTATATGTGAGGGGCACAGCACAGGGGGCATTATATGTTTGGGGCACATGACAGGAGCATTATATGTGAGGGGCACAGGACAGGGGGAATTATATGTGAGGGGCGCATGATAGCGCATTATATATGAGGGGCACAGGATGGGGGCATTATATATGAGGGGCGCATGATGGGGGCATTATTTGTGAGGGGCACAGCACAGGGGGCATTATATGTGTGGGGCACAGCACAGGGGGCATTATATGTGATGGGCACAGAACAAGGGGCATTATATGTGTGGGGCACAGCACGGGCATTATATGTGAGGGGAACAGCACAGGGGGCATTATATGTGTGGGGCACAGCACAGGGGGCATTATATGTGTGGGGCACAGCACAGGGGGCATTATATGTGTGGGGCACAGCACAGGGGGTATTATATGTGTGGGGCACAGCACAGGGGGCATTATATCATATAATGCCCCCTGTGCTGTGCCCCACACATATAATACCCCCTGTGCTGTGCCCCACACATATAATGCCCCCTGTGCTGTGCCCCCCACACATATAATTTATATGTGTGGGCACAGCACAGGGGGCATTATAAGTGAGGGGCACAGCACAGGGGGCCCCCCTGTTATGTGCTCTTAACATATAGTGCCCCCAGTGCTTTGCCCTGCAGCACCTCACATTAAAAATTCCCCTTTCTCTCCCCCCCCTAAGTTTTTTAATCCCCCTCCCCCTCCGATACAGTGCCCTTAACAGTGGCACATATTCTGTCCCAAAAATCCCTTGGGCCCTGAGCATACTCTTCTTACTTACTGTATGCTGGCCGCGGGGACGGGATTACCGGGCGCCGGCGCGATGATGTGACGTCATCGCGCCGGCCCGCAGAAGATCGCGTCCCCGCAGCTCATACACTGTGCACTCACAGCGTGTGACTGCCTAGGTTAGGGAATGGTGGAGTGGAAGCTTACAGCTTCGGCTCCACCATTCTAGGGGGCGGGGGGCAGCAATCTCGGGGGGGGCAATTGCCCCGTTGCCCCCCCCCTGGATCCGCCACTGATCCTACCAAAGTTCACTCCAGTGGCCCAGTTGTATCTTTTAGAGCCAGGTGATATTTTATCAGAATGAAAAGTGGCTCGACGTGCAGCCCATTGGACTCCAGGTTCTGTGGAAAGTCCTCCCGAACCCTGGTGGGCGCAACATTAAGTGGGAGACGAGACCACCCCAAAGGATCAAGTAAACGGGGTTATTAAAGGGGTACTCCGGTGCTTACACATCTTATCCCCTATCCAAAGGATAGGGGATAAGATACCTGATCGCGGGAGTCCTGCAGCTAGGGACACCCGGGATCATGCAAGCGGCACCCCGTTTGTAATCAGTGCCCGGAGCGTGTTTGCTCCGGGTCTGATTACGGTCGACCGCAGGGCCGGCGGCGTGTGATGTTATGCCTCCGCCCCCGTGTGACGTCACGCTCCGCCCCTCAATGCAAGCCTACGGGAGGGGGCGTAATAGCTGTCATGCCCCCTCCTGTAGGCTTGCATGGAGGGGCGGAACGTGACATCACACGGGTGGCGGAGGCGTGACGTCACATGCCCCCGACCCTGCGGTCGACCGTAATCAGACCTGGAGCGAACACGCTCCGGGCACTGATTACAAACGGGGTACCGCGTGCATGATCCCGGGCGTCCCCAGCTGCGGGACTCCCGCGATCAGGCATCTTATCCCCTATCCTTTGCATAGGGGATAAGATGTGTAAGCACCGGAGTACCCCTTTAATGTCGCCAGGAGGTATCAAGAAGCCTTCAGTAAGCATCTTACAGACTTTGGACGTATGTCCATGATCCAGCATCGGATTTTGACAGGCGACCACCCACCTATCAAAGAAAGACACCGTCTGGTCGCACCAGGCATGTATCAAACTGTCAAGAAGATATTAGTCAACATGAAGGACGCAGACATCATTCAGGAAAGTCAGAGTCCCTGGGCGGTGCCCCTTGTCCTGGTCAAAAAGAAGGATGGAACCATTCGTTTCTGTGTCGACTATAGGAAACTGAATGACATCACCCATAAGGACGCTTATCCTCTTCCAAGAATCGAGGAATCACTCACCGCCCTTGGGTCGGCAGCGTACTTCTCCACCTTGGACTTAATCAGTGGGTATTGGCAAGTGCTTATGGCTGTGGAAGACCGAGAGAAGACCGCCTTTGTGACCCCCATGGGACTGTTTGAGTTCAAGAGTATGCCGTTCGGGCTGTGCAATGCCCTTGCTACTTTCCAGTGGCTTATGGCGCGATGCTTGGGCCATTCAAAATTCCAGAGTATCCTGCTGTACCTCGATGATGTCATCGTATACTCTAAGTCCTACAAAGAGCACCTTGGTCATCTGTCAGACGTTTCCCAAGTGTTGATCAAACATGGATTAAAGATCAAGCCGTGTTTGATCAAACCCCAGGTACACTACCTGCTTAAACCCCAGGTACACTACCTAGGTCATGTTGTCAGCGCTGAGGGATTCCAGCTTAATCCTAACAAGGTAGAAATTGTTAAGAACAGGCCTACTACACACACAGTGAAGGACGTCAGGAGCTTCCTGGGATTTGCCGGCTACTACCGCCGCTTCATTCCTCACTTCGCTCAGATTGCAGTACCCCTCAGAGCCCTCTTGCAGGGTACAGTGAAGGAGAACTACAGTGGGAAGCTACTTGTGGCCTGGACCAAAGAGCACGAGGCAGCCTTCCAAGTCCTGAAATACCTATTGACGGAGCCATCCATCCTGGCGCATCCAGACTGCACTCAGCCGTTACGGCTGTACACCGATGCCAGCTTCGAAGGTTTGGGAGCGGTCCTATCCGGAGTCCAGGAAGTACAAGAGCGAGTGATAGCCTATGCCAGTCGTAATCTGCGTGGTGCAGAAAATAATGTGATGTCCCGGTACTGGACTCGGTCCTGTACCTTTGGTTGTAAGTCCCCTTAGTCAGAGTTCCTCATGCTGACAGGGCTCTCCTGGTGGGATAGCCCCTAGTCACCACCTAGTGTTCTTAAAATTGTATATATTGAATATATTATAATGTAGTGTAAGTAATGTACAGGACCTTAGGTCACGTGATCAATGACATTTGTGTTGTATTGGAGGTTAAGGACCTTTGGGTCATGTGCTAGGTCATATGTTATAACCACATTCCTTTGTACTAGGACTGACAGGTTTGAGGAACCAATAAGCTTTGAGCCTGCCCCTTCAGATATAAGGGTGCTGTATCCAATGATCGCTCTCTTTCCTCCGGGATATGACAGCGAGCGGAGCTCTGTACCGCTACAAGCAAATTAGGCCTGAAGCCTACCAATTTCAGCCGCATACTAAACCGTGAGTTTATCCAACTCGATCCTAAAATCCTACGTGACTATTGAATCTAAAATATACCCCTAAATTCAGTGGAACAGCATAAAGCAAGGATTCAAAGCTTATTCCCTACAAGGTCCCAGCCAACCTGTGAGGAGCCTAAATTCCGGTCCTCTTCTAAAGACAGTTGTTAATTGCATCCTGCATGAAATCTGCAGTAAAGTTATTTCAAGTTCAATACAATTCCGGCTGTGGACAATCCTTTATTCCTCCCTATCATTCCTGGGATGGGTGGCGGTAGGACATATATCTACGTTGAGGAAACCAGCACCCTGGCATCATGACAATCAAGGGTTAATCCTATACCCAGCAACACACTGCAACACCCATGTTCTCCCTTCATCCCCGAGCACCACAATAACGATAGCAGAAAATTACAGCTCCTTCAAGCTTGAACTCTTTGCCCTCGTATGGGCTGTGACTGAGAGGTTTAAAGATTACCTGGCTGCCACACCATTCACTGTCTATACGGATAAAAATCCTCTGGCCCACCTGAACACCGCCAAACTGGGTGCCATTGAGCGGTGGGCCTCAATGTTGGCCAATTATGACTTCACCATCAGGTACAGAAGCGGCAAGACCAATTTCAACGCTAATGTACTATCTTGAATGTCCCCCGGCGAAGAACCACCCGTCGAAGACGAGTGGGAAGACGTGGGGATTCTCTTATTCTACCAGAGATTTGTGAGTCAGAATACTGTGACCACCCTCGAAGAGGGCAAATTTAGGTCTAAGGAGGTCCAGGAAGATTTATACACCTGGAGGACTCTGCAAGACGAAAGTAGAGTCATGGGGGATCTGTTGAACTACCTTTTAATGAAAAAGGTACCAACCCATCTACATTGGGCTCACAGCGACTACAAGTTGAAGCATCTGTGGCGTCAAAGGAAGCGACTGTTCGTGCACAAGGGACTGTTGTACTGAAACTCTTTGGATCCGGTTTCAGGTGAACAACTTCATCAAATCCTGGTTCCCCGAAGGGTCGCGGCGATGGTCCTCAATGCCTACCATGACCAGTCGGGACACTTCATAGTCCACAAGACAGAAGTCACTGTCAGGCAACGGTTTTACTGGATTGGGATGCGGAGCGACATTGAGAAATGGTGCAGTGAGTGTGCCATTAGCAACGTCACCAAGAACACGTGTAAGGACGCCAGAGCACCCCTCCATTCCATCCAGAGTGAAAGGCCTAACCAGTTGGTCGCGCTAGACCATGTCAAGTTGTCTCCTACCCGATCCAGGTACTCTTATGCTCTCACCATGGTGGATCATTACTCCAAGTGGGTTGTAGTCGTACCAGTCAAAGATCTTACAGCCAAAACCACAGCCCAGATGTTCTACTCCCATTGGGTACAATCCTCGGAGGTCCAGAGTCTGTCCTCACTGACCGAGGAACCGCCTTTGAGGACCAACTCTTCCAAGAGTTGTGTCAATTTCATGCCTACAAGAAACTCAGGACAACTGCTTATCACCCTCAAGGGAACAGGCTCAGTGAGAGAATCAATCAAGTCTTCATTCACATGTTGTGAGCAGCATCTGTGTCCAGGCACGAAGAGTGGCCTCAGTTGTTCTCAAACTATTGGAGATTTATAACAACACAGTGCACTGTTCCACTGGATACACCCCATTCTATTTGATGAAGGGCTGACATGGCCAGCTACTAAAAGATCGCACGTTTTGACTCCAAGCTCCATTCATCAACTTTCCGCAAGCTTCTATGGAATGGGTCTCCAACCACCAAAGAAGGAACCAGGAAGCGAAAGAGATTGTCAACAGAAAGATGGGTGAGGCTCTACAGAAGCACCAGCAAGACTACAACCGTCATGGCTCCGCTAAACCTCTCCAAATAGGTGACAAGGTCTGGCTGCGGAAGTTCTCGAGAATCCACAAACTGGACTCCATCTGGGCCCTATATGGTGACCGCAGTACCCTATCCCGACTCAGATGTGTATGCAATCCAGAAGTCATGGTACGAACTGCAAGTCGTTCACCGCAATCGAATCAAGTTGTGTCACAAGGAGGATTTGCCTGTACTCCCGGTGCCTCCCTCAACACCAGTCAAACCTGCGAGGGAGTATGTGCCCGGAGAAGGAATTCACCCGTCCATGGATGTTCCCATGTTTCCTCCTGGCGAGCCGCAATCTTTGGTTTCATACCAACCTGTGGGCCTGTGCAACCAACTCTAGTCACTACACCGGCTCAATTTCTGTCACCGTTGGCACAAAAATATTTCACCCATGACCGAACCTCCATGTCCAAGTTCAAGTCTTATCCGTCCAAAGTTACCGCCTACTTCGGCTGCTGGAAGTGGGGAACCTGTCGTAAATACAGCTGAGTCAAGAGCTCCCGAAGAGTTGCTGTTCCTGAGTCCCAAGAGATGGTGCTGTGTAGGTCCCAACGGTCCACGCAAGGGCAGATACCCACCAGATACAAAGACTAAAGTACACATAACCAGTACACATAATGTACACATAGAAAGTTCACATAAGTAGTGTATACCTCAGTCACATACAGTAGTACTGTAGCACTCAAAATTTCACAGTCTACTTGTGTTGTATGTCAAATGTATCTAATGTCCTATATCATTATGTTCATGGCCAGAAAGTACTCCTGATACTAAATTCATGCACGCAGTCAGTACAACGTAACAGTAATGTCATAATGTTATCTATAACAGTTGTCTAGAATAAACTAATAATAGTGTTCTGGGGAGATGTGTTTTAAATGCCAAGGGACCCCAGTAGCCAAGGCATTGGGCAGAGAGCCTCAGGCAACCCAATCTTAAAATGTCTAAGTTTAAAGTTCTAAGCCTAGTCATGTATACAATGTCTAGTATATAGTCTAGTCATGCATAGTATGTTATGTACATAGTCAAAATGTTATGTTGTGTATCGTTAATTATTATGCATAGTCAAGTCATTAAATGCATAGTCATAGTCATTACCAATCCTGTTCTAGGTTGAACAAGTAAAAACTCAGAGCGTGTATGGACAAATTATACAGAGACTCTAATGTTATCCATTATTTCACTCAAGGAAATTTACCAGCCTGAAATGACCGTTTGTTCACACAAAATGCCTCAGGACTGCATCCGGCCTCACGGCCACCTCAACTCTCAACTCTGACAGAACCTGCGTCCAGGATGACTTGTGTTAAGTAGGGGGGTTTGTGATGTCCTAGTACAGGACTTGGTCCTGCACTGCAGTTAGGCCCTGTCAGGTTGAGTCCCTTGGTGACCTGGGGGCTCCCCTGCAGGGTCTCCCCTGCTGTTTCTATAATGTTATTTATCCTACCTGATGTGTAGTCAGTGTGTTAATGTATAGATAGTCTAAAGGACCTGTGAGTTGTCTAAAGGACCTGTGAGATTGTCACATGTTATGTTGTCACATGATGTTACCCAGAGAGCACCAGCTTAACCTATGACCCGCAGCTTGACCAATATAAAGAGGCGGCCATTACAATTCAGTCTCTTAACTTCCCTTACTGAGAACCAGCCAGTACAGATGTCTCAGTGCTAGTGATCAGCATCTGGAAGGCCACAAAGCTACAGTCATTCCAGTTAGTCAAAAGTCTATGTCTGCTGTCACTACCATTAGTCAAGTCCTGCATATATTTCAGCCTCAAGATAATTGTCTCAAGTCTATTACAAGTATCATTGGTCCCAGCAAGCTGCGAGGTCCTTCTGGGTTCCTGGGCACCTCTCTGGGAATCCGGCCTAGCTGTGAAGATAATACTATCTGTCTTAACTCAGTAAAGCCTCCTTTAAACCATAACTGGTTGTGGACTCTCCTTTCCTTAAAGGGGTATTCCAGGATTTTTTTTTGTTTGACTATGCTACAGGGGCTGTAAAGTTAGTGCAGTTAATAATATAGTGTCTGTACCTGTGTGTGATGGTTTTCTCACAATTATTATGTAATTTTTCACTCCAATGTTTATTTTTAACAGCATACAAAATGACTGCTGTCTCAGATTTTTCCCAGGTTGCAATGTGGCCGAGACCTGACTCACTAGACAGCTGATGAAAAGGAGCCTGTCTGGTTCAATGGGTGGAGCGATCGCTTGGTGGGAGAGAGATCAATCTGCAACTAATGCAACAACTGTAGGCACCCTGATTGAAAATCACAGGTCTTTGAATGGATGCAGCTAATTTTATGTTTCAATGGGTGGGGTGGCTGATGTGTGAGAGGGAGGAAAATGGAATTGTTGGATTTGTACTCAAAAAAAGAAAAGTCAAACAGGAAATACCAATTCACAAAAAGCTAGCCACAGTGTTATGGTAATCTCACAATATAGCAATTTAGCCCCAAACAAGCGCAGATCCTTCCTAAGTATGTCCATTACTGCCTGCCAGGTACTAAAATCCCCTTATGGTGGATAACCCCTTTAACTATCCATTAGAATAGCAGAGATAACGCTCATGTAGTTCCGGTACCAAAAACCACTCTGGCGTCACAAACACTAGGGGTTAATACCATCTGGCCCCACCACCTACATCGCTACACACGTGGTCCCGCCATACACTGGTGGTCCACCACAACTATACATATATATATATATATATATATATATATATATATGCAGACAAGGTAAGGCTGCTCACCACTCTCACGTTGCTGCACGATCTCGTGCTACGGACACCGGTACCGCTCCCGGCTTAATAGAAGTCACACAAGAAAACGTCCGGCACTCGTCTGGGTTATATAAAAAACTTAATGAAGATATGTTATCAGACACATCAACTTACTGTAAATTAAAAAGTGACCCCACTAAAATGTTCCAAGGAACTTAAGAAAATATTGGAAGAGGGTGTAGCCCTGGGGGCGATTAACAAAAAACTGGAGGAGTACCTGTTTGTAGAGAATCCACTCACTCCCCAAGGTTCACAAAGGGGTATTTCCACCTCCCCTACGACCCATAGTCGCTGGCATTGGATCGCTGGGTGAGCGCATTGGGGAGTGGGTGGATCACTATCTCCAACCCTTGACTAAAACCACCCCCACGTTCATACAAGACACTAAGCATGTTATCAATATCTTAGAAAAAATTGTTTGGGATGAGCAGTTGTCATGGGCAACCTGTGATGTCATAGGCTTATATCCATGCATTCCCTGGTCTAAGGGCTTAGAAGCTCTGTGTGCCCAAATGGAAAAGTTCAGCACATACTCCCCTGGTCTGCGGGAATTCATCACCATCGCCACAGAGTTTTTGCTTAAACACAACTACTTCATGTTTGATGGTGGTTTCTACCTGCAGACTAGGGGAGCATCAATGGGGGCTAAATATTCCCCATCTTTTGCAAACATTTATATGTTCCATTGGGAGCAGCTCTTCATTTTCAGTGAGAATAACCCATACCATGACAATATACATTGGATCAGTCGCTATATAGACGATTTATTGATAATCTGGAGGGGTACGGAGACACACTTTTCGGAATTCGTTAGGTACATTGGGAACAATAATTTCAATTTGGGGTTCACCTCACATTTTGATAAAAATACAATTAATTTTTTGGACATTTCGTTGATTGGCGGAAGTGAAGGTATAGAAATTTGTCCTTATAGAAAAGATACAGCCTCTAATTCCATTTTATTGGCCTCCTCCTGCCATCCACGACACGTCTTGGATAATATTCCCTTCGGGGAATTATGTAGAATAAAACGTAATTGTTCTTGCGATAAACAATTTAAAATTGCAGCTGAAGAACTCCATACTAGATTTGAGCAGAGGGGGTATAGCGAAAAAATACTAAAAAAAGCACAGAAAAGAATGGAGGGACTGGAGCACGAGGAACTAGTATACTATTCTAGAAGACATCAAAATAGAAGGGACTCATACAAGGCTGGAGGAAAAATAGCCAAAAATAAAAATGAAAACAAAAATACGAATAAGGATAAACAACCATTTTTCGTGACATCATATAGTACCCAATTTGGACAGATTAAGAAAATAATAAATAGATATATTCCAGTATTGGAAACAGATCCAATATTAAGAGATATATTATCAGAAGGTATTTCCATTGTGTCCAGGAGAGGCCCCACTATTGGAACCAGAGTCTCACCTAGTTTATTTATCAGTCAAAGGGAAAGTGTAAAGGACCGGGACTGGTTGAGGAACATAGGTAATCGCAAATGCGGTCATACAGATGCATCACTTGTACACACATGGTAAATTCGAATACTGTAACGTCTTGCACAACGAGTAGGACACATAACATACACCAGTACATCAATTGTAACACCAAATCCATTATTTACGTAGCAACATGTATAGTTTGCAATTTGCAGTATGTAGGATGCTCGGGGAATTCATTAAAAATGAGGTTTAGGAAACATATTACGGATGCTAAAAGTACTTTAACAAGCATCTCCATTCTGTCACGTCATTTTAGAGAGTCCCATCTAGGGGATACCACCCATTTACGAGTATTAGGAGTGGAAAAAGTCACCTTAGGACCCAGGGGAGGCGATCTCAGAAAGAAACTATACAATAGAGAGGCACATTGGATGTTCCTCTTGGGAACAAGATACCCGCAAGGGTTAAATAAAAGATTGGATTTAATGTTGACGTGTGCATAAATGGAATAAGAGAATATATCTGATGTATACAATTTACTGTCAACCGTGTGTGTTTAGTCCCCGGTCCAATACCCCCCGTTTTCCATATATATTAAAATCTTCGGAGTGTCGTAAATATATATAGGGGGGTGTTCACACAGGGAGATGCATGCTATGCGGCTAATAGTCAACATATAAATATTTTATATCTTGATTTACATGTATAGTTCAAATTATTTAGTCTGGTAGATACGGACTCCAAATGAGTATGTAAAAATTCTTGGTGATGGAATATTTAGGAGTAGTATCCAATAACCACTTTGTTGATTATTCGAAATTGAAACAAAAACCGCAGCATTTGCACCCTTGTGTGAACTTTCTCCGAATGACTAAATGTGATCATGATTCCCAATGCCATGTTTTGTAACCAACTGTTTTTAATTAAGATTCATGTGGTCATGTGACCAAACTCATGTGTATTTTAATCCGTACTATTGAGTGTATGTCCATCTACGACTAAGCACCTGAGCGTGCGAAACGCGTCAGATTGTGTCCTGCCTTTAAGCGTGTGAATAAAGCCATTGACAAGTTTTACCTGCATCTTCCCGAGTGCCGGACGTTTTCTTGTGTGATATATATATATATATATATATATATATATATATACACACACATATGTACAGTATATGTATGTGTTTTTGATTGTTCCTAACATTTAGTAGCGTTTACTACTCACAAGTATATTTATAAAGTCTGTCAGAAAAGGCACAATTATATGACAGTACTACAGAGACAAAAACGGATTAGTAAGTAGGTGACGTCCATCTATAGCATTTATCTGCAAGTACCTTGAGAGTCACACTGAGCTCCAGCCATAGTATCAGACTGTCCTGATTCTGTGGCTCTTTAAGCCAGTCTGAGCATGTATGTTACCTCACTGTAGAGATCAGCAGGGGGATTAGTGCAAAATGTCAGCATGAACCATGTTCCAAGGACTGTAAGTGATGTTGAAGGGAAACTCCGGATCACGACTTGATCTACGGCATCTATGGAACATGAAAGACCATCGTGATGAAAAAGTCTTAACAGCAGAAGTCTTAGGATAAGACCGTCCTCGTATTCTACAAATCCCACATTGAAAATAAAGATATATATATATATATATATATATATATATATATATATATATATATATATATATAATGTTTTCACTGGAATAATAGTGGATTTATCACTAAAAGAAGAAAAACAAATCTCAAGATTTAACCCCTTAAGGATCGGGTTTTTTTTCATTTTTTGCTCCTTGCCTTTAAAAAATCATAACTCTTTCAATGTTGCACCTAAAAATCCATATGATTGCTTATTTTTGGCGCCACCAATTCTACTTTGTAATGACGTCAGTCATTTTGCCCAAAAATTTATGGGAAAAAAAAAATCATTGTGCGACAAAATAGAAAAAAAAAAACGCCGTTTTGTAAATTTCGGGGGCTTCCGTTTCTACGTAGTACATTTTTCGGTAAAAATGACACCTTATCTTTATTCTGTAGGTCCATACAATTAAAATGATACCCTACTTATATAGGTTTGATTTTGTCGTACTTCTGGAAAAAAATCATAACTTCATGCAGGAAAATTAATACGTTTAAAATTGTCATTTCTGACCCCTATAACTTTTTTATTTTTCCGTGTATGTGGCGGTATGAGGGCTCATTTTTTGCACCGTGATCTGAAGTTTTTAACAGTACCATTTTTGCATTGATAGGACTTATTGATCACACTATTTATATATGCACTATTTTGGACTTTGGAATTTTTTTGCGCGTACGCCATTGACAGTGCAATTTAATTAACGTTATTTTTTTTATAATTCGGACATTTCCGCACGCGGTGATACCATATATGTTTATTTTTATTTACACTGTGTTTTTTTTGTTATAGGAAAAGGGGGGTGATTCAAACTTTTAATAGGGGAGGGGTTAAATGATCTTTATTCACTTTTTCTTTGCAGTGTTATAGCTCATATAGGGACCTATAACACTGCACACACTGATAATTGTTATCCCATAGGGACCTATAACACTGCACACACTGATCTTTCACATTGATCACTGGTTTCTCATAGGAAACCAGTGATCGATGATTCTGCCGCTTGACTGCTCATGCCTGGATCTCAGGCACTGAGCAGTCATTCGGCGATCGGATACCGAGGAGGCAGGTAGGGACCCTCCGGCTGTCCTGTAAGCTGTTCGGGATGCCACGATTTCACCGCGGCTATCCCGAACAGCCCACTGAGCTAACCGGCAGTTTTTACTTTCACTTTTAGCCGTGTGGCTCAGCTTTGAGCGCGCGGCTAAAGGGTTAATAGCGCGCGGCACCGTAATCAGTGCTGCACACTATTAGCGGCCGGGTCCTGGCTTCACTATGACGCCGGGCCCGCCGTGATATGATGCGGGGTCACCGTGGGACCCCGCGTTATATCACGGGAGCGGGACCAAGGACGTACTCATACGTCCTTGGTCCTTAAGGAGTTAAAAGAGCTCTATTAAAGGGGTTATCCACCATAAGGTGATTTTAGTACGCACCTGCCAGGCAGTAATGGACATGCTTAGGAAGGATCTGCGCTTGTCTTGGGGCTAAATGACTATATTGTGAGATTGCCATAACACTGTGGCTAGCTTTTTGTGAACTGGTATTTCCTATTGAGTTTTCTTCTTTGCCTACAAATCCCATAATTCCATTTTCCTCCCTCCCACACATCCAGCCACCCCACCCATTGAAACATAAATGAGCTGCATCCATTCAAAAGACCTGTGGTTTTCAATCAGGGTGCCTACAGCTGTTGCATTAGTTGCAGATTGATCTCTTTCCACCCCAAGCGATCGCTCCACCCATTGAAGCAGACAGGCTCCCTGTCATCAGCTGACTAGTGAGTCAGGTCTCGGCCGCTTTGCAACCTGGGAAAAATCTGAAATAACAGTCATTTTGTATGCTGTTAAAAGTAAATATTGGAGTGAAAATCACATAAGAATTGTGACATAACCGTCACACACAGGTACAGACACTATATTATGAACTACACTTACTTTACAGCCCCTGTAGCATAGTCAAATAAAAAAATCCCTGGAATACCTCTTTAAATATAATAGCAAAAATAAAGTGAGAAAAAAACAATGAAATTTGTTAAAAAGCAAAAACAAAACAGAAACCTCTCTGATCAGCTCAAAACTAATAGCATGCGGTGGTCTCCAAACTCTAGAGATTGTGAAACTATAATTCCCAGCAATTTGTAGTTGTAGTTTGTAGTTCCACAACATCTGAAGGGCCGCAGTTTGGAGATCACTGTTCTAAAGCTCTCAATTTGGCCTGTCCATGAACAATATAGTCAGCAATTCATTTGCGCTATGTAAAAATGTACAGTGGTCCCTCAACATACAATGATAATTCGTTCCAAACGACCCATCGTTTGTCGAATCCATCGTATGTTGAGGGATTTGTGCAATGTAAAAAGTGCATTTAATACTGACCTGTCCTTGCCGCTCCGGACCGTGTCCTTAACGCTCCTGAAGCTGTCCCGCTGCTCCGGCGTCTTATTCGGGATCCTCCGGCTTCTTCCGCATCTTCTCCGGTGTCAGGGCCTCGCTTTCTGGTGACGTTATTACGTTGCTGTGCCGGAACGGCGTGCGCAGCGACGTAATAACGACGCCGGAAAGCGAGGCCCGGACCCCTAAGAAGATGCAGAAGACGCCGGAGGATCGCGAAGTGGACCTGGAGCAGCGGGAATAGGTAAGTGTACCTGTCCGGGATGTTTAAAGGGGTATTCCAGGCAAAAACTTTTTTTTTTATATATATCAAAATTACTTTTATTACTTTTATTAAATTAAAAAATCTTAATCCTTCCAATAGTTATTAGCTTCTGAAGTTTTCTGTCTAACTTCTCAATGATGATGTCACGTCCCGGGAGCTGTGCATGATGGGAAAATATCCCCATAGGAGCTGCACAGCTCCTGGGACGTGAGTCATCAGAAAGCAGTTAGACAGAAAAAAGCAACTCAACTTCAGAAGCTAATAACTATTGGAAGGATTAAGATTTTTTATAGAAGTAATTTACAAATCTGTTTAACTTTCCGGAGCAAAAAAAAGTTTTTGCCTGGAATACCCCTTTAAACTGCTATCCGACAGCAGCTTAAGCATTTTGCGCTGTCGGATAGCAGTTAATGCGATGGCCCCAACATACAATGCTTTTATATGTCGATGCTGACATCGACATGCGATGGCCTCTGAGAGGCCATCGTATGTCGATTTGATCATATGTCGGGGCCATCGCATGTCGGGGGGTTACTGTATATCCCAGCTTTTATCTCTGCAGGTTTCTGAAGCCAGACCCACAGCGATCAGTGGGACGGCATTACTGTAAAAAGGCAAAAAAAAATCTAACATAGCCATAGAGCACTCATTACGTGATCCAGATTTCCCTACAATTTTGAAAACTTGTTTAAAAATAAATGAAGGAACCCATATGGTCATAGCAGTTTTAGACAGTGACTTCTTGACCCAAATAACACCTACAAAGTCTTGGCCACAAAGTGGCTAACTTCTCTGCAAACTGAGGTTCACGGCCTGTTGTTATGCTAAGTCTGTCTATAGTAACGGCTAGATCAGGACAGAAGGTAGGGGCAAGGTTTATCATCTGCTATGTGTAGCAGAGAGGTAGAAAAAGCCTGGGCTCCTAGAGAAAGAAGGGTGAAACACGTTGGAGGGTGAGTGGGGAACGTGTTTTTCATATGCCACTGCCAGGTTTGGTGTTATTAATGTACATTACATTGTTGCCTTTTTATTTGTTTGCAGGAAATTTACTTTCTGTTATGGGGGACCATTAACATTGGATGGATGTACATATTGATGTGCATTGTATTAAATTAAGTTTATAGCTGGTTGTGCAACATATCGTGTGAGTATTTACCCAGGGGAGATTTGCCAGAGTGTATACTAATACTGTGCATGATATATATGATTTGTTATTCCCACTGGCACTAAGGCTATGTACCGTATTGCACAAAGGATATTGCAAAATTAAAATCCCACACCTATTTGCATATTTCCATAGGACAGTGGGTTATTATTTAGCATAGTGCAGATATATTACTATGAATTGGATTTCTGTGTCCCCCTCCATATGTGTGATGTGTAAGAGTCTATTCACACGGGCAGAATTTCGGCACCAATTCCGCTTCTGCTTCCTTGGGTAGTTTCTGGCTTGTGCGGATTTTGTGTGGAATTGGGGCGGAATTAGTGCGGAAATTCCGCATGCGGAAATTCCGAAGTGTGGAATCCCATATAAGTCTACTGGGCTTTCATTTGAGGAGGAAATTCCGCCAGTGTGAATAGACCCTAAATGTGTTTTTACGGGATCATTATGGGAATTTTATATAATAAATTTGCTATATTTTGAATCTGTCCTAATCTACTCAGTTTCTTTTTTTTTTTTTTTTTTTTATCTAAGCAAGGTAGTTGTAGGTGGATATGCATATTTGTTGCCTGAAAGGATTAAAACTTGAAGGAAAACTGTCACATATTTTCTCCCTCACTATCCACCGGCAGATCAGACCAAGGTAGGGCTCGTTTTAATCAGCGTCTCCCGCACTATCCACCAGTACATGTGGATAGTGCGGGAGAAAATATGTGACAGTTTTCCTTTAATTAATTATGACATTGTATTAGAGTTATCCTACTTTTATAAGTGATGCTGATCCACACTGTGCCTGAAAGGTAAATCAAGGCTTCCCTTTCATCTTTCATCACCCATAAAGCTCAGGACAGCTGTCACTTATGAAAACTGGAGTCTACCTTCTGCTGTATGTCCACAGTGCTGGATTATAATCTCCTCTCCCCTCCTCCTCTTCTAAATTTGTCAGCAGCAGTTCATTACTTAGTGCAACCCCTTCCTTGTTGTGCTGCTGCTGTTTCTTTCATTCCTGCTCTCATACCACCTTGTTATCTTTAGTAGTGTATTGTGCAAACCGTTCCCTAGCACAGTGGCAGGCTGTTCAGTTTACTGCACTTTTACCAGCCCTAGAGGAATATTTACTACGCTGTGATTAGCCAGAAAAGTAAGGGAAAGTAAATGATGTATGTGTACTGTTATGAAACTGAGGTCCCAACTCCAGAAATGGAGAGAATGAGAAATAGCTGTGCACCTTGAAGGGGTCTTTCAAGGGCTCAACACAGTTATTCTTTCAGTGGTCCCAATATGCAGAGCATAACACCAAAACTGCACAAGCATTAATTATGTCTACAGAGATAATTTTCATGTTATGTGGAAATGTGCCCTTTAGCAAGTAAATATTCTCCTGTTTGGCCCATGCACAAGGAAATATTACAGCTAAGTCTTAGTGTGTGGCCAATAGCTATGTGGAACCGTTCTTTAACTCCTTGTGCCTTCGATCACGGACTGCTTCACCAGATATCAGATTATGGAGGAGGTCTCCTCAGTGGCCTACTAAGGGGGGGGCGAGTGCCGCTCACTCGTCCCAGATCCCCAGCAGACAGCGGTGCCTTCTCCTGTATGCGCGATACACGTACATACAGGAGAAGGCGTCCCCTCTGTGTGAGCCGCATCTGAAGCTTAAAAAGAGGAGACGTGACCACCGCCCCCACGCAGCACGCAGTACAGGCGCCGGTGAGGTCACTCATCCGGCGCCTGTACTGTGGAGGGGAGAAGACGCGGGCCCTGCTGCTTACTCTACATATACTTATGGGGAAGGGGAGGGGGGGTTACTCTACATATACCTATGGGGAAGGGGAGGGGGAGTTACTCTACATATACCTATGGGGAAGGGGAGGGGGGGTTACTCTACATATACCTATAGGGAAGGGGAGGGGGGGGGGTTACTCTACATATACCTATGGGGAAGGGGAGGGGGGTTACTCTACTTATACCTATGGTGAAGGGGAGGGGGGGTTACTCTACATATACCTATGGGGAAGGGGAGGGGGTATTACTCTACATATACCTATGGGGAAGGGGAGGGGGGTACTCTACATATACCTATAGGGAAGGGGAGGGGGGGGGGGGTTACTCTACATATACCTATGGGGAAGGGGAGGGGGGGGGTTACTCTACATATACCTATGGGGAAGGGGAGGGGGGGTTACTCTACATATACCTATGGGGAAGGGGAGGGGGGGTTACTCTACATATACCTATGGGAAGGGGAGGGGGGTACTCTACATATACCTATGGGAAAGGGGGGTACTCTACATATACCTATGGGGGTTACTCTACATATACCTATGGGGAAGGGGGGTTACTCTACATATACCTATGGGAAAGGGGAGGGGGGGTACTCTACATATACCTATGGGGAAGGGGAGGGGGGTACTCTACATATACCTATGGGGGTTACTCTACATATACCTATGGGGAAGGGGGGTTACTCTACATATACCTATGGGAAAGGGGAGGGGGGGTACTCTACATATACCTATGGGGAAGGGAGGGGGGTACTCTACATATACCTATGGGGGTTACTCTACATATACCTATGAGGAAGGGGGGTTACTCTACATATACCTATGGGGAAGGGGAGGGGGGTTACTCTACATATACCTATGGGGAAGCGGAGGGGGGGTACTCTACATATACCTATGGGGAAGGGGAGTGGGGGTACTTTACATATACTTATGGGGAAGGGGAGAGGGGTACTCTACATATACCTATGGGGAAGGGGAGGGGGGGTAATCTACATATACCTATGGGGAAGGGGAGGGGGGATTGCTCTACATATACCTATAGGGAAGGAGAGGGGGGTTACTCTACATATATCTATGGGGAAGGGGAGGGGGGGGTTACTCTACATATACCTATTGGGAAGGGGAGGGGGGGGTTACTCTACATATACCTATGGGGAAGGGGGAGGGGGGGGGTTACTCTACATATACCTATGGGGAAGGGGAGGGGGTGGTTTACTCTACTTATACCTATGGGACAAGGGGGAGGTGGGGTTATTCTACATATACCTATGGGGAAGGGGAGGGGGGGTTATTCTCCATATACCTATGGGAAGGGGAGGGGGGGTTACTCTACATATCCTATGGTGAAGGGGGAGGGGGGGGGGGTTACTCTACATATACTTATGGGGAAGGGGTGGGGGGTTACTCTACATATACCTATGGGGAAGGGGGTGGGTATCTACACATATACCTATGGGGAAGAGGGGGGGGGGGTGTAGCTGCATATACCTATGGGAAAGAGGGGGGTGTAACCTGCATATACCTATGGGAAAGGGGGAGGGGTTTAACCTGCATATACCTATGGGAAAGAGAGGGGATGTAACAGCATATACCTATGGGAAAGGGGGGGGGGGTGTAACTGCATATACCTATGGGAAAGAGGGGGGGGGTGTAACTGCATATACCTATGGAAATGAGGGGGGGGGGTGCCAAACAAAGGGTCCGCCCCAGGTGCCAAATGCTCTAGGTACGCCCCTGGGTCTCCTTCAGCAACATTCCCTCCAGGGGAGACTATATAATACTGTGCTATACAGAGACACCACATGCCTAATTCTCTTTGGGCCATTCTGTACCTCTATATTCCTCATGGACTTCAGAACCAAATTATGGAGGAAATTAATCTTTAATAGAATTGCTGCTAGTGGAAACTATCTCCAAAACACAGTATCTAACAGTGACCCTGTATGGCAGCACTCTGGGTGCCTTGTTCTCTATACATCCGTATGCCTCATTCACTATGCCAACAAATTATAGAGGAATTCTCCTATGGAAGAATTGCTTGGAGTGTGGGAGGAAACCAAAGTACACACAAACTCCTTGCGGATGCCCGTGTTTGCATGGGTTTCCTTCGGGTACTCCGGTTTCCAAAAACATACTGATAGGGTGCCCTAATAGAGACAGGGACTAGTCTGAGTGATGAGAAGCTCTGCAGAGCTCAATGGAATATGTTGTTGCCATATTAATAAGGGGATTATATTCCATATAAACTTACACACGTAATTAGAGATGAGCAAATTTTTTGAACAATTTGATTCGGCCGAATCGCTGAATTTTCACAAAAAAATTGTTTCGTTCCGAATTTATTTCCAGCAAATCGCTATTAAAAACTGCTATGTCTGGCCTACAGAGAGTCTCAATAGAGGTGTAGAACACTTTGCCTTGCTGTAGCACACATAAGGGTGTGTGCTGGGTTAGTGAAATAATACTGTTATTCAGTATGACATGCAGATTATTTTGGAAATGTTCTTCATGCCATGAGAATATAGTGACAAGAGTTACCTTCCATTCTGGACTTCTTACCTGGTTTTATGGATCAAAATTATTTATTACACGTAGAAGATGTGAACTGGCACTACTCGGCTTGTTTGTCCTATTGTAGCAACAGTGTGGAGTATCTGCTGTGTAGGTGGGGAGCTGTGTGTGCACAACGTGGTGGTGCTGACCATAAAAGTCCAATTGTAATGGCATTAAATCTTCAAGGAAGACAAGAATAAGGTCGCACTCACCAGTCTTCTTTATTGTGCTTTTATTTAATGTGAACGAGGGGTACAATTCAGCAGGTGCAGGAGGGAGCGGCACGTGTTTCACGCTATTCAGCGCATCATCTGGCTCTACTTACCTGACACCACACCTCTCCTTAAATTATCGCCTTCTAAACTTTCCTGATTCATAATTATGTGCCGTTCCGTTGTGTTTCCTCTGCTCAGACTCTTGGTCTTCCCCGGGATCCCAGGTTATCCCCGTGCAGCTGCCTCCTCTGAAGTCACGTGATCCAACTCAGCTAACATGCCCACCTCTGTCACTGGATCGGCTGTCATTGAGCTGAACACGTGCTGAACACGTGACCGGGTTACATAGCAGCCGGGGATTCCTTTTACGAGGAGATCAGAGTCTGCACATTCAACATCAACCTGGTTTGGAACCTGGCATAAATGACAATGTGTACGGAATTCTTTGTACGTGAGGTGTCCCGGTACAGGACATGTCCTGTCCCTTTTGTCTGGAGTCCCCTCAGCCAGAGTCCCTCCATGCTAATGGGCTCTCCTGAAGGGCTAACCCCTAGTTGCCTATTAATATTGTAATATTTAATATACATACTTATATATTTAATTAATATAGGATACCTCTGTATAGGACCTTTGAGGTCAAGTGCCTTTGATTTATGTTATGCATAAAATGAGCAGTAAAGTTTATTCCGGTTTACATCAATATCTGCTGTGGACATTCAATTATTTCTCCCTACCGTTTCTGGGACGGTTGGCGATAGGACCATTACCCTAAGGAAACCCCATCCTGGCATCACGACAACATAGGGTTAATACCAACATAAGATACATAAGACATAAGATGACGGTGACTCACCGCTGCTTCTCAGTCTTCTTTATTGATGCAACATTCTGTTGCAACATGTTGCATCAATAAAGAAGACTGAGAAGCAGCGGTGAGTCGCCGGCATCTTTTGTTCTTTGTATCTTGTATTAATCAGCCTGCCACCCTAGAGCACCACCGCATCTCAACGTGTGAACAGTACTCCCCTACAAACACCATAAGTGACTTTTTTCAATCACTAAGCTAGCAGTGCCAGTCCTACCTGTGTTTTCTTTTTAATACCAACATACACTACACTATTACCTGCACCACCTAGTCACCACATAAGTATTTTGTAATTGCCTTATCCAGATCTCTCCTTTGGTAGTATAACAAAAAATATGGGTTTCTTCTCTTTAAAAAAAAAAAAAAAAAGATTTCCCCTTCCCTTCATTCCCGCTCATACACCTTGTCATTTATGCCAGGTTCCAAACCAGATTGATGTTGAACGCGCTGTGATCTCCTCGGAAAAGGCGTTCCCGGCTGCTATGCAACCCGGTCACGTGTTCCGCCCCTCAGTGACGCCGGTGCAGCCGATCCAGTGACAGAGATTTTCTCCGCGCTGGGAGGGGGTGTTAGCTGTCACATTAGTCGAATCACGTGACGTCAGAGGAGGCGGCTGAACAAGGAGTACCTTCGATCCCGGGGAAGACAAAGAGCCTGCGCAGAGGAAACACAACGGACCGGCACTTAATTAGGAATCAGGTGAGTTTAGAAGGCGGCTATTTAAGGAGAGGTGTGGTGTCAGGTTAGTAGAGCCAGACGATGCAGTGAATAGCGTGAAACACGTGTCGCTTCCTCCTGCACCCACTGAATTGCATCCCTCATTCACATGAAATGAAAGCATAATAAAGAAGACTGGTTAGTGCGACCTCATTATTTTCTTCCTTGAAAAATTATTTATTCAAATTCTATTAAATTTTATTTCAAAACTTACAAGTCACTTTCATAAATTAAAAAAAGTCTTTAAACAAAGTCTGCAAACTACAAGGCGATCAGATAAGTGCTAAACATAGTTACATTCTCATTACAGACAGAGCTGTTGCAAGCTCTTTTTGCTCCATCTGGCACAGGACATGATGGAACCTGGAACACAAACATCTCTGCACTTTTCCAGCATTATCCTCCCCTTTTCCCTACAAATGACTCCAGCCTCCTGTACATATGTACATCTAAGTGGTGTACTATTTTGAAATTTTAACAGTTACAAAATAGTACACCACTTAGATGTACATTTGTGGTATGCACTTATGAGGGGAGAAAAATGTGCTACAGTATGCTTAAAAAAGTATTTGTGTAAAGCACCAGCCGGTGATGAGTACTTTTGCCTGGCCTTTCACAGTATCTAGGCCAGTGTTTCCCAACCAGGGTGCCTCCAGGTGTTGCAAAACTACAACTCCCAGAATGCCTGGACAGCCAAAGGTTGTCCAGGCATGCTGGGAGTTGTAGTTTTGCAACATCTGGAGACACCATGGTTGGAAAACATTGATCTAGGCCCTTGAGACTTTAACAGGAACAAAATAGTTCACCACCGAGATGTACATATGTGGTATGCACTTGTGCGAGGAGAAAAATGCGCTACAGTATGCTTAAAAAAAGTATTTGTGCACAACACACAAGTGCTGCAGCACACAGTACTACACCCAAAATTGCACAGTACTACACCCAAAAATGTTCTCTCAATCTCACTCTCTTCCCTATCAGTGCTTCTAGGCAGCATTTGTGCTTGAGCTGAATCGCTGCTGTTCTGTGAAACACACTGTGCAACACACTGCTCGCTGCTGTTCTGTGAAACACACTGTGCAACACACTGCTCTCTGTCCCTCTCTCTGTGCAACAGAACGCTGACTTGACTGGGAGGTGAATCGCTGCTGGAAAAAAGCTTTTCTGTGCAACACACAGCGCTGTCTGTCCCTCTCTATCTTTCTGTAGTGAAAGGCTGAAGGGACCTGCCGCAATAGGGCTGTGACATCACAGGGGTGACTGGCTGCTGATAGGCTGCATGCTGCATGTGATTCAGGGTCATCCCGCCCACCCTTGCCCCATGCCCTTACATGTGGATTCGCCATTTTAGCTGTTCTGGAGCCTGGACCGCACTAAATGGAGTTTAATGAAGCAATTCGTGTCATCAAATCACGCCGATATTCGTATTCGTTGCAACTTGAATTTTTCCTGATATTCATAACGAATTCAAATTCGAGGAATTGTGCTGCGGATCTGCCCCATGTGACGCTGCCCTAAACGTTTATTAGTCTCCATCGTATACGCACCAATGAGTTCTTCTTACTAGCCCATGGAACATATATACATTTTATCCATGTAAAATAGTTTCTTGAGCAAAGCTTTGTCCACAAAGCTAAGCATTCTCCACGCAAAGTTATCTTTGGTTCAGTTCAAGAAACTTTTTCTGACATATTTATGCATCGGGGTCGCATGGGAATATTTGTGATTGACAGTGCATAGAAATGATGGGTTGTGCATTCAAACATTCCAGTTTGTTTATGTCTTGGAAATGTATTTTACATGAACAAAAAACGCATTTTTCCTGTATCATTCTTGACTATGTTTTCTATTGCTACCAATGCAAACATTATGTTTGCAAACAAAGACAAGGCAGACTTTAGAACATATGCTTCTGACTTGTTCTAAGAAGGTAACAAAGGACATATCCTATTTTCTTGTTGACCTTTGAAAAATGAATGCCATAAGAAGCATTAATTATTTCAGTTGGTATTGTGTCTGCTCGGCTGAAGACTTGTAAGAGCCCTTTAGGCAGACTATGCAGCCTTTAGCAGATTAAAATCACCAGCTTTCCCATCAAGCATTGGTGCTGCGAGTCCTTCACATTAATGGAGTCAGGGGGGATGCTTATGAATACATTGCGCCTTACTTTCTACCTGCAAAAAATAATTTCAACTTTTCAATCATGAGAATGTTTTTGTAAGCAAAAGACTACTTCGGTCATTTTGCCATAAAAAAAATATATGAGCAAATAAGAACAAAACATGTAACTAAGGTTATATATATAAGATACTTCCAGGGCTTCAGGAAGGCTTTACCAAATGTAGTCCCGATAATATTGAAGTTTGGATCAGTAAATATGTCTATTTGTTCTAGAATTATCTATTGGATGCAATTGGGTGTGGGCTAGACTGCCCTTTGTAGACAATGCAGACATTAGATGTCTGCTACAAACACATATTTATTGGTGGTCCTTAAAGGGGTACTCCACCCCTAATCATTTTATCCTCTATCCAAAGGATAGGGGATAAGATGTCTGATCGACGGGGTCCCCCACGGAGAGTACCCCTTTAATCATTGCTTTGGGGGTAATAGTTCTCATCGAAAAGATTCACCTGGAATGGAGCATTACAGGCAATTCTCCATGGGAAAAAAGTATGCAAATTGGCTTTCCTCCAGAAGGAAGAAAGTAACTGTAAGGCCCCATTCACACTACAAAATTTCTGAGGAGAGACGTTCCACTTGAAAATTCCATTGCAGCAGCCTCCTCTTGTCTTTATTAGCACTGCAGAATTTTGTCAGCGGAAGAATTTAAATTCTGGACTCCGACAAAAGAATGAACATGTTCATTCTTTTGGCAGAATTCCATATGGAATTCCAGTGTGGTTCTAGTGACAATGGATTTCAGCCATGCTGCTGCAGATGGTAGTGTGAATGGGCTCTCAGTCAATATCTGACCTAAAGAAGAACCTTGGGCTCTGACAAGGGATATTAGCCAAAACAGACACTATCTTTGTTTTAAAATTTTTGTCCCTCAGAAGTATAAAACAGGGTGTTGGTTGGATAACATGAGATGTCTCTGGGATATGCTTGTTCTCCTTGAGGATATCCAGCTGGTATAAAGTCTTACAGGCAGTGTTCATGGGAAAAGTATGTAAATTGACTCTCCTCCAGCTGTCTTTTTAGTGCCAACTTTGAGTAGCTACTCTATATTTCAATGTCTCACTCAAAAGAGAGCCTACAAACAAAATCAGGAAGAAATTGGGATAGTAGTAAAACTAGACAACCATCTGGGGATATCTATTTCAGGATTTGTTCAGTTTGGTTCATCAAACCTGTGGTTCGGCCAGGACTTGGCAATGGATGTAAAATTTGTTAGTCTATTAGGCCAATGTGAACCCAGCCTAAAGGTATTTATTCACATCAGATGTCCGTGCTTGAATTTTTGGGCTATGATCCGATGAAAGAACTTTCATCCTTGAACAACCTTTCTGTAAGGAATAGTCTCTCTAAACATTTCCAGAATATTCCTTGCAATTTTGTTGGACCAGTAAAGGACGCGTTGGGCTTCAGGAAGACTTTACCAAATGTAGTCCCGATAATATTGAAGGTTGGATCTGTAGAGGCAGGGATTGTAAATGTGTCTATTTGTTCTAGAATTATCTATTGGATACAATTGGGTATGGCCTAGACTGCCCGTTGTAGACAATGCAGACATTAGATGTCTGCCACAAACACATATTTATTGGTGGTCCTTAAAGGGGTACTCCACCCCTAAACATCTTATAAGATGTCTGATCGCCGGGGTCCCCCGCAGGACCCCCGCGATCTCCCTGCTGCACCCGGTTTTCGTTTTGAGTGTCAGGTGCAGCATTGGAGGCTCGTGACATCACAGCCACACCCACTCATTGCTAGTCTATGGTCATGCCCCGCTCGTGACGTCATGGCCATGCCCCCTTGAGGCAAGTCTATGGGAGGGGGCTTGACGCCATCACGCCCCCTCCTATAGATTTGCATTGAGGGTGCATGGCCTTGATGTCATGAGCAGGGCGTGACTGTGACATCACCAGCCTTCACCCCGCATCACTAGTTATCCGGCATGGAGCGAAGTTCGGTGGGACCCCCGCGATAAGATGTCTAAGGTACCCCTTTACCTCTATAGTACCCCTTTAACCATTGCTCTGGGGGTAATAGTTCTCATTGGAAAGATCCACATGAAATGGAGTGTTACAGGCAATTCTCCATGGGAAAAATAAAGGTAAAATACCGGTCAGGTGGCAACCCTACCCATACATTTGTCCCTACATTGGCCCCAAATGATTAGATGACTATGTAATGACAATGATTTTGGTTCGCATACACTTATCAGGCATATGGAAAACCGTGGTGAGACTCCCTTTTCACACAATCTAGATCGCATGACCCCTTGTTGCAGGTAAAGCAATATCTTACTGAGAGTAACAAGCCAGAAGAGATAATGTGTAAACTACTGAACATATTGTCCCATTAAAGTAAAAAAATACGAAGAATAAATGAGTAACTTTTCAAGTTCAAATGTTATTTCTGCTTTCAAAATAATCTTCCTGGCCTCAGTCTGTCACATCTTCGGTTTATGAACAAGGATAATGAAGCCAAAGTGAGATGAAATTAGACTATTGTAACGCTTTCTTGGGTAATTGGCCATCTATATTTGAACAGAACCAGTGAAATGTTTTATAGCACTGAGAGCTGGAATGAAATATTCATAGGGATATTACTTACAGAGATGCAGGTTCATGGGTGTGTGGGACTCAAAGCTTCTACAATTTACTCAACGAGGACAGTAAGGGCTAATGCACACGGCTGTATAACAGCTCAGTTTTGTACAGAGCCATGATCGAGCTCCCCAGGAGGCCTCTACTGTACCTCTGCACGCCTCTAATGTCATACAGAGTGACATGGGGCCTACCTGGATGATTAGATAAATCTCAGGGGTTGCTATTGACCTGATGTTGGGCTAACATGAGCAGTAGAGATTTTACCCTTTCACCCCTATATAGGGATCTGCAGTTTGTTGCGGGAACCCATAGGTCACTACCCTTACATTAGTCTATAAAAACAACATCTGACACATCTAAACACAAAACCAAAAGAGTGAACAATTAACATAGGCAAGTCAAGGTGAGTCCATGTATTTCATACACTGAGGTCAGGACAGGAGGGGTTCAGTTAATATAATGGACAAGCCATTATATTAACTTCTTACAATGCGTAGGATAATCAGGAAGTGAAGACAATCAACAGGCAAGGCCAGGAAACATAAATGGGTCAATATAGGCCTGGTGCAAGTATTTTTGCCACCCTAGGCAAAAGCTAATTTTAACCATTGACCCTGCCCATTGGCTCCGCCCTTTGACACGCCCCACCTGACTACCGGGGTGACACACTGTAACAAACCCCCTCTTCATGTAATTACCTTACTACTGGAGTGACAGGGTTTAGCTGGATGGCGGGTGCTTCAGATGCTGGCTAACTTTATTGCTGTGGGCAGAGCGGTGCCCCATCAAGAGTGCGCTCTAGGCGGCTGCCTTTTTTGCCTATAGGCAGAGCAGGCCCTGGGTCAAGGACAGAATGAACAATCTATAGAACTACAATAAAGAACTTTGGATCCTAATTATGCAAGCAGGGACCAACAGGAGTAAACTCCCTAAGAAGCCTCGGGACAAGGTTATTGGATAGGGAAGCCAAGCTTTAGTGACCACTGACTATTTAAGGGTGTGTAAGCTTTGAGAGGTCCCAGCAGGGAGAAGATATCAATGGGCAGAACATCGAGTGAGGAGGCTGGTAGCACCAGTACAGGAAGATCGGAGGCAGAAGTGGTGACATAGAGCAAATCAATGGCAGCAAAGAGCATGGCGGACATGGATGAGCATGACTGAGTTTTTTCTGTTGTATATTTATCTCCACTAGAAGCAATACTTTTAGTGGAAAATATCTCGGCAGTACATGGAGAATGGATGGCTCCATGCTAAAGGTCATATTGGTGGCTTCAACAGGTATTTACACTTGGCGGAATTTATCAAAGTAGGAAGAAAGTGGCTCACCGTCCCCTAAATTGGCCAAGCATCCCTGCCATGTGCTACCCACCTAATACACAAAAATGTATAATATACCAAAGGCTGACTCTTCTAGGCTATTTTGGTACAATAAATGTATTTCTGTTAAAATAAAATAAACCCTCCTAGTGGTCTCAGTGCATTTGAACTATATGCAAATGCAATTCCTTATTTAAAACATTGGTATATATATGATAGCTAAGAATTCATGAAATACTTCACATACTGAAAGCAAAAACTGAAGCTATATCTACACAACATGTAACGTATAAAACAAAAATATATATCTACACAACAGGTAGAATAAAAAAGCAAAACAAAATGGAAGTCAGATCCAATTCTGAATGTGCTGCTTAAAGGAAAACTGTCAGATATTTTCTCCCGCACTATCCACAGTACTGGTGGATAGTGCGGGAGACGCTGATTAAAACAAGCCCTACCTTGCCCGAATCCGCTCGCCCGTTTGCCCGCAATTGTACTTTTATTCTATGTGGAAAACTTGTTGTAACTGGCACGGGCGAGGCTTCTGCAGGTTAACTGGCACTGACGTCAACGCCACTCATGAATATTCATCCCCCCTCCCTCCAGTACTCCCTCTCTTCCCTGCTCCTAACTGGAGGGAGGGGGGATGAATATTCATAAGCGGCGCTGACTTCACTGCCAGTTAACCTGCAGAAGCCCCGCCCATGCCAGTTACAGCAAGATATACACTTAGAATAAAAGTACAATTGTGCGCGAACGGCCGGGCGGATCCGGGTAAGGTAGGGCTCGTTTTAATCAGCATCTCCTGCACTATCCACCAGTAGTGTGGATAGTGCGGGAGAAAATATCTGACAGTTTTCCTTTAATATTCAGCCACTAGTAGTCTTTCATATGAAATATAGGCTATTAATAATGAATAAAATATATGTATATATACATATATTATATATATTATATTATATAGATATATAGTATATATAAACATATATACATTATATTTAATAAATACAGATATATATGTTATATATATATATATATATATATATATATATATATATTATCTTTTACTCATGCAAAGGGTAATGTGTACTCACAATCCCCATCGGGGATTTGATATTATTCGGCAAGTTGAGAAGATTTTCACTGTGTGTGCGTTCTCCTGCACCTTACAGCCGTATGTGAGAATGGTGCTGACAGTTGGCGGTTGATGTCATCTATCTGTAGCAAATAATAAGTGTCAGGCTATGCGCACCTCCGAGACTCGGGTCATCCACCAAAATCTTTCCATACCAAGAACAGGTAAACACAAAAAAACTGCCTATTTTTACACCAATTCTCCTTTAGTGTATTTTGCGCCATAAAATTCCCTACAATTTTCGGCCACTCACTTGATCTAAGGGGGAGATTTATCAAAACCTGTCTAGCGTAAAATTTGCTGAGTTGCCCATAGCAACCAATCAGATCGCTTCTTTCATTTTTCACAGGCCTTTTCAAAAATGGAAGAAGCGATCTGATTGGTTGCTATGGGCAACTCAGCAACTTTTCCTCTGGATAGGTTTTAATAAATCTCCCCCATATATATAAATATGTCAAAAACTAGAACTCAGATTTGGGAACGTCCACTTTTTGAAAATGCTGACCAAAAAATACACATATGTGTAGAAAAAGCACCAGAGCTAAACTGATTGTAAAACTTATCCCAATCATTTCAATTGGAAAATTTACATTCATCCGGCGTCTCAATTTGGAAACATTTGCCACAGAAATTCGGACATGTCTGCGGAATCTATGGAGACACCGCATTTCCAAGGGGTCCTAGCCCCAGCGTGTTCAGCCAGGTGGACATTGGGGGAGATTTATCAAAACCTGTGTTGAGGAAAAGTTGCTGAGTTGCCCATAGCAACCAATCAGATCACTTCTATCATTATTCAGAGGCCTTTTCAAAAATGAAAGAAGTGATCTGATTGGTTGCTATGGGCAACTCAGCAACTTTTCCTCTGGACAGGTTTTGATAAATCTCCCCCATTAAGCAAAAAAATTGTGAACATGGCCTTATTGCTACACACACTAACAAAGAGCAACGTGTTCTTATCACAGTGTTTACCAACCAGGGCGCCTCCAGCTGTTGCAAAACTACAACTCCCAACATGCCCAGACAGCTGTCTGGGCATGCTGGGAGTTGTAGTTTTGCAACAGCTAGAGGCGCCCTGGTTGGAAAAAACTGCTTAATCCTACAAGCAAAATAAAATAAAACATTGTAGGAAGTAGCCCAAAAGTTATTGGGGGAGATTTATCAAAATCTGTGTAGAGACAGAGTGGTGCAGTTGCCCATAGCAACCAATTATACAGAGGCCTGTGGAAAATGAAAGAAGTGATCTGATTGGTTGCTATGGGCAACTGCACCACTCATCCTCTATACAAGTTTCAATAAATCTCCCCCATTATTCCCACCTAATACAAGAAAAGAACAAAGAAAAGAGTTTTGATCAAAGCCCTAACTACAGATGGCGGCTGAAGATCTGACCCATTGCCGTGGATAAATCCAGATCATTTCCCAAATGAAAAATGAATCATATCATTCCTAGGGTCAAAGTTCAGTGTAAGGTTTAACAGAAATCATGTCAATTACCTTGATCTTTCTCAACAGTCCTGTGTTCTACCTTGGTCACAATTAATTTAATACGGATTAGAAACTAAAGTGATTATAAAATTAAATATGCCGTGCGTCTGCATTTTTCCTAGTCCAGCTACGTATTGGAATGTTTCTTTCCATGAAATATTATTAATAATATTGTGATACAAAGGACATCGCATGGTTAACAGATTTTAAAGGGGTACTCCACCCCTAGACATTTATCCCCTATCCAAAGCATAGGGGATAAGATGTCTGATCGCGGGGGTCCTGCCGCTGGGGACCCCCGCAATATAGCATGCAGCACCCACCTGTATCTGCTTCCGGCAGCGCTGAAGGTTCTGGCTCCCGACCACGGGAAGGGAAGATCGTGACGTCACGACTCTGCCCCCATGTGATGTCACGCCCCGCCCCCTCAATGCAAGTCTATGGGAGGGGGTGTGACAGCTGTCACACCCCCTCCCATAGGCTTGCATTGAGGGGCGGAGCGTGATGTCACACGGGGGCGGAGCCGTGACGCCACAATGCTCAGGCCCCGTGATCGACAGTAATCAGACCCGGAGCAAGCACGCTCCGGGGACTGATTTTAACAAGGTGCGGCGTCCAAGATCACGGGGGTCCCCAGCAGCGGGACCCCCGCGATCAGGCATCTTATCCCCTATCCTTTGGATAGGGGATAAGATGTCTAAGCACCGGAGTACCCCTTTAATGTACTTTTTACCCTTTTATCCTCTTAGGCTATGTTCACACGGCGGAATGTCCGCCTGAAAAATTTGTGGGAGACATCTGCCGCGGAAATTCCGATTCCAGCCTCCACAGAACGCCATGACATGGCAATTTTTTATGAGGAATCCGCTAGAAAATGCATTGCTGTCTATGGAGATGGCACATTTCCGATGAAACATTTCTAAGCGGCTTTAGTGGCGGTGTGTTCTGCTGGCACTAGGACCGCTCAGAAATGTATTGCTGTTTCCATAAAGGCAATGTATTTCCAAGCTAATTCCGCAGGAAGAATAGACTAGTCTACTACTTCTGCAGGGGCAGGGATCAGAATTTCGCAGAAATTCCGCTGTTCACATGGTGCGGCAGGATCCCATTGAAAACAATGGAGCTCTGCTGCAACCGAATTTCTGAGTGCAATTTTTTCCATAGCCTTAGGCTATGTACACATAACCTTATTTGTGTGGAATGTCGGGCGCTAGGACCGCTCGGAAATGTGCCGTCTGATAGAGGGCAAAGCATTTCGAAGCAAAATCTGCAGAAACAAGTCTATTTTTTCTGCGGGCACCGGAATCAGGTTTTCCGTGACAGCTTCTGCGGAAATTCCACCATGTGAGCAGTACAGCAGAATTCCATTGAAACCAATAGGACTCTGCTGCAGCGGATAGTCCGTGCGGAATATTCTGGCGGAATTCCACACTGGCATTTCGCGGAGTGAACATACCCTTGGGGTACGTTCACGCGGACTGATCTGCAGCGTATTTTACGCTGCGGATCTGTAGACGATGGGCCCCTATATTGTACCTCCATCTGTACCTGCTCATAGCAGCAATCCGCCAATATGAGCAGGCACGCTGCGATGTGCGAGTCGCCGCGCTCATGCGCAGTGTACTCGCACAGATTTTTGGTCGCTCCCCCTGCTCCCTGAGCTAGGCTGAGAGCAGCCGTGATAAGAGCATATGCGCAGCCACTCATACATCGCAGCGTGTCTGCTCGTAGCGGCAGATTGCTGCTATGAGTAGGCACAGAGGAAGACACAATGTAGGGGTCCATCATCGGCAGATCCACAACGTAAAATACGCTGTGGATCTTTCTGTGTGAATGTACCCTTAGACTGAAATCACAGTTGCAAATTTTATTTTATTTTTTATTTTTTTGGTGCATCAAATGTTGTTGGGTTCATTCTATACTAATCAAGGACTAATAGCATTAAAAGGAAATATTTTCGCCAGCGCTGTTAATACAGAAAATACAGCACATCCTCCCCCATAAGTGCATTAAGACATTGAAATAAAAACAAAGTACAAAACATCATCTATTCCTATTGAGGAGGTTGATTGCAGACTCTACATACACCCCCCTGGGTGCACAGGATCACAGTCTTGAGTCCTTAATGATAACAGAAGAGATTCTTGTAACCCAGGATGGTTAAAATCACGCAGGACTGCGCTGTGTGAGTCCGGACTTAAAGCAGCACTAAACGTGACGTATCTCAAAGCGCCATTTATTAAAGTCTATTATTATTATTATTATTATTATTAGAGTCTTCATATCACACACATTTATGTATAGAAGCATTTATGGAGGTTCTCAGAATGTAAGGCGTACTTGTCATATCAGAGAACAGAATAATGCTTATTTATGATACTCACTACGTAATGCAGATAGATTCCTTACATGTCTTTTTTTATGTGTCTATCTTCTGTATTTGGCTCAAAAACCCCTCTGTTCTGCTGCTCACTCATTCTGACATCCACAGCTTAGGAAGGGGCATATCCGAGGCAAGCACTGATCTTGCCCTCACTCACCATGCATTAACTTCCTTCCTGAGTCTGCTGTGCTGTGCTGGGTCTCTTCATCCAATCACTGCAGGCTCTCTATTTCAGACAGGGGTCTAACTTTGTCCATGACTATGCTTCAGCTGGGACAAAGATGATGCTGCAGCCAGACAGGATTATGTTCTGGATGGTAAGTGGACCCCAAGTGGTCTTTTTTTTTTATAAGCCATGATTTTTATAAAAAGTGATAGTTAAGTGATATACTGTGGAACTTTTTGCCGTACACATTAGATGGCTCAGCCTGAGAATTTTAATGGAACTGGAGTCCCTGGTTGAGAAACACTAATATCATTTGCATGGAAGCCTTCTGAAACTTCTCCGAAAAGAATTGTCATGGTAGACTAGAAGTGGGCTCTTCAATTTCACTATGCCCAATACTACTGAGGTCAGGGGAGGTGCCAGAGGTGTCTGACAGTGCCTTACTTCCGCCTCCCCATTTAGAACACATGTACGCCAGGCCAAACCGAGCAAGCAAATAGATGAGAGAATAATAAAGTTGACCATACACAGGAGATAGCTGTTAGGCAAATATTCATTTGGTCAACAGTTATCTCTAGAGATGAGCGAATCGAATCTGACGAATCCAAATTCATTTCAAATTTCCTGAAAAATTTGATTCGTAACTAATCCGAATATTGCCGTGATTCGATAAAACAAATTGCTTAATTAAACTCCAATTAGTGCGGTCCAGGCTCCAAGGCATCTAAAATGGCGGCTACACTTCTGAGGACATGGGGCAAGAAACTCTGGGAAGGCGGGTAGGCAGGATCACCCTGAATCACATGCAGCATGCAGCAGCCAGCCAACCCTGTGATGTTACAGCCCTATATAATTGTCAGCCATTGCTGCAGCCAGTGTGAGAGCAGTGTGTTGCACAGAAAAACTGCTTTACAGCAGCTATTCACCACAAGCCCAAATCACTGCAGAAAAGCACTGACAGGGAAGGGAGAGAGAGAGAAATTACTCTTTTGGGTGTACTACACAGCGACTCTGTACTGCTGCACTAGGGTGTACAACAACTCTAAAGCTAATAGAGGCCAGTTAGGGTGAGCACTAAAAGCTATAGTCACCTGCTTTTAGTGCCTAATACAGGTTGCGAAGTGGAGTGTATTGTCCTCTCATAAGTGTAACCTGTGCGTACATAGGTGATGTACGATTTTTTTTTCTGTTAAACTCATTTGGGCAAGTTACTCTGAAAGCCCAGCCAAAACTACACAAAGTGTAGCAAAATGTTCTACACCCCTACTGAGGCTCTCTGTAGTCCGGAAATAGCAGTTTTAATAGCGATTCCCCGTGAAGAAATTCGTATCGAACCAATTTTTTTCTGAAAATTCTGCGAATTGGCCGAATCGAATTTTTTAAAAAATTCGCTCTTCTCTAGTTATCTCTCCTGACTTTCCCATAACCCTGCACACTTGACACACTTGGGGGTATTCCTCTGATTAAATTGCTTTAGGTTCTAAGGAAGACCCCAAGGCAGTGCTTCCCAACCAGGGTGCCTCCAGCTGTTGCAAAACTACAACTCCCAGCATGCCCGGACAGCCAACGGCTGTCCGGGCATGCTGGGAGTTGTAGTTTTGCAACAGCTGGAGGCACCCTGGTTGGGAAGCACTGCCCCAAGGCTTGTGATTTGTCTCCCATGCTGGGTGGTACAGTTGCCCAGGCAACAGACAAGGCACAGCAAGTTCTGTGCACAAATAATTTGAATAAGGCTTGTGCACGGAACTTGCTGGGCATTGTACGATTGCCTCCGCAGCTGTACCACACAGCGCAAACTACTTCTCTCCATCTGTCATCAGTATCACCCACTAACCTGTTGTTACAGGCTTGTAATGCGGGTGATACTGATGTCTGCCTGCTCGCTCCTATCCACAGCTACTGCACATGCAGAACTTCCAGGTTATACCCAGAAGCGTCACGTGGCGCCAAGGCATCAGACTGTGAAAGCTGCACATGTGCAGGACCCGTGGCTAGGGGTGAGCCATCAACGTGCACAGGGGTCTGTGGGCAGGGGGAACGTCCTGCGAACCAAGTCTGGGGATTTGCATATACCGAAAAAATAAAAAAGAAGGAAATGATTGGTGCCACAGATTTGGTGGTGGCATCATTTTTATCAGTATCACCTGCACCATAAGTCTGTACCAACAGGTTAGTGCAGGTGATACTGATGACAGTATCACCCACACTGTCTGGGCACAGTGGGAGATGTAGTGTGGCAACAGCTGGAGGCACCCCTGTAAGGAAACACTGACATAGAGGATGCCCACTTGTTATGTTTACAGGCCTAGGTATAAAAAAATCACTAAAAAGATTTCTGCCCTGTCCATTCATATATTTTACATTGTAATCCGATCGCCCCTAAACCATCTTTTGCCCATAATAATTTCTGACAAGCCCCTTAATTAAATAAAATAAAATGAATCCCATCTCCTCCGTGATGTCACATGGCACAAGACGTCCTCGACACTAATGGAAACTGATAATCTCACTTGCTACATTCTAAATGATAAGACCAGAAAGAATATAATGATGTAAAAAAAAAAAATATATCTATATATATATCTATATATATATATATATATATATATATATATATATATATATATAGAAGAAAAAAGGGCACAAAAATGTTAATCGGAGAGATATAAGAGAGACAACAAAGCGTATAGCAGCTGTACTGCTCGCTGGTTGGAATTCTCGCTGTATTGTCATTGACACAGTGTTCTAAAAACCAGGTTACAACCTCCAGCTGGTTGACCTTGTTGTAGGTATAATTAGACCACCTTTTAACGCCTGCTGTGAGGTGCGACAAGACACCAAGTAAACACCGCCATTTATTCAACGCATCGAAACCTGGCACTGCAAATGGAAATTTTCTCTGGTTGCAGAGAAAAAAAAAAAGAAAATTAAATCGTTTATGAATTTAAATATACACCAATCGGCCATAACAATAAAACAGGTGACGTGATTAACACTAATTATCTGTAAAGCTGTGTTCACATGGTGCGTTTTTTTACTGCAATTTTGCCTTTAGCACAAATTTTGTCATGATTTTATTAAAATCAAAATTTGTGGCAAAAAAAGCATTAAAATGACAAAAAAAAAAAAAAGAAAAACACAGAGTCTAAAGGGCTGGGATATACCGTATTTATCGGCGTATAACACGCACTTTTTAGGCTAAAATTTTTAGCCTAAAGTCTATGTGCGTGTTATACGCCAATACACCCCCAGGAAAGGCAGGGGGAGAGAGGCCGTCGCTGCCCGCTTCTCTCCCCCTGCCTTCCCTGGGGTCTAGAGCCCTGATGCCGGCCCTTCTCTCCCCCTAGCTATCGGCGCCGCTGCCCGTTCTGTCCCCCTGACTATCGGTGCCGGCGCCCCACTGCCGGCGCCGATAGCCAGGGGGAGAGAAGCGGCGCCGACAGCCAGGGGGAGAGAAGGGGCAGCGGCACCCAGGCGCCGGAGGCCTGCAGCAGCGCGGACCCGACCCAGGTAATTATGCCACCGGGGATGGGGGGAGGCAACGGGGGCAGCGGCGCCGGCAATGGGTGCCGCTGCCCCTTCTCTCCCCCTGGCTATTGGCGCCGGCACCGATAGTCAGGGGGACAGAACGGGCAGCGGCGCCGATAGCCAGGGGGAGAGAAGGGCCGGCAGCAGGGCTCTAGACCCCAGGGAAGGCAGGGGGAGAGAAGCGGGCAGCGACGGCCTCTCTCCCCCGGCCTTTCCTGGGGGTATATCGGGGTATACACGCGCACACACGCACCCTCATTTTACCATGGATATTTGGGTAAAAAACTTTTTTTACCCAAATATCCTTGGTAAAATGAGGGTGCGTGTTATAGGCCGGTGCGTAGAATACCCCGATAAATACGGTATTAGGCAGCAAGTGACCAGTCAGTTCTTGAAGATGAGGTGTTGCAAGCAGCAAAAATGGGCAAGTGTAAGGGTCTGAGCAACTTTGACAACATCTGGAGCATCACAGTTTGGAGGCCATTGCTCTATCTATCTGTGGTGTCCCGGTAACATATTGCATACTGTACCTTGGTTGGGGGTCCCCAAAGTCAGAGTTCCTAGGAACTTCCCTAGTCATCCCCTAGTCACCCCTCAACTAGTTAATATGGTGTTAAATTAAGTGTGTAAATACTGTATATAATATGTTATTACCTGCATAGCGTCGCAGGGCCTTCGGGTCATGTGACGGGGCTTCAGAACTCTATGGTAGGTAAAAGGACCTTTGGTGGTTCATGGGTCACGTGATTACCCATAACACTTTGTAACGGTGAATGACAGATGGTATGGACCAATCCTAAAACGGCCAGCCCCTGCCCATATAAGGGAGCTGCCTCCAATAATTTCTCTCTTTCCTTGCGGGTTGCTGATGAGAAAAGATCTGCGCAGCTGTCATCGGCATTTACTGGGCCAAAGCCTGCCAGCCTCAGCCTGAATCAAACAGTGAGTTCTTACAACTTCACCGCAAATGCTAAACAAACCCCTAAACAAACCCCTAAATCCAGCGGATCTGTGCTTACAAAATCCTTCTAAGCTAAAGAACTTAGAAAAGTCACAACCATATGTCAATCTCTGCTAAGCTGTATACAGACTTTGTTATGAGGACTGTTCCTGTTATCCCATGTGACAGAGAATCTTCAGTAAAGTTTTCGAAAGTTTTCAGCAAAGCTCTGGTTGTGGACATTCCATTATTCTACATCTCCCTATTGCTTTTGGGAAGGGTGGCGATAGGCCAAGCTATACAGTATTAGGCCAGCCCACCCTGGCGTCACGACTGACAAGAGTTAATTACACCCTTGATATATACCGCATAGGAACACCCCAACCGCCATACACCCCACGAAGGCACCACATATCTAATTTAGAATACTCAAATATATAAAACATGGACCCTGTTGATTGCTATTGGTAATAAGGGAGCAGCATTGTATGACTTGTATATGGTATTTTTCAGCAGATTTTAGCACTGCAGGCTTCATCTCTAATTTGCAGCTCTCCCGGAGCTGGTGGGCAGAGCTCCCTCCTCCCCTCTCCGTAGACTTGTATTAGTTGTCTTTAGTGGCGTACCTATGCTTTGGTGAACCCAACACCTGCCAGGGGAGAACATCCTGGGGGTGCACTGTCGGAAGGCTTGGGGCAGAGAGGGGGACAACCAAGATCCTGGACACTTGTCCCTCATCTCCAGGCAAGCGAGCACCACTTTTAGCTGTATGCACACGCGTGCAGTTAAAAGCTTCCAGTCAGTGGCCTACACTGATAGGAGACCCGTGACCTCTGCCCCGACACAGTGCAAGCAGAAATTACATCACTCATCGGCGTCTGCTCTGTGGAGGGAGAATGACATGGCCATCCTGCAGGTGAATATAAATATTTGGTTTTCTTCCCCTCTTTCATTTTGACAACTTGGGGGAAGGGGGTTGACTACTTACCTGGATAGCTACCCGGCTACCTACTTCTATATAGCTACATGCCTACCTACTTACCTACCTGTCTACCTAGATAGCTAACTTCCTAGCTACCTGGCTACCTACCTACATACCTACCTGGTTACCTACCTACTTACCCAGCTTGCAGTCTACCTGACTGCCTACCTTCCTGGTTACATACCTTGGGGGGGGGGAGGCTCCTTAATAAGGGAACAATCTACAGTGGGACATACATACCTAATGGGGGAACTACCTGCCTAATAGGGGGATATACCTAATTTATGGGGAACCTACCAACCTACCTACTTTTATTGTGCTGAACACCAAAAGGGGCATTATTACAGTTCGAGTCTTATAGATGGGAAAATTATATAGAGGTGGAGAGGGCACTGGAAAATGTGGAGCCTAAGAAGTTTTTCCTGCAGCTGCTGAAAAGAAGAGTTTTGGCTGGAAGAAGTTGACTTGATGGTCTGAGCAGGATGGAAAAGAAAAGGAAAAAGGACGACTGCAGTCAAAGAAGATATCAATTGTGAGTCATTTAATCTAACTGTATGTATATTACTGCGTGATGTATTACTGCACTTTTTTTTTTTTTGGGGGGGGGGAGAAGGTGTCACTGCACCTGTGTGAGAGGCTCTGATTCAGCACCTCGCCAGGAGGGTAAAAGGCACTAGGTACGCCTATTCTTGTATAGCAGACACAGGATAAAGCTGAGATGATTTTAGGAGATGATTTTAACAGCAGGAAGGGGAAAAGGTAAAAAGTTTGATAATGTGGTGGCCCAGTACAGGAGTTGCCCTCCTGTTCACCTGTCTGTCCTGTGTGGCAGATTCCCTTTCAGTATTCCCCCCGGTCCACAACCCTTCTAAAGACTCTAAAGGGTTAAATTCTCCTTTGTTATATGTTGGCTAATCTTTTGAGATGTTTGTGCCTTTAAATATTGTTGTTAGATCCTCTGTAACAAAGGAAGGTGCAAAGTGACCAGGTGACTTGTTGGTGACCTATGGTAGTCCTCCATATTGCTCCCTTATATACCTGAGAGTAGCTAGCCTAGTCAGTCTTAGTCAAGTGAGGACCTGAGAAGTTGCCTAGGGTTCCTGAGGGAGACCAAGGCCTAGTCACGCGCAGCCACTACCAGTAACCCCTGCAGGTGAAAGTCAAAGCCTGGTAAGCACAAATACAGGGGAGAAGTCTAGACAAGATAGTCAAGTCTGTCATTTACTAAAGTCAGCGTGGGTTGCATCATTCAGTCCAATTCCACTACAAGTCCCATGAAGCCAACAAGCCTCCTAAAGTTCACTGAACATCTCCTTGGGCCTGAACTGATCTGTAAAGACTGTAACATCTGTCTGCCTTATTAAAGTGCCGTTGTTCTGTATCCTTGCACCGGAGTGATTATTTATCCCGCACCTGGCCCAGGAACCAGCGGCCATACCTGGGGTGGTGTAGAGGATAACCACACCCTGGTGTCACAAACGCAAGGGGTTAATGCCATCTGCCCCAAGGGTTAATAACATCTGCCCTTTCCAACACTCTCTACCACAATAACAGAAGAAAAAAACTTTTTTGTCTAATAAGATACATTACAAAGTTCCTTATCCTCACTTGTACTATTGGTCTATGCAATGTTTGTTCACATGAAAATGCTTATTTGAATTCCTGTAGACTTTATATACTAGTTTAACTCCTTGGGGACGGAGACCATTATAACCCTAAGGACGGGAGCTTTTTTTGCAATTCTGACCACTGTCATTTTAAGCATTAATAACTCTGGGATGCTTTTACTTTTCATTCTGATTCCGAGATTGTTTTTTCGTGACATATTCTACTTTATTTTAATGGTAAATTTTTGTCAATGCTTGCATAATTTCTTGGTGAAAAATTCCAAAATGTTATGAAAAAATTGAAAATTTAGCATTTTTCTAACTTTGAAGCTCTCTGCTTGTAAGGAAAATAAACATTCTAAATAAATAATATTTTGATTCACATATACAATATGTCTACTTTATGTTTGCATCATAAAGTTGACATGTTTTTACTTTTGGAAAACATCAGAGGGCTTAAAAGTTCAGAAGCAATTTTCCAATTTTTCTCAAAATTTTCAAAATCGGAATTTTTTACAGGCCAGTTCAGTTTTGAAGTGGATTTGAAGGGCCTTCATATTAGAAATACCCCATAAATTACCCCATTATAAAAACTGCACCCCTCAAAGTATTCAAAATGACATTCAGTAAGTTTGTTAACCCTTTAGGTGTTTTCCAGGAATAGCAGCAAAGTGAAGGAGAACATTCAAACTCGCATGTCCTTGTAGTCCCAGTTTTTGAAATTTTACAAGGGGTAAAAGGAGAAAAAGCCCCCCAAAATTTGTAACCCAATTTCTCTCGAGTATGGAAATACCTCATATGTGTATGTCAAGTGTTCGGCGGGCGGAGTAGAGGGCTCAGAAGGGAATGAGCGACAATGGGATTTTGGAGAGTGAGTTTTGCTGAAATGGTTTTTGGGGGCATTTAGGAAGCCCCTATGGTGCCAGAACAGCAAAAAAAAAAAAAAAAACAAACACATGGCATACTATTTTGGAAACTACACCCCTCAAGACACGTAACAAGGGGTCCGGTGAGCCTTAACACCCCACAGGTGTTAGACGACTTTTTGTTAAATTCGGATGTGTAAATGAAAAAAAAAAAATTTCACTAAAGTGCAGGTTTTTTCCCCAAATTTACCATTTCTACAAAGGGTAATGGGAGAAAAATCCCCCCAAAATTTGTAACGCAATTTCTCCCGAGTACGGAGATACCCCATATGTGGCCCTAAACTGTTGCCTTGAAAGATGACAGGGCTCTGAAGTGAGAGAGCGCCATGCGCATTTGAGGCCTGAATAAGGAATTTGCAGTAGGGGTGGACCCGGTTACAAGGATGGGGCTTGTCTCCACCAAAACCCTACAGCAGTGTCTCCCACAGGGTGCCTCCAGCTGTTGCAAGACTCCCAGCCAGCCAGGACAGTCTATGGCTGTCCGGCAACACTGGGAGTTGTGGTTTTGCCACAGCTGGAGGCACCGTTTAGGAAACACTGCCATATGAGACGTTTTTCATTTTTATTGTGGGGGGGGGGGGGTGGGCGGTCGACGTGTAAGGGGGTGTATGTGTAGTGTTTTACTTTTTATTATTTGTTAGTGTAGTGTAGTGTTTTGTTTTTAGGGTACATTCACACAGGCAGGGGTTCACAGTAAGTTTCCTTGAAGGAAACCCACTGTAAACCCGCCCGTGTGAATGTACCCTGTACATTCACATGGGGGGGGGGGCGCCCCAAGGGGGGGGGGGGCTCCCCAAACCTTCAGCTGTGGCAAAATGACAAAATGACCGACCAATGGCAGGGGATAGGAGGGGGTGGCAACACTGCCACCTCGCTCCTATGCTTTAGGCTGGTCGGAGCTGTCTCTGACAGCTCCGATCAGTCTTATTTTCCGGGAGATTGGGTCACAAGTGACCCGATTTGCCTGGATCGCGGCAAATCGCAGGTCTGAATTGACCTGCGATTTGCTGCGATCGCCGATATGGGGGGGGGGGGGGTCTCGGGACCCCCCTAGGCATTGCCACGGGATGCCTGCTGATAGATATCAGCAGGCATCCCGGTCCGATCACTGCCCGGCGAGCGGCAGTGATCGGAAATACGGAGGGCGTATGGATCCGTCCTTAAGTGAGGGGACGCTAGGGCGTATGCATACGCCCTCTGTCCCCAAGGAGTTAAACATTATTTGTGGCCAGGCCATAGGAGTTCTTACAAATATCAGCAACCCAAAAACCTAGGGGCCAACATCAAATTTCTAGACATATGGGCACATGAAATACTGGGATTGGTCCAGTTCCTGTCCTAACTCAAGTTCTTTTGTTTGAATTTCTTATATCAGTAATATACAGTATGATTGTATTGATTTCTTGTATGCAATGAATAGATTATTATTGAGTCCAGTCCTGTGTCCACTTTAACCTAGATCTTCTGACAAGTGATACAATGGTTTTTCATGTCATTCTCTTATTTCTTGTCCCTAATTATTTACCAGAATTGGAATCCTTCTGGTTTACAATGCGGGGTCGGAGCGCTGCCCCGGCGGACAGATCTAGCTCATTTACACCAGTGTCAAGATCTTCAAATGAGTTTGTATGACCAAATGCACAATAACCACTGAACTGTGAAGGCTGGCGGCTGATGACATTCCAGGCATTTTGTGGAGAAATTGTATTGTTCTCACACGTTTATTGTGTATTTTGTATTGTAGGGAAAGTTCAAAAGTTCGACTTCTAAGTGTAGAAAAAAATTACGGATTGTAACACCTCAGGGTTATAACTGTCTATGGTGTCAATCTCATTGCTGAGCGTCAGCGTTAAAATTGCTCATCATTTTCTAGAGACCAGTGAATACACAAGGGTAAAATATAGCAAAATAATACAATACATGATATCAAGTTTATTCCACATAACTGAAGCCCTAGACTCGTGTTTTACCTAATATTATCCCTCTGCCAAATCAGCTGCTGAAACTGTGGTGCCAATGAGGAGAAGGGGAGTGGTAGTCTAGCTAGGATTGATAGTCCCTTGGTAGCAATATATGGTGATCCTAGCAGGATGGTCTGGTTAACCTGATGTTTCCGTATTAGCCCACCAACACGTTTGTCAAGAAGGGTTTTGTACTTTATATCTTCACATATATATATCCCTGCTCTTTCTATGCTTAGGAGTTCAGTGGGCAGTACTAATCAATAGCTGTCACCCTTTTCTATATGACTTTCCACACAGAGATAGATGTCCATCACCAATAAGATGGACTATTGGACTTAGCATAGAAAGAAGTTCATTGGACAACTTTATCAGTGACTGACAGCTATCTCTTTATATGGTCCCACAGGAAAGACTGTCAGTCATTGAGTAGGACCATATACTGGACTCCAAAGCATAGAAAAAGCAGAGATGTAAATCAATAAAACAGAGGTAACACTGAATCATTTCCAACACAGTTACATATCAGTCTGCTCGGCTCCTCCTGCTCTTCAGATCAATCATTAGGTCAATGTGACAGATTCCCTTTAAATTAAATTAAGGAGGTAAGGCCCTATTTCCATCATGTCTTGGCCTTTAGTTGGAAGTATACATCAGGGAAGACTCTAGACCTCTGACAGAAGGACAAAATCAAAGTCAAATCTAACAGTGGGATATATCTCCTTCTAGTAATGAGCCCCAGGGAAGCACTTAAAAACTTATTTCCTATACACAGGATAGGGGATGAGTCTGATCATGGGGGGGATTCCAACCTCTGGGACCCCAAACAATTACCAGAATGGGGCCCTGGCTCTGCCTACTTCAGAAAGCTCTAGTAACATCACTGTTGATAGACATTATATAGACAGCACGCATTCCATGTACTGACGCTTCCACTGACACTGCTTGGAACCCATGCAGTCTACCGCTTCATGCATCCCCCTCCCGATCAGACCACTATACTGTAAATAGGAGATGCATTTTTAAGTGCTAGATAATTCTTTTAATATTGTAACTGCCCATTTTAACACCATCAGCACTTCCCTGGGAAAGACAGACTCACTAACTTCAGCAGGACCGGCTTACTGTCTAATGTGCATGGGTGCCTACCCGCCATCATCTGTCTGGAGAGAGAAGGATTGGGCATGTTGGCATGTTTCACTAATACGGCCTTTTTGTTCTCAGAGAGATAAATCACTGCTCATCTCTCCATTGGCCAAGCCAAAAGTTCAAGCGTAGGCAAGGAACATGACAAACATTTGGATAACAGCTGTTGAGTGTAAGGGCTCCATTACTCTTTTTGCATCTTTTCTTCTTCCACTGTCTGAAGGTTTGTAGGAAATGGCAGCAAAGAGAATGAAATGATGCAGAAGTGTTTGCTTCCTCTCTTGATTCGAGAATGCACCAAGCAAGCATTTTTTTAAATTTTGGGAAGAGGGAAACGGGAGGGTCTGGCAGCTGCTTATCTCGTGCAGTAAGAAATGTTTGGGCCTATTGAAATCCAACATGCCTAACCTTTCCCACAATATTTACAGCCAACATTCTTAGGAAGGTCCCCGAACACAGTAAATTTTAGCGAAATCCGGCTAAAACAAATGTCATATAAGTTCCATCTTGCTTCATTGTTTATTTTAGATGTACAGTATTTAAGCAATTCAAAATGATACATTTCCCTTCAATTTAAATATATTTAGATGATGTAGAAATCACCATGTAAACTCTATGAAAGATAAAAAGCATATTGAACTTTTCTTGTCACCGGACCTTCCAGTCCGCACCCTGGATGGTTTACACTTCCTTCCTTATGACCAAAGGGTAGACCCCTGCAGCTCTCACTAATCCTAGAAACCACATTCCTAGCACATGTATTCACACATAACCCTTTGTCCTTTTAACCAAGTCTGCATTTCTGACTTAGTTTTTAAAGAGGATTACCATACAGTGATACTATAAAATGTGCATGTATACTCATAAGAAGTTTAGAAATCTTTCCTAACCTTGTCTTCGGGGCCATGGTTAGAAGAAATATTGCTTATGCTTATATAATCACCTGACCACTTATTTTAGTCATAGAAGTAATGATATGAGTTATGGTATATAGCAATGTAATGATCGTATAAACTTAGGCAATATTTCTTCAGGGTAGATTTGTAGGGTTATCATTTTACATTCCAAAGGATGTGCATGCCACCTGCTTTCCTAACACAGCCACCATCACCTGTAACACAGACTTACAAGAATATTCCCATTAAAGCATTCCTCCGTAATGGACATACTAGTAACCCAAGAGTTTATGAACTTTAGCACTTTCAATGGCCTTGAGTAGAGATGAGCAAATTTTTTAAAAATTTGATTCGGAAGATTTGCCGAATTAAAAAAAAAAATAGCTTTGGCCCGAATTTATTCGGGGCAAATCACTATTAAAAACGACTATTTCTGGCCTACAGAGTTGCTCAATAGGGGTGTAGAACACTTTGCCTTGTCCTAGCACGCATAGGGAGTGTGCTGTGTTAGTGAAATAATACTTTTATTCAGTATGACATGCAGATTACAGGCATCACTATTAGAATCACTGCTGCAGAGCGTCTGGATGTGGCAGATTTTTTATATAAATTTTGTTAAATTTAATTTGAATTTATTTACATTTTTTGAGTACCCATTCTGGTGAGCATTGAGCTGGTGTTCTTCCTGTTCCAGCCCCTGTCTCTCAGCGCCCCCCCCCCCCCCCCCCCCGACTGTGAAAGTGGGAACGTTTTATTTAATCTGTTATGGTTCATTGTTATCGCTCCAAACTGTTTCATTCGATTCTTGTGATAATTCCACAGGTGAAATGACGGCGACGACCATAGAGCCTAAGTATTTTAAAATTTTAATTTAAGATTTATATTAGATTCCCAAGTTTAATGTCCCAGCATTTACTTTGAACTAATACTGTATGACCACAAAACCCAACTAACAAGGCGTCACATGGCTAGAGGTGGCAGCAGCAGGAGGAGACCACAGGGCCTCACAATCCCTAAGATAAATAGATTACTTTTCAAATTTAAATTGAAGATTTATGGTAGCCAGTGCTACCATAAAAATGTTTAGGTAATGTCACAGCAGCATGAGAAGACCATAGGGCCTCACAATCCCTAAGCATAAGGGCACGTTCAACCATACAGGATCCTGCGCAGATTTGATGCGCAGGATTTGTAACTGCTGATTAGAAGCTGTGCTCAGTCATTTAGTTTACATTGAAATCTGCAGCAGAAAATCCTGTGCATCAAATCTGTGTACATGAGAACGTACCCTAAAAGATGAATTTTCAAATTTAAATGAAAGATTTATGGTAGCTAGTGCTACCATAAAAATGTTTAGTTAATGTCCCAGCAACATGAGGAGACCATAGGGTCTCAAAATCCCTAAGATTAAAAGATTAATTTTCAAATTTAAATTGAAGATTTATGGTAGCTAGTGCTACCATAAAACTGTTTAGGTAATGTCCCAGCAGTAGAGATGTCGCAAATTGTTTGCCAGCGAACAGTTCCCGGCAAACTTAGCATGTTCGCGTTTGCATCGCCGGGCGAAAATATGTGAAGTTTGATTCGCCCCCTATACTTTAACATTGCGGTAAACTTTGACCCTGTGAGTCAGAGTCAGCAGACAAATTACAGCCAATCAGCAGCAGTCCCTCCCTTGCAGACCCTCCTACCTCCTGCACGGATGCCATTTTACCTTCATTCGGCATGCTGCAGGCTTAGAAAGTGGAGGGACAGAGAAGTTGCTCCTGCTGTAATAGGGAAAGCGATAGATAGGTTGCTGCTAGGTGGTGTATTCAGGGTCCACTTTACTCCTAAAGCACTAGTCTAACATCTGCTTTAAGGACAGCACCCAAAAAAGCCCTTTTTAGGTCTCAAATATCAGTCCGTGTGTCTTGCAACAGCTGAAGGCACCCTGGTTGGGAGGGAACCGCTGGTTAAAAGGGGTACTCCAGTGTAAAACTTAAGTTCCTTCAAGCAACTAACTGCAGTATTAAAAGGGCTATAAGTTCAGTCCGTGTGTCTTGCAACAGCTGGAGGCACCCTGGTTGGGAGGGAACCGCTGGTTAAAAGGGGTACTCCGGTGTAAAACTTAATTTCCTTCAAGCAACTAACTACAGTATTAAAAGGGCTATAAGTTCAGTCCGTGTGTCTTGCAACTGCTTGAGGCACCCTGGTTGGGGACCTCTGCTTGAAAGGGGAACTCCGCTGGCAACCTTTTTTGCTCATTGTCACACTAGTGCAAATCACATTTGGTGTGACAGTTGTTCAAATAAAAAAAAAATACCTTTTTTGGCTGTGAAATAAATCCAGTGCTGCCTGAAGGGGGCTCTAACTATGTGCTGCCTAATATGGGGGAATCTATGTGCTGCCTAAAGGGGGGATCTAAATATGTGCTGCCTAAAGGGGGCTCTATGTGCTGCCTAAAGGGAGGCTCTAACTATGTGCTGCCTAATATGGGGGAATCTATGTGCTGCCTAAAGGGGGGATCTAACTATGTGATGCCTAAAGGGGGGATCTAACTATGTGCTGCTAAAGGGGGGCTCTAATTATGTGCTGCCTAATATGGGGGAATCTATGTGCTGCCTAAAGGGGGGATCTGACTATGTGATGCCTAAAGGGGGGCTCTATGTTCTGCCTAAAGGGGGCTAAAGCACGTTTTTCCAAAGAATTTAGGAATAATAGGTGATTTATGCCCTTTATGGATTAAAACCAGACTGCATCAACTATGTAATTTTCCATGGGAGTTTTGCCATGGATCCCCCTCCAGGACGCCACAGTCCAGGTATTATTCCCCTTGAAACCACTTTTAAATCACTATTGTGGCCAGAAAGAGTCCCTGTGGGTTTTAAAATTCACCTGCCCATTGAAGTCAATGGCGGTTCGCCCGGTTCGCGACATCACTACCCAGCAGCAGGAGGAGACCATAGGGCCTCACAATCCCTAAGCTTAATGGTACGTTCACACATACAGATACTGCGCAGATTTGATGCGCAGTATTTGTAACTGCTGATTAGAAGCTGTGCTCAGTCATTCAGTTTACACTGAAATCTGCAGCAGAAAACCCTGTGCATCAAATCCTGCACATCAAATTTGTATACATGTGAACGTACCGTAAAAGATTAATTTTCAAATTTAAATCCGGAGGTGGCGGAAGTATGAAGAGACCATATAGCGCTGAATGACACAGCCTGGAGCTGGCGGCAGTATGAGGAAATCATATAGTGGCTGAATGTCACAGCCTCGAGGTGGCGGAAGCAGGAGGAGACCATACAGTGGCTGAATGACACAGCGTGCAGGTGTCGGCAGCATGAGGATAACATATAGTGGATGAATGACACAGTATGGAGGTGGCGGCAGCATGAAGAGAACATACAGTGCAGGGGTTGACAACTAGTGTTGAGCGGCATAGGCCATATTCGAATTCGCGAATATTCGCGAATATCTGGACGAATATTCGTCATATATTGGCGAATATTCGCATATTCGTTATATTCTAGTTTTATTTTCGCGCCCGCGAAAATACGCGCATGCGAAAATTAACATATGTGCAAATTCGCATATGCGAACATTAGCATATGCTAATATTCGCATATGCGAATTTCCGCACGCCAGTCTCACACAGTAGTATTAGAGCCTTCTTTACACCACACAAGCTGGAAGCAGAGAGGGATGATCACTGTGATGTGTACTGTGAAGAGAAAAAAAAAGAAAAAAACGAATATTCGTAATTACGAATATATAGCGCTATATTCGCGAAATTCGCGAATTCGCGAATATGCGATATTCGCGAATAATATTCGAATTGCGAATATTCGCGAGCAACACTATTGACAACCCCTGGCACGCAGGGTGCTTTTGAGTGGCACATGGGGCTGGCTCTGGGCAGAGAGGCACTCACTCCGCTAATGGGGATCCTGGACACTTGTCCCGGATCCCCAGGTGAGCGAACGCCATGCACACGCACACACAGCTTAAGCCTCCTCTCAGTGTGAGCCCCAGGACCTGTGGCTTCACTGAGAGGAGACCTGTGAACTCTGCCCCCCGCAGTGAAGGCGCCGATGATGTCACTCATCGGCGCCTGTACTGTAGCGGGAGAAGAATGCAGCCACCCCTGCGTGGGAAATAGGTGAGTAAAAGTTTTTTAGTTTTTTTTTAATCATAAAGGTGACAGAAGGGGGGATGGGGGGTTTAAAAAGTAATGATGATGATGGGGGGTGTGTGCAAAGTGATGATGATGAGGGTAGGGGGGTGCAAAGTTATGAGGGGAGAGGGGTGCAAAGTGATGATGATGATGATGGGAGGGGGGGTGCAAAGTGATGATGATGAGGGGGGTGCAAAGTGATGATGATGATGGGGGGTTCAAAGTGATGATGATGATGGGGGTGCAAAGAGATAATGATGAGGGGGTTCAAAGTGATGATGAGGAGGAGGAGGGTGCAAAGTGATGATGATGGGGGAGTGCAAAGTGATGATGATGGGGGGTGCAAAGGGATGATGATGAGGGGGGGTGCAAAGTGATGATGATGATGGGGGGTGCAAAGTGATGATGATGGGGGTGCAAAGTGATGATGATTAGGGGGGTGCAAAGTGATGATGATGAGGGTAGGGGGTGCAAAGTTATGAGGGTAGGGGGGTGCAAAGTGATGATGATGAGGATGGGAGGGGGGGTAAAAAGTGATGATGATGAGGGGGGTGCAAAGTGATGGTGATGAGGGGGGTGCAAAGTGATGATGATGATGGGGTGCAAAGTGATGATGATGATGGGGGTGCAAAGAGATGATGATGAGGGGGTGCAAAGTGATGATTATGAGGGGGGGTGCAAAGTGATGAAGATGAGGAGGTGGGTGCAAAGTGATGATGATGATGGGGGAGTGCAAAGTGATGATGATGGGGGTGCAAAGGGATGATGATGAGGGGGGTGCAAAGTGATGATGATGGGGGTGCAAAGTGATGATGATTAGGGGGGTGCAAAGTGATGATGATTAGGGGGGTGCAAAGTGATGATGATGAGGGGAGGGGGGTGCAAAGTGATGATGATGGGGGGGGTGCAAAGTGATGATGAGGGGGAAGTGCAAAGTGATGAAGATGAGGGGGTTGCAAAGTGATAAGAATGAGGGGGTTGCAAAGTGAAGATGATGGGGGAGTGCAAAGTGATGATGATGGGGGTTGCAAAGTGATGATGATGAGGGGGGTGCAAAGTGATGAAGATGAGGGGGGTGTAAAGTGATTATGAGGGGGGTGCAAGTGATGCTGATGAGGGGGTGCAAAGTGATGATGATGAGGGGGGTGCAAAGTGATGATGAGGAGGAGGGGGTGCAAAGTGATGAAGATGAGGGGTTTGCAAAGTGATGAAGATGAGAGGGGGGTGCAAAGTGACGATGATGAGGGGGGTGCAAGTGATGATGGGGGGTGCAAGTAATAATGGGGTTGCAAGTGATGATGGGGGCAAGTGAAGGGGTGGTGATGCAAGTGATGGGGGGTGCAAGTGATGGGGAGGGGGTTGCAAGTGAGGGTGCAAGTGACGGGGGGAAGGGGGGTGCAGGTGATGGGGAGGGGTTGTAGGTGATGGGGAAGGGTCAGGTGCAGGTGAAGGGGAGGGGACTGATGATTTGGATGCGACGGAGCACTGGCTACTTCCCTACCTTGCTACCTATCTTATTAATTTCCTGGTTACATACCCACCTACTTAGCCACTTGGCATAGCTACCTACCTACATAAATACATACATAGCTACCCATTTACCTACCTTGCTACCTACCTGTGAACTTACCTCCATATCTACTTACCTACCTGCATAGCTACCTACCTACCTACTTATATCCATGGAAAAAGTGCACAATTCAGTGCAGTTTATTCAATTTCAAACAGTGTTACAGAGCAGGCTACGTTTCATCACCTCTCACACTTGACAAAGGCGAAGACAGGTCGCTGAAACGTAGCCTGCTCTGTAACGCTGATGGAAATGGAATAAACTGCACTGAATTTTGCACTTTTGGGGACTGCACTGGAAAAATGCAGAAACTAAGATGTTTGTCCTGCAAATGCTGCAGTTATGGGTTTTGGCTGGAAGAAGTCGTCATGGTGGTCTGAGCCAGATGGAGAACAGAAGGAAAGAGGATGCCACCAACCGTAAAAGATGTGAATTGTGAATAATGTAACTGTTTGTATATTATTGCGCAACTCAACTGGGGTCTGATCCTGGGGTCTGTCTTATGTAAAAGGGGGAGGGTCTGTATTGTGGTGGGGTCTGATTTTGGGGTCTGTATTATGGTGGGGTCTGATTCTGGGGTCTGTATTATGGTGGAGTCTGATTCTGGGTTCTGTATTATGGTGGGGTCTGTATTATGTGAAGTTTGATTCTGAGGTTTGTATTATGGTAGGGACTGATTCTGGGGTTTATATTATGATGGTGTCCGATTCTGGGGTCTGTATTTGGTGGGGTCTGATTCTGGGGTCTGTATTATGGTGGAGTCTGATTCTGGGTTCTCTATTATGGTGGGGTCTGATTCTGGGGTCTGTATTATTGTTGGGTCTGATTCTGGGGGTCTGTATTATGGTGGGTGGTGATTCTGGGGTCTGTATTATGGCTGGTGGTGATTCTAGGGTCTGTATTGTGGCTGGTGGTGATTCTGGGTTCTGTATTATGGTGGGGTTGATTTGAAAAAAAAAAGTTTTCCACCGGATTACCCCTTTAACAGGTACAAAAGAGTACACCCCTTAGATGTACAGTGGAGATCAAAAGTTTGGGCACCCCAGGTAAAAATTTGTATTAATGTGCATAAAGAACCCAAGGAAAGATGGAAAAATCTCCAAAAGGCATCAAATTACAGATTAGACTTTCTTATAATATGTCAACAGAAGTTAGATTTTATTTCCATCATTTACACTTTCAAAAGAACAGAAAACAAAAAAATGGCGTCTGCGAAAGTTTAAGCACCCTGCAGAGTTAATATCTTGTACTGCCCCCTTTGGCAAGTATCACAGCTTGTAAACGCTTTTTGTAGCCAGCCAAGATTATTTCAATTCTTGTTCAAGGTATCTTTGCCCATACTTCCTTACAAAAGTCTTCCAGTTCTTTGAGATTTCAGGGCTGTCTGTCACGCACTGCTCTTTTAAGGTCTATCCATAGATTTTCAATTATGTTGAGGTCAGGAGATTGTAAAGGCCATGGCAAAACCTTCAGTTTACGACTCTTGATGCAATCCCCCGTGGATTTCGAGGTGTGTTTAGGATAATTAGTGAAGTGAAGTAAAGTGACTGGCTGCAATATGGCTTCCATTTGTAGAAGCCATCCTCTCATTAACTTCAACTTTTTCACAGATGGCATCAAGTTAGCATCCAAAATTTGCTGAAATTTTATTGAATCCATTTTTCCTTCTACTCGTGAGATATTCCCTGTGCCACTGGCTGCAATACAACCTCAAAGCATGATGGATCCACCCCCATGCTTAACAGTTGGACAGAGGTTATTTTCATTAAATTCTGTTCCCCTTCTTCTCCAAACGTACCTTTGCTCATTCTGGCCAAAAAGTTCAATTTTAACCTCATCGGTCCACACAACTTGTGTCTAAAATGCATCAGGCTTGTCTATATGTTCATTTACAAAATTAAAATGCTAATTTTTGTGGTGAGGACATAGAAGAGGTTTTCTTCTGATGACTCTTCCATGAAGACCATATTTGTACATGTATCTCTTTATAGTGGAATAGTGTACCACAACTCCAGTGTCTGCCAGATCTTTCTGGACGGATTGTGCAGTCAAACGTGGGTTTTGAATTGTTTTTCTCACAATCCTGCGAGCTGTCCTGTCTGATATTTTTCTTCGTCTTCCAGATCTTTCTTTAACTTCCACTGTTCCTGATGACTGCCATTTCTTAATTTCATTTGGAACAGAGGATATTGACATCTGAAAATGTTTTGCTATCTTCTTATAGCCTTCTCCAGCTTTGTGAGCATCAACTATTTTCAGTTTCAGATTTCTAGACAACTGCTTAGAAGAACCCATGGTGCTGATTGTTGGGGAATTGTTGATTGACATTTTTTTGTTTTCTGTTATTTTGAAAGTGTAAATGATGGAAATAAAATCTAACTTTTGTTGACATATTATAAGAATGGCTAATCTGTAATTTGATGCCTTTTGGAGATTTTTCCATCTTTCCTTGGCTTCTTTATGCACATTAATACACATTTTTACCTGGGGTGCCCAAACTTTTGATCCCCACTGTAGGTATGTGGTATTTACTTATGAGGGGAGAAAAATGCACTACAGTATGCTTAAAAAAGTATTTGAGTAAAACACCAGCCAGTGAGTACTTTTGCCTGGACTTTCACAGTATCTAGGCCCTTGAGAGTTTAATAGGTACAAAATAGTACACCACTTAGATGTAGGTATATGGTATGCACTTATGAGGGGAGAAAAATGCGCTACAGTACGCTTAAAAAAGTATTTGAGTACAACACCAGTCAGTGAGTACTTTTGCCTGGACTTTCACAATATCTAGGCCCTTAAGAGTTTAACAGGTACAAAATAGTACACCACTTAGCGGTAGGTATGTGGCATGCACTTATGAGGTCAGAAAAATGCACTAAAGTACGCTTAAAAAAGTATTTGAGTAAAACACCAGCCGGTGAATACTTTTGCCTGGCCTTTCACAGTATCTAGGCCCTTGAGAGTTTAACAGGAACAAAATAGTACACCACTTAGATGCAGGTATGTGGTATGCACTTTTGAGGGCAGAAAAGGGTGCTACAGTACGCATGAAAAAGTATTTGTGCACAACACCAGCAGTGGACACCAGTGCTGCAGCACACAGTCGCTGTGTACTACACCCAAAATTGCACTCTCTCTCTCAATCTCACTCCCTTCCCATAAGGGCTTCTAGGCAGGATTTGTGCTTGGGCTGAATTGCTGCTGTTCTTCTGTGCAGCACACTGCTCTCTGTAATAGAATGCTGTACACAGTGACTGGGAGGTAAATTGCTGCAGTAAGAATGGTTTTCTGTGAAAGACACACTGCTCTCTGTCCCTCTGTGCAACAGAACGCTGACTTGACTAGGAGGGGAATCGCTGATGGAAAAAGCTTTTCTGTGTCCCTATATATCTCTCTGCAGTGAAAGTAGTGAAGTGACTGGCTGCAATATGGCTTCCGATTATATAGGGCTGTGACATCACAGGGGTGACTGGCTGCTCATAGGCGGCATCCTGAATGTGATTCAGGGTTATCCCACCTACCGTTGTTCCCACCTTCCCAGGATTCCTTGTCCCATGTCCAGCAGAGTAGCGTGGGTTGTCAGCACCAGGGGCAAGGCAAGTAATTTGCGCCCCCTAACCCGTGGATTTTAGCACTCGAGTCTCTTCCACTAGATTAGTTAAAGAAACCCTTACCCCCTAAGCACATGTATTGTTTGTTATGAAAATACTGATAAATAAATTAAAGGTTGCTAGACCCACTGGCTTACATCAACTTATGTTGAGCTGGAGCAGCTACATATGGATCGAAATCTGTCTCGTCACTTTTGAACCAACCAAACTTCAATCCATCTGGTCAGCTCAACATGCCAGTCTTGACCTGCAGACCGGGAACATCCTAAAGAAACTTTAGTTTTGGAGATGCTCTGCTAGCACTACACAGCCAGCCCACTGAGCCCAGTACTACTCCAGTCAGTCCTGACTCCTGTCACTCGTGACTCCTACCTTTCTTTTCACCGGCTGTCCCGGACCCAATCACAGCAGTCAGCTGGCTAGGTTTTCTCCTCCAGATCCTCCTAGGTTTTCCTCCTGCAGCGTCTGTCACCACTGGCTCCCTCTCTCCTCTCTGGCCTGTGTCACCTGCCTGCCGCCGCTGCCAGCTTCTTCTTGCTGCCGCCTGGGCTGGTCTGGTGTGCTTCTCTCCCGTGCTCAGCGCTGCACTGGGTGGCCGCTGCACTGTCCCTCCCCCAGATAGTCCCTCGCTCTCTCTTCGCACCCACCGCATCGCACGCCTGGCACCCCCCCCCAGTGGGCGGCGACCCAGTGGCCCGGATCGGATTTGCACAGCCAGCACTGCAGAGAGAGTGAGTGAGCTAGGCAGGGGGCAGAGAGCTGCGAGTGCGAGCGGGCCCCCCCAGATGTTGCGCCTGTTGCGGTCGGCCCCCCCCTGCACCCCCCACGCTACGCCACTGCCCACATCCTCACATGTGGATCTGTCATTTTAGATGCCCTGGAGCCTGGACCGCACTAAATGGAGGTTAATGAATCGATGCGTGCGATAAAATCGCAGCGATATTCGCATTCGTTGCAAATTCGGATTCATCAGATTTGATTCACTCATCTCTAGCCTTGATATATGGAGATGTTTAAGAGGACACCTGGCCTTTTGTGGTTTGGGCACATTTTTATTGATAACAGTAGAGTAGTCTGCCAATAACTCTTCCATGCTGCACCAGATCTGTTGAGGCCTAAAATCAACCCGAGGCTTGACCTACCTATGTATAAAAGCAGCAGAAACTACTAAAACACAAGTTTAGCTTGGTACAACTCAGAAGTAGTGGCTGGGGCCAAATTCAAATTCGCGATATTTCGCGAATATATGGCCGAATATTTGTCCTAGGTTCGCGAAATTTGCATATTCGGTATGTTTGTTCACTTTTTTTTTTCCTTGCGAACATCGTAATTAAATTTGTATAGTGCGCATTCACGATTATATCTTTCAACTAACACAATACCCTACACTAGAACCTCATGTAAACTAACCAACCCTATCAAAAGCTAAAAGAATGGAGGGATCAGTGTCCTATATTTGCATATTCGCATATATGAAAAATTTGCGCTCCACACTAACTCAGTAAATAATATTGGAGCCTTCTTTGAACCACAAGCTGGAAGCAGGGAGGGACGATCACTTTTTTTTTACACAGTACACATCATTGTGTACTGTGAAGAAAAAATATATTGTCATTACGAATATATAGCGCTGTGTTCTAAATATTTGCAAAATCGCAAAGTGCCGAAATTCGCATTTAAAATTTGCATTTAAAATATTCTACAAATTTATATGCAGAGAAAATAGTAGTGCAGGACATCATATTTATTAAAGAGGTATTCCAGGAAAAAACTTTTTTTTATATATATCAACTGGCTCCAGAAAGTTAAACAGATTTGTAAATTACTTCTATTAAAAAATCTTAATCCTTTCAGTACTTATGAGTTTCTGAAGTTAAGGTTGTTCTTTTCTGTCTAAATCCTCTCTGATGACACCTGTTTCGGGAAACGCCCAGTTTGGAAGAGGTTTGCTATGGGGATTTTCTTCTAAACTGGGCGGTTCCCGAGACATGTGTCATCAGAGAGGATTTAGACAGAAAAGAACAACTTTAACGTCAGAAGCTCATAAGTACTGAAAGGATTAAGATTTTTTAATAGAAGTAATTTACAAATCTGTTTAACTTTCTGGAGCCAGTTGATGTATAAAAAAAAGTTTTTTCCTGGAATACCCCTTTAAAGGGTACCTCTCATCAAAAAAACTTTTGATATATTATAGATTAATGTATGCAGAATAACTTTACAATTGCATGTTATTAAAAAATATGCTTCTTTCTATTTAATTTTCCACTTTGAAGAAATGACCACTAGGCGTCTCCCTACCAGTACTGGCAGCAAGCATTTCAGACTCATGCTGGAGTCCTAAACACTACCAGCTGCCAGTCTGCTTTATTCACAAAGGAGAACACTCGGAGCTGCCAGCCTGCTTTGTTCACAGCCTGTTTGGCTGTGAACAAAGCAGGCTGGCAGCTCTGAGTGTTTAGGACTCCTGCTTGCTGACAGGACTGATCGGGAAAAATACAATAGAAAGAAGCATATTTTTCCTTAACATGCTATTGGAAAGTTATTCAACATTCATTAATCTAAAATATATCAAAAGTTTATTTGATGAGAGGTACCATTTAATGTACATACGTCAGAAGACTCACAAAAATGTATTAATAAATCTTTCCCAGTTGTTTGTATTGCAGTATATACCGTACATATTTGGCAGATTTGTAACAGAAATTTCTGCAAATGTCCCATTTTAAAGGGGTTCTCCGGGGCTTAGACATCTTATCCCCTATCCAAAGGATAGGGGATAAGATGCCTGATCGCGGAAGTCCCGCTGCTGGGGACCCCCGTGATCTTGCATGCGGCACCCCATTTGTAATCAGTCCCCGGAGCGTGTCTAAGGGGATAAGATGTCTAAGCACCGGAGAACCCGGAGAAGGCACTAACATTTCTGTAACAAATCTGCATGGAAGATTCTTCTAGAATCTTACAACAGAGCAAAATCAGGACCGTTCCACCAACATGAGTGAATGGACTCATCACGGCTTCAGGATTTAGGTGGCAAATCATTTTATAAGAATCAGTATTTCCTTCTAGTTTCCCACATTCCAAGGCTATTATGTGTTCTCAAGTATGTCACAAGTCAGTCTGTCAGGCTCATTTACAGATGATGTCTCAATTTATCTCACATGAGCGAATCTTCAGAAAAGGCCTGAAAATTATGTTAGGCCAAACTAGCCGCAAAATACCCCAACATGAGGTCAACGTGTCGGACAGCTTCCTTAGAAAGGCAACAAAATGTTTTCAACTTTTCAGGGAGTGCTTGCTATTCCTGAATGAATAGATCTGATTTACCTATGGGATTTCCTCCTTCTTTCCTCCATTTTTGTGTTGCCATAGGGTTAATAGCTATACCGTGCAGGGTCATGGAAGACATCTGTGTCTCAGATAATATGCTTACGGTGATTACCACACATAATTGACTGACCTTCCCTCATTCTCTCCCTGCTGCAGGCCATGACTGATAGGCTGAGATGTTCATGAAAAGTAGATTTTCCATCTCCCTCCATTGTGCTACTCGGCAAACATTTTAGCAAAAGGTTTCAATGATTCACCTTTTCAAGCTCTTGGATTAATAAGGAGACTGTGACCAATCTCATGACATTGAGTTTGAAATTGTTGCAGTGAATTTCACGTATGTCGAAACAAGTTTACGCCGAAGCCAGATAAGGAACAATTAGCTCTTCACATGTAAATCTGCATACCAGGACTGCTGTTCTTATTTTTACCAAGAAGGAAAATTTAGGAAAAAAACATTTAGCATTCTCTGACATAAAAACATGGGTGAAATTGTATGTTTACAGCAACATTTTGAAATATAGATCATGCGGGCCAGAGTGTGAAAGTGTGTGTGTGTGTGTGTGGGGGGGGGGGGATCGGGGGGCATTATCTCTATTTTATTACAAAGAGGCACACATGCATGCTGATTGCAAACACACAGTAAACTTTATGGTTGCAACCCCCCCCCCTTTAAAAAGGGCAACCCCTACACTCTCTTCCTCCTTATGTCCCTATTAAACCCTATGCTACCAGTAGCCACAGATTTTAATCATAGCTTCAAGCTTCTGAGCCAATTATATGGTTGTACTTTTCCTCGTGCCATTACCCAGCATCACTTCCGGCTTCACTTGGTCAGTTGGGCACATGAAATACAGTATTTTTTAGCATGACCTGCGTGGCGCACTTCTGGCATTAACCAGCCTGACAAGTCACATCTGGTACCACATGGCATGACTAACACGTACAGTGGGGAAAAAAAAGTATTTAGTCAGCCACCAATAGTGTTGCTCGCGAATATTCGCAATTCGAATATTATTCTCGAATATCGCATATTCGCGAATTCGCGAATTTCGCGAATATAGCGCTATATATTCGTAATTACGAATTTTCATTTTTTTTTTTTTTATTCACAGTACACATCACAGTGATCACCCCTCTCTGCTTCCAGCTTGTGTGGTGTAAAGAAGGCTGTAATACTACTGTGTGAGACTGGCGTGCGAAAATTCGCATATGCGAAAATTAGTGTATGCTAATTTTCGAGTATGCGAAAGTTCGAGTATGCGAATTTCCTATATGCTAATTTTCACATGTTAATTTTCGCGTACGCGAAATTTCGCATATGCGAAAATAAAACGAGAATATAACGAATATGCGAATATTCGCGAATATATGACGAATATTCGTCCATATATTCGCGAATATTCGCGAATTCGAATATGGCCTATGCCGCTCAACACTAGCCACCAATTGTGCAAGTTCTCCCACTTAAAAAGATGAGAGAGGCCTGTAATTCATCATAGGTATATCTTAACTATGAGAGACATAATGAGAACAAAATAAATCCATGAAATCACATTGTCTGATTTTTAAAGAATTTATTTCTTTGAAAATTATGGTGGAAAATAAGTATTTGGTCTATAATAAAAGTTAATTTCAATACTTTTGCTATATACCCTTTGTTGACAATGTCAGAGGTCAAATGTTTTCTGTAAGTCTTCACAAGGTTTTCACACACTGTTGCTGGTATTATGGCCCATTCCTTCATGTAGATCTCCTCTAGAGCAGTGATGTTTTGTGGCTGGGGCTGTTTTGCCCTACTGTAGTATTTCCAGATTGATGTGCACAGTGCACATCATGTCTGGTCTTCTTTTTGGCGGGTCAGTGTTTTTTGTTTCCGTTGTATCATAGAGTGTGATGAGGAATTGGTTGGAATTACCTTCAATCTGTAATGACCAATGCTGCGAAACATGTCTGTGAAACAAATGAGTAGAATGGATAATGTTGTCTCTGCATGTTTAATAGGCCATTTGAGAGTTAGTCATTGATTGGTAGAGGTATGGAGAGTGTCTATTCATATCTCATCGGTTGGCCCCAGTAATGGTAGGATCTTCTAGCTCATTTAAACAATGTATGTTGTAAATGATTTGGAGGATGCTATAAGCATTTGTGGCACCATACAAGCCACATTTCCTCGTTCATAACACCAACATCGGTAGCCATTTTTTTCTGAATATGTTAGGGATGCATCAAGCTTTTATCATAATCGATGGTACTAGTAGCATAAAAATAGTAACACAAAGAGTGGTGGGGTCACCCTTTTAGAGTTGGTGCTTTGTTTTGAGGGTGGAAGTTGGGTGTAGTAGGGAATTAATAGCCTATTGGACTGTCTTAGGTACACCATCACGCTACACAGCTTCCAGACCACTCATGGCTTCTACCACACACTCTTGCAGCAGCCCAGAGGAAGAAGCACAGATGGAATGACATGAGGGAAGGCCTGTGGGATGGCTAAGGCTAGTTATCTTTATGCCAATCATTGTCTGACTATAAATTGAAGGACTATTCACACTTCGTAGGCTGGCACAGTGAAAGGTGGGGGGTTGCATTAGGGTTGGTGGATTGTGTTTTGGGATGTCCTTGATGGTTGTGTACAATAATAAACCAGACATTGTAGTAACATTACAACTCATTCACATAGGAACACACATTACAACCCTTAAAGGTTACTCCATGTGGGGAAACCTTTAACTAGAGATTCCCCTAAAATATCAATCCTTTATTGTGCTTCTTAAAGCTGAATTAAAATTGCTCATATTAAAGTTTAAAATCACAGCTTATGTTTGGATACTGCTCTCACCAGTACCAATCAATGTTGCCTGATGTTGGTGGAATGTATGTTTACTAACTGCACGGATGCGATACTGCCATCAACAATGAATCTGACAAATTCAGCTATAACCTGCTATAACCTCCCTGACGTTTCGCTGGTATACGGCATTGTCAAGGGCTATGAGAATTTCTGCTTATGGGAGAAAACCAGGGACTCCTCTTTTCAACAGTAGTTCCTGCTTCTCTATGTAATTTCCCTGGCACCCTATGGTAGGGTGTTATGGAAGCTACATACTGAGCCGGAGGCATGGATTGCATACCTTGCTGCTCAGTATACATTTAAATTAGAGCACCCAGCCTAGAGAATATAGTGTGTAATTGGCAATACATACACACCTGCATCTGGTCCAGTGAATGCCATCTGAGCAGCAAGTATACACTGTAACTAAAGACCTCTAACAGGAGTTCCAAATCGATCCAACATATTTAACACAAAATGCAACATATCTGACCCTTTTTCCCCATCCCTTCTCTTCCGCAAGGTCTGTCACTGGGGGAGAGTTGAGTGGCCCCTATACACATTAGATGGATATACATGTGAAAAATATACTTGAAAGACTTGTACTCTTGGTTACTGGAATTTCAATTCACTGTTGCATGGAGTCCATGCAGTTATCTCTCTTCTGGCTTGACAATTCTCCCTATTGGAGAAGGAACAAGATAGTAGAAATAAATGCCCTCTCAGTGTTGACTGGGGGCAGTTTATAGGTAGACATCCTAAACAGTCACACAGTGCTGTGATCTCCAAGATTGACCAAGAGCTGATGTCATGTGATACCTAAGCCACATGACAACCTCAGACTTACAGCAGTTTGGACAATGGTACCAGGACACTGCATATGGCTGGCTTAAGGGTGTACTCCACTGAAAACATCTTATACCCTATCCAAAGGATAGGGGATCAGATGTTAGATCGCAGGGATCCCACTGCTGAGGACCCCACAATCTCCGCTGCGGCACCCCATCATTTGGCGCACGGTGCGAACTCCGCTCTGTGCCTGATGACTGGCGATGCAAGCCGCCACGCCCCTTCCATTCATGTGTATGGGAGGAGGCGTGAGGGCTATGTACTAGCCGTCACACCTCCTCCCATAGACATGAATAGAGGGGGTACAAGCTTACGTGTTCCGGATTCCGCCGCTGCTGGCCCAGTGATCGTGGGGGTTCTCAGCTGCGGGATAGGGATTAAGATGTTCATAAAGGAGTACCCCTTTAAGGGTAGGGTCACACTTCGAGAAATCTGTCGGGCAGCGAGAAATACGCTGCGTATGCGCTATGAACAGACACACAGGGTTTTCTCCACTGCAGCCCTTTGAGAGCACAAAGGTTTGGAGGCGGGCCTGTGAATCACAATTACGTCAGTGTGCTCAACCTAAACCTGAACCTTACTGCACAAGCAGGGCTGTGGCAGGAAAGTTCTGTGTCTGCTCATAGCACATACGCAATGTATTCACCACTGCCCGGCAGATGCGTATACGCTTTGTGTGACCCTACCTTAACACTCAGGCCTGGACCCCTTAGAATTTTAATAAACTGAATATAGGGATCTACGGTTCTATGGGGATAGCACCATGGTTGGCATAATTGTTACTTCTTGAATACAGGCAGTTAAATACTGGTAAAAAAAAAAAAACACTAGACTGCATGAGGTCTTACCATTTACACATTAAACCTATCTAAATTTTCATTTTTAATGGGTTTTCATACTGCAGTTAAGCCCTACCAAGTAGCTTCAACATTAATATCACATTCACTTTAGTCTATTGCAAAAATTCCAGGCTGTAATTACAACCTATCAGAATTTATCGCGAATTGTTATCTTATACAATTTCCCGGCTTATTCTATTTACAAAAAAAAATGATAGAAAAAACACTTTAAAGGGGTAAAAAAAAAATATAAATATGGCAAACATAGGGGTGATCTTTAGAAATTGTCAGCATCACTCCATAATTATATACTACAAGTTTTAATTAACTAAAGCTCTGAAAATCATAATGCCTTATTAAAATGCAATTAATCCTTTGATTAAAAAACAAAAAGCACAAGTATTTACAACAAAAACACAAGTAGAATAATTACAAATATCATGTACCCATTTCTTTTATTTTGGTGTCACTTATAATGTCGCTATTCCCTTCATTAATTCAAATACACACATTATCTCAAATCCACAGCAGACTGACTGACAGTGGCCACCAAACACACAAAACTATATCCTATTGATTTTCGCAAATCCCGAACAATACCATTTGCATGCTTGTTTCTGTAATAATAAAGATATGCCATTCAGAATTAAAACACCGGCCAGACTTTTGGCAACTAATTGTGTTGTATGTAATGAGTGCAATTTCAATTTGATATAACCCTCAGCTTTTCTTGCAGCACTCGCTAAGTACTTTCAAGTCTTTGTGGGGAAATAATTGATTTTTTTGTGCTATGGGCACAAGAAAATTATTATGATCTTTTGAATAATGCCAAAGAAAGGACCATGAATGATTTAAATTGGTGTATGTAGAAGGCTTCACTGTGGCTTGCGGTTTGACTGACAATCTGCTAATGTAGCATCTAGATTAGAAAATTTTAAGGAGGCAGCTAATGTGGAATTGGTAAAAACACATTTACACATATTTATTGATTGCTTTTGTCTTTTGTTGTATTTATATCCGGGATTTAGTATATATTTTACTGCGTTTTAAGCCTTTTTTTTTTTACCGCTGCATATTCTTCCATTTTTTTTTTAAAGAATCTCACATTACAGGGTATTTTTTTTTTTTTTTTTTACCTCCAACCAGTATCTGACTTCTGCCAAGTATAGGTTTGTATGGCTGTAATGCTAACACATAATCAGAAACTAATGGGGGGGGGGGGGGTGTACCCGTGGCAAGCAATTCAATAATACATACATTATATTACAATACATTTAGACTTTTTTAAGGTATTTTGTGTTCGTAATATATATATATATATATATATATATATATATATATATATATGTACATATACATATACGTATCTTTTTTAACATTATTATTATTGTTATTTATTTATAATTTTTTTCATTTTAGATTTTTAATTATTTGTTTACTGACAATTTTTAAAAAATATTTCAATAACTGTTAAGTACCTTTATGATGTTGATCTAAGAAATGCATATCCTTAAGAGGACAATTAAGGTCTCTTTTAAATATTGTGATACCTCTCTAATACATCACCCCCTTATCCAGAACAGATTTTGGGTGATGGATTTCCAATCTACTATACATGATACATATTGGCTATTTTTGTTCAGACCAGAGAAGATAACTTTTTCAATGCCAATTCTGGGTGGTCTTCTGAAAAAGGTTTGCCTGTATAACAAAAAATAAGAGTTAGCAATTTTAATGTTTCTATTTATACGATTAATTTGTTTAAAAACTATATATATATATATATATATATATATATATATATATATATATATAATTTTTTTTAATAAGATTTTTAAATAACTACACATATTTTTTTATGTTTTATTTTAATTTGTATTGCTTTAATTTATTTTTTTATTATTATATTTCATTATATTGGACTATTTTTTTTATTAGCAAAAATTCATATTTTATGACTTGGCAACCAGCAGTAAAATAAAAATCTGCTTCAAATATCCAGGGCAGAATGTGTTAAAGCCCTTAAGCAATACTGTGTTTTAAATGTTCTATTTTTTTTTTTTCAATCATATTTTTTAAGAAGAGAATCTTGTTAATTTACTTGGTCATAACTAAATAGTTGCTAATCTGGGGCAGGAGTCTGCTGAGAATATTGGACAGTTTAAAGGTTAATCACCGTCGCCTAGTTACATGAGTGAGGCAGAACTAATTCTTCCAAAGGCAAATGGCTTGCCGTTTTATCAGCAGTGCAGATTAGAAGTGTTAATATACAGAATAGAATGGATGCTCAAGGGCCAGTTTTCCCTTATCGGCAAACTTTGCAACAGAACTGAGCTCCAGCAAAACCTCTGCACTTTCTATAATAAGGCCCCTCATTTTGCCTCTCGAGCAGAACTATCAAACAATCCTCCCCGAACTACTGCCACCAAAATCAGGGTATTACAGACCACAGCTAATTGGAAGATCACTATAATGAAGTAAAAAGATAAAATACATTGGCTGCCAGCCTAAAATGTGGATCAGCACCATACTGGAAGCTATCTTGCAATGTCACACTCTGAAAGATTTACATAAACAATACACTAGAACCAAATGCCCTGGAAAATACATCTCTGTTGACGACAACAAAATCTGCCTCAGACCTGGGTCGGAGAAAGGAATACATGATGCATGGGATTGCAAGCACCTTATTTTACACATGGCTTGGTAAACATGGCAAAATGTAAAGCCTCCACCCCCCCCCAACACCCACCCATCCCATCACGTCTACATTAAAGGGGTACAAATTTTTTTTTTTTAATCAACTGGTGCCAGAAAGTTAAACAGATTTGCAAATGACTTCTATTAAAAAATCTTTACCCTTCCAGTAATTATTAGCAGCTGTATGCTACAGAGGAAATTCTTTTATTTTCGAATTTCTTTTTTTGTCTTGTCCACAGTGCTCTCTGCTGACACCTGATGCCCGTATAAGGAACTGTCCAAAACCTATGCTGCGCTGGACAGTTCCTGACACGGACAGAGGTGGTCAGACAGAAAAGAAATTCAAAAAGAAAAAGAATTTCCTCTGTAGCATACAGCTGCTAAAAAGTACTGGAAGTACTATTTTTTAATAGAAATAATTTACAAATCTGTTTAACTTTCCGGCACCAGTTCATTTAAAAAAAAAAAAAAAAGTTTTCCATTGGAGTAGCTCTTTAATAATTAATGGGAAGTGTTTGAGAAAATTAATGTTAATTATAATTATCTGTTACTTTTCATTTATATATAAGAAGTTTACCGTATATACTCGAGTATAAGCCAACCCGAATGTAAGTCGAGGCCCTTAATTTCACCCCAAAAACCCAGTAAAAGTTATTGACTCGACTATAAGCCTAGGGTGGGAAATACATCATCCCCCCTGTCATCATCCAGACCCCGTCATTAACACCCCCGTCATCATCACCCCCCTTCATCATCCAGACCCCCGTCATCATCACCCTGTCATCATCCAGACCCCCGTCATCATCACCCTGTCATCATCCAGACCCTCGTCATCATCACTCTGTCATCATCCCCCCCCCCTTCATCATCACCGCCTGTCAATCCCTTCAATCAGTGGTCTTCAACCTGTGGACCTCCAGATGTTGCAAAACTACTAGTCCCAGCATGCCCGGACAGCCATCAGCAGCCGGGCCTTCGTCATCATCCAGACCGCCCCTTTAGTTTTCTACTCACCTCCCCTCGGTGGGAAGGAAGGGTGAGCTAATCCGGGCCATTTATGGTGCAGGGACCATCCGGTGGGGAGGGTTAGTCGTTCCGGGCTGTCCATCTTCCCCAGGAGGCCCTCTTCTCCGCTCCGGGCCCGGCCCCGGACTAGTGACGTTGCCTTGACGACGACGTACAGGGACGTTCATGCTCAGGGATGTCCCTGTGCGTCGTCGTCAAGGCAACGTCACTTGTGCGGGGCTGGGCCCGAAGCGGAGAAGAGGGCCTCCCGGTTAAGATGGACAGCCTGGAACGGCCAACCCTCCCCACCGGTCGGTCCCTGCAGCATAGATGGCCCGGACCAGCTCACCCTTCCTTCCCACCAAGGGGAGGTGAGTAGAAAACTAAAGGGGGAGTCTGGATGATGACGAAGGCCGCAGTGATCTTCAACCTAAAGGAGCTCCAGATGTTTCAAATCTACAACTCCCAGCATGCCCGGACAGCCGATGGCTGGAGGCTGGAGGTCCGCAGGTTGAAAACCACTGAAAGGGATTGACAGGCGGAGAGTTCAATCGGGTATAAGCCGAGGGGGACGTTTTCAGCACGAAAAATCATGCTGAAAAACTCAGCTTATACTCAAGTATATACGGTAATGTCAATATTTTCTCACCATTTAGGGAATTTCAATCATTCCTGAAAAGGTTGCTTAAAGGGGTATTTCCCCCATAGACATCTTATCACATATCCAAAGGATAGGGATAAGATGTCTGATCACTGGGGTCCTGCCGCTGAGAACAAACCGCGCCCCCCCCCCCCCGTGTGATCTCCGTGCAGCACCAGGCATTCTGTGCCGGGTGTTGCTCCAGTCCCGGAAACTTTAGATTTCAGGGACTGGAGATGTGACGTCATGCCACACCCCTCCTATAATGTTGACGGGAGGGGGTGTCATGTACCACAGACATGAATGGAGGGGATGTGGCGTGATGTCACATCTTCCAGAAATCCAGCGTTTCCGAGACTGGAAAAGCACCTGGCACAGAATGCCAGGTGCTACATGGAGATCGCGGGGAGGGGGGGTCCCAGCGACGGGACCCCCGCAATCAGACATCTTATCCCCCATAAGATGTCTATGGATGGAATACCCCTTTAAATTACTATGAGGACTATATCAGGAACATATACATTTTGGGTTAATTGGACAGTAAATGTGAGCATGATGAATGAAAATTGTTAATAAAGAAAAAAAATGTGAGCAGAAATTAAAAATGTTGGATCAGTCCATTAGTAAAATTCAAAGAAAAACCTATTAAGTTGATGACTAATTTCCAGTACAAGGGAGAACAACATGTCTCTGTTCTTTACTAAAGCTTGCCCCAGACATTAATTATCTAACAGCAATCTCCCCTGATCCCCCCCCCCCCCCATTCACATGCATGCTCAGCCCACTCAAGAACTCGTGTTTTCATTGAGCAGGAAAGAATGCAACTGCCAGGCACCTCTAGAGGCGAATCTTATTAAAAGCAGAAGGATCAGGCAGTTGAACTCCAACTCAATCCATATCTTCCCTGACATCTTCTATCTCTCAAAAACCACCTCCCTTTCAACCCTGCCCATACACCTGCATGCATAGCTTACTTAAGCATTCATGTGTCTTTCATAAGTGGGAAGAGGGACTCAATGCCAGACACCTCTGAATACTTATTTATTTAATAATAAAATGATCAGGCAATTGGATTTCAACTGCTAAATCCTCATTCTCCCTGGCATCTGCTGTTGAGAGACAGATGGGAGACCAACATTTACATTAGATAATTGGCCAGTGCCAGCGAAATACGATGGTTCAGCCAACATTTACAGTTGCAAGAAAAAGTATGTGAACCTTTTGGAATTATATTGATTTCTGGACAAACTGGTCATAAAATGTGATCTGATCTTCATCTTAGTCACTACAATAGACAATCACAGTCTGCTTAATACTAATAACACACAAAGAATAAAATTTTACCATGTTTTTATTGAACGCATCATGTAAACATTCACAGTGCAGGTGGAAAAAGTATGTGAACCCCTAGACTAATGGCATCTCCAAGAGCTAATTGGAGTGAGGTGTCATCCAACTGGAGTCCAATCAATGAGATTAGATTGGAGGTGTTGGTTACAGCTGCCCTGCCCTATAAAAAACAACAACCACCAGTTCTGGGTTTGCTTTTTACAAGAAGCATTGCCTGATGTAAGTGATGCCTCGCACAAAAGAGCTCTCAGAAGACCTATGAGTTAGAAATATTGACTTGCATAAAGCTGTAAAGGGTTATAAAAGTATCTCCAAAAGCCTTGCTGTTCATCAGTCCACGGTAAGACAAATTGTCTATAAATGGAGAAAGTTCAGCATTGCTACTACTCTCCCTAGGAGTGGCCGTCCTGTAAAGATGACTGCAAGAGTACTGCGAACACTGCTCAATGAGGTGAAGAAGAATCCTAGAATGTCTGCTAAAGACTTACAAAAGTCTCTGGCATATGCTAACATCCTTGTTAGCGAATCTACGATATGTAAAACACTAAACAAGAATGGATTTCATGGGAGGATACCACAGAGGAAGCCACTGCTGTCCAAAAAAACATTTCTGCATGTTTACAGTTTGCAAAAGAGCACCTGGATGTTCCATGGCAGTACTGGCAAAACATTCTGTGGACAGATGAAACCAAAGTTGAATTGTTTGGAAGAAACACACAACACTATGTGTGGAGAAGAAGAGGCACAGCACACCAACATAAAAACCTCATCCCAAATGTGAAGTATGGTGGTGGGGGCATCAGGGTTTGGGGCTGCATTGCTGCGTCAGGGCCTGGACAGATTGCTATCTTCAAAGGAAAAAAGAATTCCCAAGTTTATCAAGACATTTTGCAGTCGAACTTAAGGCAATCATCTGTCCACCAGCTGAAGCTTAACAGAAGATGGGTGTTGCAACAGGACAACGACCCAAAGCATAGAAGTAAATCAACAACAGAATGGCTTAAAGGGGTACTCCTGTGCTTACACATCTTATCCCCTATCCAAAGAATAGGGGATAAGATGCCTGATCATGGGAGTCCCGCAGCTGGGGACGCCCGGGATCATGCACGTAGCACCCCGTTTGTAATCAGTGCCCGGAGCGTGTTCGCTCTGGGTCTGATTACGGTCGACCGCAGGGCCGGCGGCGTGTGACATCACGCCTTCGCCCCGTGTGACATCACGCTCTGCCCCTCAATGCAAGCCTACGGGAGGGGGCGTGACAGCTACCACGCCCCCTCCCATAGGCTTGCATTGAGGGGCGGAGCATGACGTCGCACGGGGGCGGAGGCGTGATGTCACACGCCGCCGGCCCTGCGGTCGACCATAATCAGACCCGGAGCGAACACGCTCCGGGCACTGATTACAAATGGGGTGCCGCATGCATGATCCCGGGCATCCCCAGCTGTGGGACTCCCGCGATCAGGCATCTTATCCCCTATCCTTTGGATAGGGGATAAGATGTGTAAGCACCGGAGTACCCCTTTAAACAGAAGAAAATATGCCTTCTGGATTGGCCCAGTCAGAGTCCTGACCTCAACCCAATTGAGATGCTGTGGCATAACCTCAAGAAATTGATTCACACCAGACATCACAAGAATATTGCTGAACTGAAACTGTAAAGAGGAATGGTCTAGAATTACTCCTGACCGTTGTGCACGTCTGATCTGTAACTACCACTACAGGAAACGTTTGGTGGAAGTTATTGCTGCCAAAGGAGGTTCAACCAGTTATTAAATCCAAGGATTCACATATTTTTTACACCTGCACTTTGAATGTTTACATGGTGTGTTCAATAAAAACATGGTAACATTTAATTATTTTGTATGTTATTAGATTAAGCAGACTGTGATTGTCCATTGTTGTGACTTAGATGAAGATCAGATCACATTTTATGACCAATTTGTGCAGGAATCCATGTAATTCTAAATGATTCACATACTTTTTCTTGCAACTGTATCTAATGTGCATGATCCACTTTAGATTCAGGATCCGATTTTTCATTAAGCACAAGAGGCTTATGCAGCCATACGGGGAAAGAGGCCCCTGTAGCCATACGATGAGAAGAGATCCACTATTCTTCATTTAATACTTACTGTATGTAGACATGATGTAGATTTATTTGTAAACAGTGAATTTATAGGTCAAGGTTCACAAGGGAAGGATAAACTTTCATGGACGCTAAGACAGAGCTTTCACAATGTCCCCTTCAAACTATTGGGCCTTAAAGTGCAGAATAATATCTGTTGGATGGATGGTAATTTATTCAAATGACCCTGTCACTTCAATCCTTAGTATTCTTATAGTACATATTTTACATCTTCACTTATCACATAAGTATTTCTTAATGCTCAGTCACCCTTTCATATATTTGGTTGAAAGGCAACATATCCTCACCAGTGCATCCGAAAGTTAGCAGTGCCATTTCAATAGGACAGTAGGTGCCCCATGTACTCCTGCCTGGCATTTGTAAACCATTTAAATCTCCCTTAGAAGTAATGCTTCTCATAGGGAATCCTACCAAAAAACTATCTTCAAAAACACCAACATAGAAAATCTGTGATACATAAAGATACAGCATGAGCCTTCAGCATGCTATGGGTGGTATATTTCATACCTAGACCATGATCCCAATTATAGTGGAGTGCATGAGTCCTAAAGACAACATTGCAAAATTTGGGCCGAATATTACATAACTTGACTCAACCCAAACCCTCTTGTAAACTTCAGTCATAACCAGCTCTAAATTAAAAAGAACCTGCAATCTCTTTAAAAAAATGTCAGCATCGCCGTGGAGCCACAGCTCTACAGATTTGGACACAATTCATTTTTTCCAAGGTTCCCCATTCTGGCACAACAAGACCTTTAGTTTCTTGGCATGATGTGCCAATAAGAGCATAGACTGTCAACTGGTTGGTCACCACTACTAAGGGTTGCTTAGATTCACATGCCATGCCCTCGAGACTTTATGGACATCATTTCAGTCTACGGATTGTGAAGGGGATGTCACCACTGCTCAAAATAAAGCAATGACCACCCATTTGACTATCTCAGAAGGGATCCAAACCTAGTGAATGAGAAGGGAGCTTTAAGAAAAGTCCATGAATCTGAGAAGCATTGGTTCCATATGAATGTTGACAGCTTATGTTTTTGGAACTAAAAACATTCATCCGGTTCTTGCTCAGTGGAGATGAGTATACAGCATGCAGTGACCAAGGCATCAATCCCTATGAATCCAAGGAGACAATCCAAAGTTTGGCCCTAATTCCCAATTTCCCATCTCATAGATTACAGTCGGGGAATCAGTCACTGTTTTTAATTCAAATAACAAACATAGAATGTGTCGGCAGATAAGAACCATTTGGCCCATCTAATCTAAACAATATTCTGAGTACTATGAATATTCCCTTGTCTTAAATTATATGAAGGATAGTCTTATCCCATGCATGCTTCCTTCACTGTATTTGCAGCTACCTCTTTAGCAGGAAGGCTATTCCATACATCCTATCTGTGCAATAATAGGCTAATAATGATCGATCAATGATTGTTCGTGAGGCCCTGCCAGCCCCATACTGGGCCATATATTAGGCTCAGTAAATTAGCAACTATCTAGGACCTAGGTCTCCAAACTGTGGACCTCCAGCTGGCTGGCCGTTGGCTGTCCGGTCATGCTAGGAGTTGTAGTTTTGTAACAGCTGGAGGTCCACAGACCACTGATCTGGGAGATTAGCACCCACATTGGGCAGGAGTCAGGCTGTGTAATACAGCCCTAACATGTCAACTCAATTTGGGGTTCATAATCCATTATCCCTGTCTTAAACCCATACACACTATGAGCTAATTTCATAGGAAGCCAAATAACCAATTGGGATGTTTTGGAATATTGAGGAAACTAGCAACAACAAGGAAGAGCAAACATCAACTCTAACCAATAAGCCACAGTTGCAATGTCCATCAATAACAATTATTTAATCATTATACAAATTATATCAATATCTAGCACTGTGCTGGGGAACATTTACACAATCCAAATTTGTACTTTAGGTTCAAAGTATATGGGGGGGAAAAACTATTCAAGTTAAAACTCCCTTACAAAAAATGGGGGCACTCCCTCCACCTGGAGAAAAAGAGGTTCAATCTCCAGAGGTAACAAACCTTCTTTACGATAAGAACAGTGAATCTGTGGAACAGTCTGTCACAGGAACTGCTCACAGCAAGAACAGTTGAGGTCTTCAAATCAGGCTTACGGTCAATTCACAAGGCAGAATTTCCGCCTCAAATTAAATCCCCTAGACTTCTACAGGATTTCACACTCCCATTCACACTTCTGAATTTCCGCTTGCGGAATTCCCCTAACGGTATTCGGCAAGCGGAAATTCAGAAGTGTGAATGGGACTGCGGAATCCCATAAAATTCTATGGGCTTTAATTTGAGGTAGAATTACGCAAGCGGAAATTCTGCCGTGTGAATAGACCCTTAGACTAAGTTCTCACTGCTGTTGAGTTACGACCGTTGGGGCTCCAGCTCTACTCATGCACAGTGTCTGCACACACCCTCCATGCATCTCTATGGAAGAGCAGAAGCGCTGTACTCGTGTTCTCTCATAGAGTTGCATGGAGGGGGCATGTTGACCACTGCTTTGCATGGTGGTCGACACAGCTCCGTGCATAGGGAGAGCCAGGGCACCTGGCAGGTAATCGCCCGGGGTCCCAGCGGTCAGACCCACCCACAATCTGACACTTATGTGAAATATAGAATCACATCCCCTCCCCTTTATACAACGATACCCCCTCCCATGAACTTGATGGACATGTGTCTTTTTTTCAACTATACTAACTACCATGTAACTATGTAAATTATGATACAATCATGGCCGTAAATGCTTGCACCCCTGAAATTTTTCAAGAAAATTTCTCACAGAAAAGGACTGTTTTGCTATACACGTATTTATTCCCTTTGTGTGTATTGAAACTAAAGCAAAAAATGGAGGAAAAAAAAGCAAATTGGACGTAATGTCACACCAAACTCCAAAAGTGGTCTGGACAAAATTATTGGCAACCTGTACTTAATATTTGGTTGCACACCATTTGGAAAAAATTACTTAAATCAGTCGCTTCCTATAACCATCAATAAGTTTCTTACACCTCTCAGCCGGAATGTTTGACCACTATTCCATTGGAAACTGCTCCAGGTCTCTCTTATTGGAAGGCACCTTTTCCCAACAGCAATTTTAAGATCTCTCCACAGGTGTTCAATGGGATTTAGATCTGGACTCATTGCTGCCACTTCAGAACTCTCCAGCGCTTTGTTGCCATCCATTTCTGGGTGCTTTTTGATGCATGTTTGGGGTCATTGTCCTGCTTGAAGACCCAAGATCTCGGATGCAAACCCAGCTTTCTGACACTAGGCTGTACAGTGCGACCCAAAATCTGTTGGTTATCCTCAGATTTTATGATGCCTAGTACACATTCAAGGCACCCAGTGCCAGAGGCAGCAAAACAACCCCAAAACATCATTGACCCTCCACCATATTTCACTGTAGGTACTGTGTTCTTTTCTTTGTAGGCCTCATTCCGTTTTCAGTAAACAGTAGAATGATGTGCTTTACCAAAAAGCTCTAACTTGGTCTCATCTGTCCACAAGATGTTTTCCCAGAAGGATATTGGCTTACTCAAGTTCATTTTGGCAAAATTTAGTCTCTGTGTCAGCAGTGGGGTCCTCCTGGGTCTCCTGCCATAATGTTTCATTTCATTTAAATGTTGAGGAATAGTTTGTGCTGACACTGATTCTCCCGGAGCCTGCAGGACAGCTTGAATATCTTTGGAACTTGTTTGGGGCTGCTTATCCGCCATCCGGACTATCCTGCATTGACACCTTTCATAAATTTTTCTCTTCCATCCACACTCAGGGAGATTGGCTAAAGTGCCATAGGTTGAAAACTTCTTGATAATGCTGCGCACTGTGGACAAAGGCAAATCTAGATCTTTTGAGATGGACTTGTAACCATGAGATTGGTTATATTTTTCCACACTTTTGGTTCTCAAGTCCTCAGACAGTTCTCTTCTCCTCTTTCTGTTGTTCATGCTGAGTGTGGCACACGCAGATAGACAATGCAAAGACTAAGTGAACTTCTCTCCTTTTTATCTGCTTTCAGGTGGGATTTTTTATATTGCCCACACCTGTTACTTAAATGGGCACTGTCACCAACTTTATTTTTTGATATGTTTTATTACTTAAGTACTACAACATATCTCTAATATACTTTTATTCATTTTTTTTTCATTAAAAAGGTTTAATTTACATTTAAAAAATGGCAACTGAAAAAGGACTGATTTTGGAGTGGCAATCAGTCCATTTTCAGCTAGGCTGCACTCGCTCCCTGCCTGTCAATCAGACAGGCGGGAGCGAGCGCATTGGCTCCCCGGCCACTGGCTGGGAGGCCACTCCTCCCACACATCGCCGCGTCGTTACCGCCGCTGTCCCTACACGCCGCTGCGGGACTCTGCAGTAACTGCAAGTGTAATGAGGGAACGGGGTATGCGGGCGGGGGGGGGGGGAGGAGGGAACGGGCTAGTGCCGTAGCGGGGGGGGGGACGGAATGGGCTAGCAAAAAAAAAAAAATAGGATGGTGGGAGCTACCCTTTAATTTTCTAGAAAAATTTCAGGGGTGCCAACATTTACGACCATGACTGTATATATTTTTTGGTCCTTAAAAAAAATCCATATCGAAACCCCTCAACCATGAATGCCGAATTGGCAGATTAAATAAACTCAACACTATCCCAATAACTCAATTATATTCCATGCATTCATCTATGTCTCAGGGTAACCTTATAACTAACCAACATTTATAGTATTAGGCATTTAACCTCTGACCCCCAGCTTGCTAATTTTCTATACAATTTAAGCATGAAACGGAAACATAATAGATGTTTCATGTAACTTATTAAGATGCAAATGTTTTCTGCTCGGCATACAGATGAAAAGGAGAAAGAGCAAGGCAGCGTGGCCTATAACTAATCATTTTATATACCGTGGGGTATTCATCGTATACATATGCCAGGCATGGCGGCATAATTAGCTGATAGGTGAGAGCATAGCTCCACACTTGGTTGCTATGGCTAAGGGCTGCTCCGCTGTGCAATTGTGCTCGACAAATTTGTGTTTATTCAGGGATAATTCTCTTGTGGACAATGAAGGGGGGTTTGTGTATTGACACATTAGTGGTAGTCAGATCAGCCTTGAATGGTGAAGTCACAAGTCACAGGTCCATCTGGTAAATAATAGCTACAGGATAAAAACAAATAATGTGTGCGAATTGTATTAATATATCATCTTATGTTACATTATACTCTGAAAGGTTAGGATGATTATTTGTAAGGCACTGTAATGCATTACTATAAACCCTGAGTACAAGCGGTAGCTGCTGTATCCCAGCTTTTAAGTCTTTGTCTAGTAAAGTACAATATATATATATATATATATATATATATATATATATAAATTGTTACTCATCTACTTGGTGGACACATGAGGACTTTTTAACAATGTATGAATAGTTATATATATTTATTGAGCTTTGATAGCATTTACATAAAAATTGTGTCATATAACAGGACATTTACGTACGATAATAGAAAACTCTCTCTCTCTCTCAATCCCTCCATTTACATGGACACTCAACAGAGTTTCCATGTGTTACCTTGCCTGGCTCCTGCATTGCTTTCATCTTCCTCTTGGTGTGCCCAGTTACTTTCCTTGTCATCTTGTCGATGGCCCTGCAATGTATTGTCAGTGAGTAAAGTGCTGGCCGGCTTATAAGGAGGTGAGAGCATTCCCTTTTTGTTCCGACCTTCTGTGACCTGACCTTTTTCCTGATCCCTGATTTTGCTCCTGCCTGCTGACTTTGTACCAAAGCACTCTCTAGGTTTTACCCTTGCTTATAATGACTCTGCTTTGTCTATGATTTTGTAATTTTCTAACCTCTTGGTTCTGACCCACTGGCTTGCTCATGTTTACTTTGTCTTTTGATTTGGTCAAATTTCTACCCATGTGTTATTGACCTGCACTGTTTGACACTTCATAAAGGCCCTGCACTTATGTCAACGAAGGAAACATCATATATATATATATATATATATATATATATATATATACAGTCATGCCCGTAAATGTTGGCACCCTTGAACTTTTTCTAGAAAATGAAGTATTTCTCACAGAAAAGGATTGCAGTAACACATGTTTTGCTATAGACATGTTTATTCCCTTTGTGTGTATTGGAACTAAACCAAAAAAGGGAGAAAAAAAATTATTGGACATAATGTCACACCAAACTCCAAAAATGGGCTGGACCAAATTATTGGCACCCTTTAAAAAGAGTGGAAAAATAAAATAGTTTCAAGCATGTGATGCTCTTTTAAACTCACCTGGGGCAAGTAACAGGTGTGGGCAATATTAAAATCAACCCTAAAAGCAGATAAAAAAGAGAGAAGTTCACTTAGTATTTGCTCAACTTGAAGAAAGAGAGATCATGGCACTCGACATGCTGATAAAATATTTCTTCTATTTATACACATACGGGGGTACACAGACATCAGGAGTGGAGACGGGAGGACAGACCAATGACCGTTTCGCTGCACACCGCGACTTCTACTGGAGGTCCAGTAGAAGCCACGGTGTGCGGCGAAATGGTCATTGGCCTGTCCTCCCGTCTCCACTCCTGATGTCTGTGTACCCCCGTATGTGAATAAACAGAAGAAATATTTTATCAGCATATCGAGTGCCGTGATCTCTCAATCTTCAAGTTGTGCATTGGCTCCTATATACAGCCTTTTTTCACTTAGCACCGGCGGGCTGAACCCAGGTATTGCAGCTACCCAACCCGATTCATTTCCAGACTCACAGGTGGTTAGTGATACTAATTCTAGCAGTGCTGTCCCACTTCTCCAGTTTGGTGTTTACTTAGTATTTGCATTGTGTGTCTGTGTGTGCCACACTAAGCATGGACAACAGAAAGAGGAGTAGAGAACTGTCTGAGGACTTGACAATCAAAATTGTGGAAAAATATGAACAATCTCAAGGTTACAAGAGATCTAGATTTGGCTTTGTCCACAGTGCGCAACATTATCAAGAAGTTTGCAACCCATGGCACTGTAGCTAATCTCCCTGTGCGTGGACAGAAGAGAAAATTTGATGAAAGGTGTCAACACAGGATAGTCCGGATGTGGATAAGCAGCCCCAAACAAGTTCCAAAGATATTCAAGCTGTCCTGCAGGCTCAGGGAGAATCAGTGTCAGCATGAACTATCCGTTGACATTTAAATGAAATGAAATGCTATGGCAGGAGACCCAGGAGGACCCCACTACTGACACAGAGACATAAAAAGCAAGACTACATTTTGCCAAAATGAACTTGAGTAAGCCAAAATCCTTCTGGGAAAAAGTCTTGTGGACAGATGAGACCAAGATAGAGATTTTTGGTAAAGCACATCATTCTACTGTTTACCAAAAATGGAATGAGGCCTACAAAGAAAAGAACACAGTACCTAAAATATGGTGGAGGGTCAATGATTTTTTGGGGTTGCTTTTCTGCCTCTGGCACTGGGTGCCTTGAATGTGTGCAAGGCATCATGAAATCTGAGGATTACCAGCAGATTTTGGGGGTCGCGCTGTACAGCCCAGTGTCAGAAAGCTGGGTTTGTGTCCGAGATCTTGGGTCTTCAAGCAGGACAATGACCCCAAACATACATCAAAAAGCACCCAGAAATGGTTGGCAACAAAGCACTGGAGAGTTCTGAAGTGGCCAGCAAGGAGTCCAGATCTAAATCCCATTGAAGACCTCTGGAGAGATCTTAAAATTGCTGTTGGGAAAAGGCGCCTTCCAATAAGAGAGACCTGGAGCAGTTTCCAATGGAAGAGTGGTCCAACATTCCGGCTGAGAAGTGTAAGAAGCTTATTGATGGTTATAGGAAGCGACTGATTTCAGTAATTTTTTCCAAAGGGTGTGCCACCAAATATTAAGTTAAGGGTGCCAATAATTTTGTCTAGACCATTTTTGGAGTTTGGTGTGACATTACGTCCAATTTGTTTTTTTTCCTCCCTTTTTTGGTTTAGTTCCAATACACACAAAGGGAATAAACACGTGTATAGCAAAACATGTGTTACTGCAATCCTTTTCTGTGAAAAATACTTCATTTTCTTGAAAAATTTCAGGGGTGCAAGCATTTACGGCCATGACTGTATAATAATTTACATAGTTGTCCGTCAAGTTCATGAGAGGGGGTATCGTTGTATAAAGGGGAGGGGATGTGATTCTATATTTCACATAAGTGTCAGATTGTGGGTGGGTCTGACCGCTGGGACCCCGGGCGATTGCCTGCCAGGTGCCCTGGCTCTCCCTATGCACAGAGCTGTGTCGACCACCATGCAAAGCAGTGGTCAACATGCCCCCTCCATACAACTCTATGAGAGAACACGAGTACAGCGCTTCCGCTCTTCCATAGAGATGCATGGAGGGTGTGTGCGGCCCCTGTGCATGAGTAGAGCTGGAGCACCATTGGTCGAAACTCAACAGCAGTGAGAACTTTGTCTAAGGGACTATTCACATTGCAGAATTTCCGCTTGCGGAATTCCACCTCAAATTAAAGCCCATAGACTTTTATGGGATTCCGCAGTCCCAGTCACACTTCTGAATTTCCGCTTGCCGAATTCCGTTAGGGGAATTCTGTAAGCGGAAATTCAGAAATGTGAATGGGAGTGCGGAATCCCGTAGAAGTCTAGGGGCTTTAATTTGAGGTGGAAATTCTGCCTTGTGAAGTAACCGTAAGCCTGATTTGAAGACCTCCACTGTTCTTGCTGTGAGCAGTTCCTGAGACAGACTGTTCCACAGATTCACTGTTCTTATCGTAAAGAAGGCTTGTTACCTCTGGAGATTTAACCTCTTTTTTTCCAGGTGGAGAGATCTTAAAATTGCTGTTGGGAAAAGGCACCCTTCCAATAAGAGAGACCTGGAGCAGTTTGCAAAGGAAGAGTGGTCCAACATTCCGGCTTAGAGGTGTAAGAAGCTTATTGATGGTTATAGGAAGTGACTGATTTCAGTAATTTTTTTCCAAAGGGTGTGCAACCAAATATTCAGTTAAGGGTGCCAATAATTTTGTCCAGACCATTTTTGGAGTTTGGTGTGACATTATGTTCAATTTTCTATTTTTTCCTGCCTTTTTTGATTTAGTTCCAATTCATATAGCAAAACATGTGTTACAGCAATCATTTTCTTTGAGAAATACTTAATTTTCTTGAAAAATTTCAGGGGTGCCAACATTAACAGCCTTGACTATATATATATATATATATATATATATATATATATATATATATATATACACTGTATGAAAGGATTAACACGTTATAAGATTTAACTTACCATATGCTTTATAAGAGGGCTCCACCATTTTAGAGTAAGTGTAAGAAACCAAGGTTTACTATCAGGGACACCCCACTTCCCTTCCCCCAACACAAATGAGTATCTGCCTGGGGGAAAATAACACCATCCATATTTATTGTGAACCCCCTTGCCACTGTGCTGACTCACAGGGTGTGGGAGAATATAGTGAAAGTTCTAGTGATCACAAACCTTGACCCAACAGCTATGTGCCAAGCCATCCTACTGGATATGTCCCCTGTAACATTCCCACTTAGTCACTGCACATTGAATAGATTAGATTATCACCTAAGAAAATAAAAAAAGAATACACATATAATATGATGTTTAAATCCTTTTTCTTTCAAGCATTACCGGCTATTATCCAATTCTTATGCATATACATTATTTACTTCAAAAGCCAGTATGAAACTTAAATGGACACTGTCATTATAGAGTAATATAGAGACATATAAAAAGTCTTAAACAGTCAGGGTCTGAGTGTTCAGACCCCGACCGATCACTAGGACAAAGAGAAGTGTTTGCCTAGCGTGTTCTCTCCCAGCTCTGTGTCACGTTACCGAGATAACATAATCAATGACTATGGAACAGGCTCACTAACATAGGCACAGAGCAGGGAGAGAAGAACTCAGCATCACCCCCTTATTCTAGTGATCTCCAGGGGTATGAATAAACAAACCTAGGACATATTAAAAGGTTTTTGTCAGTTTTTTAGATGTGTTTGGCAACTGTGGTATGCGGAGACAGTGTTATGGAAGGTGTGCTTCTCCTGCGGTGTAGACGAATGGCGGTGCTCTGGCTATAGATAGTATACAGGTATACACGGATCAAAGGAAGTGAAAGCCGGCCACTCACCATCTCATGTCTTCAGACATCTTTATTCAATACACTCACAAACCATGCTGGAGAGAGGGATATAGACCAGGGGGGTACAGATAGGCAACAAGCTCCATTTCGCACTTGGAAGAAGCACTTGGAGCTTGTTGCCTATCTGTACCCCCCCTGGTTTCTGTCCCTCTCCCCAGCATGCTTTGTGAGTATATTGAATAAAGATGTCTGAAGACATGAGATGTGAGTGGCCGTCTTTCATTTCCTTTGATCCGTGTATAAAAGTTTTTTGTAGTGACAGGTGTTTTAGATATTGACTTTGACGCAATTGACAACAACTTAGTTTGGCAATTCCTATGGAGGAGATAGAGAGAGGGAACAGATACATGAGATTTCCAAAAATGATAACTGTAAATGTCTATAAGGGAAGGTTTGGTCTTTATAGACATTGGGGAGATTTATCAGGCTGAAACCCTAGTTGTCTGTTTTTCCCATAGCAACCAATCACAGCTCAGCTTTCATATCTTAACGAGCTCTTGTAAAGCGAAAGCTGAGCTGTGATTGGTTACTATGGGAAAAACCAGACAACTAGGATTTCAGGCTGATTGATAAATCTGGGCCATTATTTTAATGGCAGATAGGGTGGGGTTGACAGAACTTACAGCTGGAAAAACTTAGAGGTGAATTTAACACTGTAACGCTGAGTGCTCCGGGTCATGCTGCTTCCCTGGAGCGCTCGCGGTGTCCTCTCTGTAACAGCGCTCCGGTCACTGCTCCTGACCGAGAGTGCTGTTCCCCTGCCAGTGGCAGGGATACGATCCGTGTGGCGGGACGTCCCTGCTCACGGATCGCATCCCAACTCACTTACCATCCTCCCACTGCACCTTACTCCCGGCACGCGCGGCCCCGCAGGTTAGGGCGCGTGCGCGCCAACTTCCTGAGATTTAAAGGGCCAGTGCACCATTAATTGGTGCCTGGTCCAATGAGTTCAAAATGTATAAAAACTCAATTCCCCTTCCTGTCCTTGCCGGATCTTGTTCCCTAGTGCCCTGAGAAAGCGTTTTGTGTGTATCCCTAGCCTGTGTATCCAGACCCTTTGCCGTTGCCCCTGACTACGAACGTTGCCGCCTGCCTTGACCTTTTGCTACGTCCGACCTTGCCTTTGCCTAGTCCTTGTGTACCACGCCTGTCTCAGCTGTCAGTGAGGATACGACCTGGGAGTTAACACCACAGCAAGTCCATCCCGCCTTGCGGCGGGCTATGGTGAAAACCAGTAACTTCTTAGAACTGGTCCCCTGGTACGGCCCACGTCATCGCCTCACTGACACAGAGGATCCACTACCTGCATCCTAACCGCTTACGAGTCCGGTTCCTGACAGTAGATCCGGCCATGGATCCCGCTGAGGTGCCGCTGCCAAGTCTTCGGACCCTACCTCCGTGGTTGCCCAGCAGTCTCAACTGATCGCCCAACAAGGACAACAGCTGTCATAGTTGACCGCCATGATCCAGCAGCTTCTGCCTCCACAGCGTCAGTCATCTCCTCCGCCAGCTCCAGCTTCCCCTCCTCTGCGAGCTTCCGTATCTACCTCTCGAGTCCGCCTGTCTCTTCCTGAGAAATTTGATGGGGACTCCAAGATGTGCCATGGGTTTCGGTCTCAATGTTCCCTGCACCTCGAGATGATGTCGGACCAGTTCCCCACTGAACGGTCTAAGGTGGCTTTCATGGTCAGTTTGTTGTCTGGAAAGGCCTTGTCATGGGCCACACCGCTTTGGGACCGCAACGATCCTGCCACTGCTTCCATCCAGTCCTTCTTCTCCAAAGTACGCAGTGTCTTTGAGGAGCCAGCCCGGGCTTCCTCAGCCGAGACGGCTCTTCTGAATCTCGTCCAAGGGAACTCTTTAGTGGGCGAATATGCCATACTGTTCCGTACCCTCGCCTCTGAACTCGCCTGGAACAACGAGGCCCTCTGCGCGACCTTCAAGAAAGGTTTATCCAGCCACATCAAAGAGGTACTGGCTGCACGAGAAATTCCTGCTAACCTGTCTGAATTAATCCAGTTGGCCACCCGCATTGATATGCATTTCTCTGAAAGACGCCAGGAGCTCCGCAAAAAAAGGATCTTGTTCGCACCAGGCGGTTTCCTTGCTTGGCACCTCTCTACCAGAGTCCACTGCAACCTACTCCTGTGCCTCCCACCGAGGAGGCTATGCAAGTGGATCGGTCTCGCCTGACTCAAGAAGAAAGGACTCGCCGCAGAAATGGAAATTTGTGCCTGTACTGTGCTAGTACCGAACATTTCCTAAAGGACTGCCCTGTTTGTCCTCCGCATCAGGGAAACGCGCGCACCTAGTTAACGTGGGAGAGGCGTTACTAGGTATGAATTCATCCTCTCCACGTCTGACTATACCTGTGCGGATTTCTCTACCTGCAAGTACTAATACTTCCTTCTCCACTGTGGGTTCAGCAGGAAATGTCATTGAAGCCTCACTCATCAACAGATTCAATATCCCTGTTACCCGTCTCATCAAACCTCTCTTCATTTCCTCAGTGAATGGAGAAAGACTGGTCTGCATCGTGCGTTTTGGCACCGAACCCCTGCTCATGAACAGGGGAGTTCATCATCATGAAAATATTGAATTTTTTGTATTGCCCAACTGTGCCTCAGAAATTCTTCTTGGCTTGCCCTGGCTCCAGCGTCACGCACCTATCCTCGACTGGGCCACTGGGGACGTTAAGAGTTGGGGACCTTCCTGCCACAAGCGATGTCTCAAGTCGGTTCCTACTAGTCAAGTCTCCATCGCTACACCATTGCCAGGCCTTCCTAAGGCCCATCAGGACTACTCTGACGTCCTTTGTAAAAAGCAAGCAGAGGTCTTACCACCACATAGACCCTACGACTGCCCTATCGACTTGCATCCTGGTACCACACCACCCTGTGGTAGGATTTACCCACTCTCCGCACCAGAAACACAAGCCATGACTGAATACATTCAGGAAAACCTTAAAAGAGGTTTTATTCGGAAATCTTCTCCAGCCGAAGCTGGACTTTTCTTCGTTGCCAAAAAAGATGGATCTCTACGCCCCTGTATTGACTACCGCGGTCTTATAAAATTACAGTGAAAAATCGCTATCCTCTGCCTCTCATCTCCGAACTCTTTGACCGACTGCGTGGAGCAAAAATTTTCTCCAAACTTGATCTAAGGGGCGCATATAACCTCATCCGTATTTGAGAAGGTGATGAATGGAAAACCGCATTCAATACTAGAGATGGTCACTTTGAATACCTTGTCATGCCCTTTGGACTTTGCAACGCCCCAGCAGTCTTTCAGGACTTTGTCAATGAGATTTTTCGGGACATGCTGTATTCCTGTGTGGTAGTCTATCTTGATGACATCATCATTTTTTCCTCCAACCTAGAGGAACATCGCCTCCATGTCCGTCAAGTGCTTCAGCGCCTACGCATAAATCATCTTTATGCCAAAATTGAGAAATGTCTTTTTGAGCGCAGCAGTCTACCCTTCCTGGGATACATAGTGTCCGGTCAAGGCCTTCAAATGGACCCTGATAAGCTATCTGCGGTAATAGATTGGCCACGTCCCACTGGCCTGCGAGCTATCCAACGATTTCTCGGATTTGCAAATTATTACCGTCAATTTATTCCCCACTTCTCCACCATCGTTGCTCCTATTGTAGCACTGACCAAGAAAAATGCTAATCCGAAATCCTGGCCACCACAGGCGGAGGAAGCCTTTAACCACCTCAAAGCCGCCTTCTCCTCTGCTCCAGTCTTGTCCAGACCAGATCCTCTGAAGCCCTTCTTCCTTGAGGTTGACGCCTCCTCAGTCGGAGCAGGAGCTGTTCTTCTACAAAAAAAGCGCTAAGGGAAAAAATATCACTTGCGGATTTTTCTCCAAAACCTTTTCTTCTCCTAAAAAAAACTATTCAATAGGAGACCGAGAACTATTGGCCATTAAGTTGCCACTTGAGGAGTGGACACATCTTCTGGAAGGAAGGATCCCTTCATCCCATCACCATCTACACAGATCACAAAAATTTGTCTTATCTTCAATCCGCCCAGCGGTTAAATCCTCGCCAGGCTAGATGGTCATTGTTTTTTGCCCGTTTCAACTTTCAAATCCATTTTCTTCCTGCAGACAAGAATGTCAGGCCTGATGCTCTATCACGTTCCACCGATGCCTCAGAAGCCGAGACCCTTCCTCAGCACATCATACCTCCTGAGTGTCTGACCTCTTCTGCTCCTGCTTCTCTAGTGCCAATTCCTCCAGGAAAAACTTATGTTCCTCCACGCCTTCGCCTCCGGTCCTCAAATGGGGCCATTCCTCCCATCTGGCTGGTCACGCTGGAATCAAAAAATCTATACAGTTGATTGCCAGACACTATTGGTGGTCCTCCCTGGAAAAAGTTGTGACCGATTTCGTACAAGCCTGTACAGTGTTTTGCACGTGACAAGACTCCACGCCAGAAGCCTGCAGGTCTTCTCCTTCCTCTGCCGGTGCCTGAACAGCCTTGGTCCCACATAGCCCTGGACTTCATCACTGACCTTCCTTTATCTCATGGCAACACTGTCATCTGGGTGGTCGTTGATCGTTTTTCCAAAATGGCTAATTTTGTCCCGCTTCCTGGCCTTCCTTCTGCGCCACAGTTGGCGAAGCATTTTTTTCTGCAGATTTTTTGTTTTCACGGGCTTCCTACGCATATCGTCTCGGATAGAGGCGTTCAATTTGTTTCAACATTTTGGAGAGCACTCTGCAATCAATTAAAGATCAAATTAAATTTCTCTTCCTCCTATCACCCCCAATACAATGGACAAGTGCAAAGAGTGAACCAGATTCTTGGTGACTACTTGCGACATTTTGTCTCCTCCCGTCAAGATGATTGGGTCGACCTTCTGCCCTGGGCTGAATTCTCGTACAATTTCAAAAATTCTGAATCTTCCTCCAAATCACAATTTTTTGTGGTGTACGGCCGTCACCCGCTGCCCCCCTCCCCATTCCCACTTCATCTGGAGTTCCTGCCATGGATGAATTAACCCGGGACTTCTCCTCTATCTGGAAGGAGACTCAAAAGTCGCTCTTACTGGCCTCTTCTCGCATGAAGAGACATGCGGATAAAAAGAGAAGAACTCCTCCTGTCTTTGCCCCTGGTGACAAAGTGTGGCTCTCTGCCAAATACATATGGTTTCGTGTCCCTAGCTACAAGCTGGGTACTCGTTACCTCGGGCCATTTAAAATCAAAAACCTAATCAATTCTGTCTCCTACAAGCTCCATCTTCCTTCTTCTCTTCGTATTCCTAACTCTTTTCATGTCTCCCTTCTCAAACCTCTCATACTTAACCGCTTTTCCCCCAAGGTCACCGTTCCTGCTCCTGTCACTGGGTCCTCTGATGTCTTCTCCGTGAAAGAGATTCTCGCCTCCAAGGTTGTCCGACGTAAATTTTTTTATCTCATTTATTGGGTCCCGAAGAGAGGTCTTGGGAACCCTAGACCAATATTCTTAACAAGGAACTAATTCTTAAATTTCTGGGTTCCAAAAAGAGGGGGAGACCCAAGGGAGGGGGGGTACTGTAACGCCGAGCGCTCCGGGTCCCGCTGCTTCCCCGGAGCGCTCACGGCGTCCTCTCTCTAACAGCGCTCTGGTCACTGCTCCTGACCGAGAGTGCTGTTCCCCTGCCAGTGGCAGGGATGCGATCCGTGTGGCGGGATGTCCCCGCCCACGGATCGCATCCCAACTCACTTACCGTCATCCCACTGCACCTTCCTCCCGACACGCGCGGCCCCGCTCCTTAGGGCGCTTTAATTGGTGCCTGGTCCAATCAGTTTAAAATGTATAAAAACTCACTTCCCCTTTCTGTCCTTGCCGGATCTTGTTGCCCTAGTGCCCTGAGAAAGCGTTTTGTGTGTATCTCTAGCCTGTGTATCCAGACCCTTTGCCGTTGCCCCTGACTACGAACCTTGCCGCCTGCCTTGACCTTTTGCTACGTCCGACCTTGCCTTCGCCTAGTCCTTGTATACCACGCCTGTCTCAGCTGTCAGTGAGGTCGAGTCGCTATCAGGGGATACGACCTGGGAGTTCCCGCCGCAGCAAGTCCATCCCGCCTTGCGGCGGGCTTTGGTGAAAACCAGTAACTTCTTAGAACTGGTCCCCTGGTACGGCCCACGTCATCACCTCACTGAAACAGAGGATCCACTACCTGCATCCTAACCGCTTACCAGTCCGGTTCCTGACAAACACTGGTATTCATGCCTAATTTTGGTGAGATTTGCACCAATGTTGAATGCATTTGCACCTTACTTGCTATATTTTTTTTTCATACAGTTTTAGGAGGTATGGCTTTGCTGGAGTAGCTTTGTAACATAACATAGTAACATAGTACATAAGGTCGAAAAAAGACCAGAGTCCATCAAGTTCAACCTATAACCCAAATGAGTGCCTACTGAGTTGATCCAGAGGAATGCAAAAAAAAAAAAATCATACTAGAGGTAAAAATTCCTTCTTGACTCCAAATATGGCATCAGAATAGATTCCTGGGTCAAAGTTCTGTCCATATAGATCTAGAATCCATAACCTGTAATAATAATAATGTTATTATTCTCCAAAAATGCATGCAGAGTTCACCATGACCACCTCCTCTGGCAGATAATTCCACAGTCTCACTGCTCTTACAGTAAAGAACCCCCGTCTTTGCTAGTGTAGAAACCTTTCCTCAAGACGTAGAGGATGCCCCCTTGTTATAGATACAGTCCATAGGTATAAACAGATCATGGGAGAGATCTCTGTAAGGTCCCCTGATATATTTATTCATAGTTATTTGATCTCCCCTAAGCATTCTTTTTTCTAAACTAAATAACCCTAATTCTGATAAGCTTTCTGGGTACTGTAGTCTTCCCATTCCCCGTATTACCCTGGTTGCCCATCTTTGAACCCTCTCCAGCTCCACTATATATTTCTGTTACACTGGTGCCCAGTACTGTACACAGTATTCTATGTGTGGTCTGACTAGTGATTTGTACAGCGTTAGAATTATTTCCTTGTCGTGGGCATCTATGCCCCTATTGATGCACCCCATGATTTTATTTGCCGTGGCATCAGCTGCTCGACACTTGTCACTACAGCTAAATTTACTGTTAACTAAGACTCCCAAGTCCTTTTCTACGTCAGTCGTCCCAAGTGTTCTCCCATTTAATACATAATCCCAGCCCAGATTTTTTCCTCCCCATGTGCATTACCTTACATTTATCAGTGTTGAACCTCATGTGCCACTTCCCAGCCCAAACCTCCAAAGTATCCAGATCCATTTGTAACAGTGCACTGTCCTCTATAGTGTTTACCGCTTTACAGAGTTTAGTATCATCTGCAAAGATTGCTACTTTACTATTCAACTCCTCTACAAGGTCATTAATGAATATATTAAATAGAACAGGACCCAAGACGGACCCCTGTGGTACCCCACTAGTAACAGTTATCCAATCAGAAGAAGTACCATTAAAGGGGTTCTCCGGTGCTTAAACATCTTATCCCCTATCCAAAGGATAGGGGATAAGATACCTGATCGCGGGAGTCCCGCAGCTGGGGACGCCTGTGATCATGCACGCGGCACCCCGTTTATATAACCAGTCCCCGAAGTGTGTTCTCTCCGGGTCTGATTACGGGCAACTACAGGGCGGGCAGCGTGTGACGTCACGCCTACGCCGGCGTGTGAAGTCACGCTCCACCCCGCAATGCAAGCCTATGGGAGGGGGCGTGATAGCTATCACGCCCCCTCCCATAGGCTTGCATTGAGGGGCGGAGCGTGACGTCGCACAGGGGGCGCAGGCGTGATGTCACACGTGATGCGAACACGCTCCGGGGACTGATTATAAACGGGGTGCCGCGTACATGATCACGGGCGTCCCCAGCTGCGGGACTCCCGCGATCAGGCATCTTATCCCCTATCCTTTGGATAGGGGATAAGATGTTTAAGCACCGGAGAACCCCTTTAATAACCAACCTCTGTTTCCTATCACTGAGCCAGTTACTTACTCACTTACACACATTGGGGTTTATTTACTAAGAGTGGAGTGTAGATTTCTTTGTGGGTTTTGATTTCTGACTGGTATTTTCCCAAGGTGTCTACTAAGGTTTCCCTACATTTTGCACTTTTCTCTACGTTTTGCTTTTTTTTTTTTTATAACTGAACTGTTCTGATCTGTCGGGTTTTCCTCAGCTCAAATCCACCACATTTTCTGTGGAAACCATAGTAAATATGTCCGGATTTTTCAACACTGTCGGGGCCACGCCCCTTTTGTCTGAACCACGCCCACTTTATCTAGTGGCCATGCCCATTTTTGTGTTTTTCTTGTAAAATGGAAGGTTTTGTTTTTTTGGTCGCAAATTGAGTCGTAAGGGACGTGTGACACAATTTGGGCACAAAACCTGCCAAAAAAGAGTCGAGATAACGTTAGTTAATAAACCCTATTCTCCCCCAGTCCAATCCTTCTCATTTTATACACCAACACCAATGTGGCACTATATCAAATGCTTTGGAAAAATCCAGATATACGACATCCAGCGATGGCCCCTGGTCCAGTCTGGAGCTCACCTCCTCATAAAAGCTGATCAGGTTAGTTTGAGAGAACCAATCCCTCATAAAGCCATGCTGATATGGAGTCATACATTTATTTTTATCAAGATACTCCAAAATAGCATCTCTTAGAAAACACTCAAACAATTTACATACAACGGAGGTTAAACTAACAGGTCTATAATTCCCGGGGTCACCTTTTGCCCCCTTTTTAACTATTGGCACCACATTTGCCATGCGCCAGTCCTGGGGAACCGTCCCTGTTACTATAGAGTCCCTGAATATTAAAAATAGGGGTCTGTATATTACATTACTTAATTCCTTTAGAACACGGGGGTGATTTGTCTATTTAGATTTTTTGTAGCCGGCACTGTGCTTCTTCCTGGGTTAGACAGGTGACCTGTATTGGGGAGTTTACCTTATCTTACTGTATTTCACCTGGCATTTCATTTTCCTCGGTGAATACAGTTGAGAAGAATTTTTTTAATATATTTGCTTTTTCCTGATGCCCGTTTATAATTTTCTCCTCATGAATTTTTAAAGTGCCAACACTTTCAATTTTAATCTTTTTGCTATTTTTAGTTAGTTTTAATCTCTTTCTTTCTCAATTTTTGCGTCTTTTATCTGTTTTTTTACATGTTTTACATTTTTCTCTATAGTTTTTTAATGCTTCTTCACTGCCATCCTGTTTTAGTAGTTTAAATGTTTTATTTTTGTCATTTATTGCCCCCTTAACATTTTTATTCATCCACATTGGTTTTCTTTTATTCCAGACCCTTTTATTCGAATAAGGTATATACATCTCACAGTGAGAATTTAAAATATTCTTAAAAGTCTCCCATTTAGTGTCAGTATTCTTGTTTTTGAGGACATTATCCCATTTTATATTGTTAAGGGCTTCTCTGAGCTGATCAAGCTTTGCCTTCCTAAAGTTCATTGTTTTTGTGGCCCCTCGAGAGATTCCCTTATTGAAGAATACGTTATAATGTATTATATTATGATCACTATTTCCTAGGTATCCTTTTACCTGCACATTCATCACTCTGTCAGGTCTGTTGGTTAATATTAAGTCTAGTAGGGCGCCCCCTCTGGTCAGGTTCTGCACCATTTGGGACAGATAATTGTCTTTAGCTATAGTCAGAAACCTGTTTCGTTTATGAGATTCACAGGTCTTGGTCTCCCAGTTTATACCAGGATAGTTAAAATCCCCCATTTTTAACACATCATTCTGATTTGCTGCCTTGTTTATTTGCATCAGTAATTGATCTTCTGCCTCTTCCATTATGTTTGGTGGCTTATAGCAAACCCCTATCAGAATTTATTTTTATTTTTATCTCCATATATTTCTACCCATATTGACTCCACATTATCGTTTCCCTTCCAAATATCCTCCCGCAGTGCGGCCTTCAGACTTGATTTCACATACAGACAGACTCCTCCCCCTTTCCGTTTTGTCCGATCCTTCCTGAATAGACTATAACCCTGTATGTTGACCGCCCAGTCACAGCTATCGTCCAGCCAAGTCTCTGTTATTCCCACTATGTCATAATTCTCCTCAGACATCAACCACTCCAGTTCCTCTGTTTTATTGTACAGACTTCTGGCATTAGTCATCATGCAATTCAAAGGTGTATGTTTTTTTTTCCTATGAAGCCTATATACTTTTCTAAGCCCTCCCACCGCTGCACCCCCAGGTACATTAATAAGTCCCCTGTCTCTATCTACACTATCTTCCCCCTCTATGTTGTAGGTTCCCTCCCCTCCAGTCCCTAGTTTAAACACTCCTCCACCCTTCTAGCCATCTTCTCCCCAAGCACAGCTGCACCCTCCCCATTGAGGTACAGCCCATCCCTACAGTAGAGCTGGTATTTGACAGCGAAGTCGGCCCAGTTCTCCATGAACCCAAACCCCTCCTTCCTACAACAGCTTCTGATCCACTCGTTTACCTCCCTAATCGTGTGCTTCCTCTCTGGTGTGGCTCGTGGTACAGGTAATATTTCAGAAAATATTACCTTGGAGGTCCTTGCCTTAAAGGGGTTGTGCGCTGCCCTGCCTTTCGGAGCTCCGCTCGCAGTGTCCGGAAGTTCATTGTTCCGAACGCTGTGTGCAGGCTTCCGTGTTCGCGGCCGCCCCCTCGTGACGTCACTCGCATCTGCCAACTTGTTGGGGTGTGCCAGTTCAGGACTAGCCTCCCTGACACTTTTCCTTCTACCCCGTTTTCTAATTGTAACCCAGCTAACTGTCTGACTGTCCTGCTCCTCCGTCCCACTATACTGCTCTACCTCTACCCAAAGAGTACTTGCTCAGTGAGCAGGAGACTCCTCTCCAAGTTGTCAATGCGTCTCAGTGTTGCCAGTTGCTCCTCTGGATCCAGGATCTGGGCTTCCAAATGAGCAACTCGCACACATCTCACACAACAATATGCACCCTCAAACTGCTGTTCAAGGATTACGTACATTGTGCAAGATGCACACTGGACTGCATTTTCCAACATGGAGGCCATACTAGATTTGGGGATTGCAAGAATTAACATTAAAAAAAAACAATCAAATATTTCAATTAAACTCCCTGAATTTAAAGTCCCTTAATTTTAAGTCCCTCTCATTTTTATACTTACACTCACTTGTATACTTCACACTCTTGTATACAGACACACAATCACTAGTTCAAACAATTGCTTAGTGTACTTGCTTTTATAGTCACCAGATATCACCTCTCTCTTCCACTGCCTGGAAGTGAATGCAAAGGATAGATGGCTGCAAACAGCTGCAATTTATCAGCTGCTAATTATTTAACTACTCCACCCACTCTCCACCTGTATTCCTTCCAGACAGAGAAAGAGGGAAAAAAATTATAATTTTGAAACGTGATTGATAGCTTGATATGAGCATACAGTATCTCCCAACCTTTGGAGGGCAAAAAAAAAATAGAACATGGGCCAAAAGTAATGTAGATAGATAGATATGAGATAGATAGATATGAGATAGATAGATAGATAAAATGTAAATATCCATAGCACAAAGGTAATTCGGTGAAAAAAAAAGTTTAATCCATATCCAGTGTTAAAAAGTACTAACTTTCAGCAGCCTCTTGGCGCTATTTTCAAGCATGGTGACTACGTAGCACATTTTTAACACTGGATGTGTTGTAAACTTTAACTTTTTTTCCCCGAACTACCTGTGTGCTGTGGGTCTCTACATTTTATGGATGCAGAGTACCTAACCAAAAAATGTAGATTTTACTACCCACACCTGCGAGCACCATCAAAAAATGTTCATTATTTAATTGGGCTGTTCTTCTAGATTTTGAAGATAGATAAATAGGTAGATAGATAGACAGACAGACAGACAGACAGACAGATAGATAAATAGATAGATAGATATGAGATAGATAGATAGATAGATAGATAGATATGAGATAGATAAATAGATAGATAGATAGAGAGATGGACAGACAGACAGACAGATATATAGATAGATTGATAGATACAGTAGTTAGATAGATAGGTTAAGGGGTAAAACATTACTCCAGTGTAATTACAGGTGCTTATTTTTTATCCCTGCCTTAGTTTTAACTTGTTCTTAACTAAACAATGAGTGAATATAAAATTTAATGTATTGTTTGTATAGCATGCTGTCTCATTCCCATTATCATGTGGTAATCTTACTGTTATGTTAAGTCATGTTAAGCCTCCTCATGGTGGTGTCATTATCTTAGTGGTAAATGACACATGTTGTAATGTGATGCTAAGTGACTTAAACATTCGTTAAGTGTCCTCAGGATCCGGTAGATCTCGTCCCTATACACCTATTCACACCTTTCTGCAACTAATCCTAAATTAATTCCCTTATCTGTTTGGTTTCTGTACCTTTTGTTTAGACATATCCTTACCAGCCAATGACTAGACTCATTTCTGGGAGGAGGTACTGAATATTAATGGCTAAAAAATTATTATTGATATGTGTAAACCTGTTTGTTGGCTTCTTACCCCATTACATCACTGTCACGATGCCGGCTGGCAGGAGGTGGATCCTCTGTGCCAGAGAGGGATTGGCTAGGACCGCGCTAGTGGACCGGTTCTAAGCCACTACAGGTTTTCACCAGAGCCCGCCGCAAAGCGGGATGGTCTTGCTGCGGCGGTAGTGACCAGGTCGTATCCACTAGCAACGGCTCACCTCTCTGGCTGCTGAAGATACTGAAGAAAGGCGAGGTACAAGGGAGTAGGCAGTAGCAAGGTCGGACGTAGCAGAAGGTCGGGGGCAGGCGGCAAGGTTCGTAGTCAGGGGAGATAGCAAGGTACTGGTACACAGGCTATAAAACACACAATACGCTTTCACTGGCACTAAGGCAACAAGATCCGGCGAGGGAGTGCAAGGGAGGAGACTAGATATAGCCAGGGAACAGGTGGGAACCAATTAAGCTAATTGGGCCAGGCACCAATCATTGGTGCACTGGCCCTTTAAGTCTCAGGGAGCTGGCGCGCGCGCGCCCTAGAGAGCGGAGCCGCGCGCGCCAGCACATGACAGCAGGGGACGGGAACGGGTAAGTGACCTGGGATGCGATTCGCGAGCGGGCGCGTCCCGCTGTGCGAATCGCATCCCCAACGGCCATGACAGAGCAGCGCTCCCGGTCAGCGGGACTGACCGGGGAGCTGCAGGGAAAGAGACGCCGTGAGCGCTCCGGGGAGGAGCGGGGACCCGGAGCGCTAGGCGTAACAGTACCCCCCCCCTTAGGTCTCCCCTTCTCTTTATCGGGTAACTGCCTCCCCTGGGATGAGGACACCGGGAAAGGATGGAGGGATTCCTCAACGGCAGGCAGAACCGCAGGAGTAGGAATGGGGAGAGAGGGCAGAGGGCGGGACCTGGCACGGGGCAGTGTGACACCAGGACGAGGGCCATGAGGGGACACAGAAGCTTGCCTGATGGAACTGGGAGGGGGGGAGGGGCATTTCCTGTGGCAGGCAGAGTCCTTAATGACCTTAGGGGGACCAAATACAGGAGGAACCACAGAGTTACGGCAAGGGTTACTGGGAACCGGTTTTAGACAGTTCTTGGAACAAGAGGACCCCCAACTCTTGATCTCCCCAGTGGACCAATCCAGGGTTGGGAAATGAAGTTGAAGCCAGGGAAGTCCAAGGAGAATTTCCGAGGTGCAATTGGGGAGGACCAAAAGTTCAATCCTCTCGTGGTGAGATCCGATGCTCATAAGAAGGGGCTCCGTGCGGAAACGTATGGTACAGTCCAACCTGGCTCCGTTGACCGCGGAAATGTGGAGTGGCTTGACAAGACGGGTCACCGGAATACGGAATTTATTCACAAAGGAGTCCCGAATAAAATTCCCAGAAGCTCCAGAGTCCAGGCAGGCCACGGCTGAGAGGGGAGAGCTGGCTGAAGTGGAAATCCGAACAGGTACCGTGAGACGTGGAGAAGCCGACTTGGCATCAAGAGACGCCACACCCACGAGAGCTGAGTGCGAGCGTGCGTTTCCCAGACGTGGAGGACGGATTGGGCAATCCACCAGAAAATGTTCAGTACTGGCACAGTACAGACAAAGATTCTCTTCCTTACGGCGATTCCTCTCTTCCAGGGTCAGGCGAGACCGATCCACTTGCATGGCCTCCTCGGCGGGAGGCCTAGGCGCAGATTGCAGTGGAGACTGTGGGAGAGGTGGCCAGAGATCTAAGTCTTTTTCCTGGCGGAGCTCTTGATGCCTCTCAGAAAAACGCATGTCAATGCGAGTGGCTAGATGAATGAGTTCATGCAGGCTAGCAGGAGTCTCTCGTGCGGCCAGAACATCTTTAATGTTGCTGGATAGGCCTTTTTTAAAGGTCGCGCAGAGAGCCTCATTATTCCAGGATAGTTCAGAAGCAAGAGTACGGAATTGTATGGCGTACTCGCCAACGGAGGAATTACCCTGGACCAGGTTCAGCAGGGCAGTCTCAGCAGAAGAGGCTCGGGCAGGTTCCTCAAAGACACTTCGAATTTCCGAGAAGAAGGAGTGAACAGAGGCAGTGACGGGGTCATTGCGGTCCCAGAGCGGTGTGGCCCATGACAGGGCTTTTCCAGACAGAAGGCTGACTACGAAAGCCACCTTAGACCTTTCAGTAGGAAACAGGTCCGACATCATCTCCAAGTGCAGAGAACATTGCGAAAGGAAGCCACGGCAAAACTTAGAGTCCCCATTAAATTTGTCCGGCAAAGACAGGCGGAGGCTAGGAGTGGCCACTCGCTGCGGAAGGGGTGCAGGAGCTGGCGGAGGAGATGATTGCTGATGAAGTTGCGACTGAAGTTGGTGCACAATGGTGGACATTTCTGACATCTGGTGGGTTAGATGGGCGATCTGTCGGGCTTGCTGGGCGACCACCGTGGTGATATCAGAGGCAACTGGCAGGGGAACCTCAGCGGGATCCATGGCCGGATCTACTGTCACGATGCCGGCTGGCAGGAGGTGGATCCTCTGTGCCAGAGAGGGATTGGCTAGGACCGCGCTAGTGGACCGGTTCTAAGCCACTACAGGTTTTCACCAGAGCCCGCCGCAAAGCGGGATGGTCTTGCTGCGGCGGTAGTGACCAGGTCGTATCCACTAGCAACGGCTCACCTCTCTGGCTGCTGAAGATACTGAAGAAAGGCGAGGTACAAGGGAGTAGGCAGTAGCAAGGTCGGACGTAGCAGAAGGTCGGGGGCAGGCGGCAAGGTTCGTAGTCAGGGGAGATAGCAAGGTACTGGTACACAGGCTATAAAACACACAATACGCTTTCACTGGCACTAAGGCAACAAGATCCGGCGAGGGAGTGCAAGGGAGGAGACTAGATATAGCCAGGGAACAGGTGGGAACCAATTAAGCTAATTGGGCCAGGCACCAATCATTGGTGCACTGGCCCTTTAAGTCTCAGGGAGCTGGCGCGCGCGCGCCCTAGAGAGCGGAGCCGCGCGCGCCAGCACATGACAGCAGGGGACGGGAACGGGTAAGTGACCTGGGATGCGATTCGCGAGCGGGCGCGTCCCGCTGTGCGAATCGCATCCCCAACGGCCATGACAGAGCAGCGCTCCCGGTCAGCGGGACTGACCGGGGAGCTGCAGGGAAAGAGACGCCGTGAGCGCTCCGGGGAGGAGCGGGGACCCGGAGCGCTAGGCGTAACAATCACCACATGTTTTTGTGAAGTCTAGGGTTATATTGACAATTGGATCATGCATTTGGATGATTCTGTACCATGCATTCCAGTTCCATGAGGCTCAGATTCTATGGGAGGTCATTTTCTCTAAATAATGCCTAGTTACATAGTTTGTAAGGCTGAAAACAACATTCCTACATCCAGTTCAGCCAATTACCCTATAGTGTTCAGTGTATTATTCTGTAGTCTTGATCCAGTGGAAGGGGAAATTACATGAGGTAGAAGACAATTTTCCTCATTCCTGACTCCAAGTCTGTCCCTGGACTATTGACTATTCCCCAGACTCTAGTGACTATAACCTGTAATGTTATTGAGTTCACCATGACCACTTCCTCTAGCAGAGAGTTCCATAGTCTCACAGCATAGCAGCTGTTGGCATTTTCTGGGGCATGTCCTATATATATATATATATATATATATATATATATATATATATATATATATAAACAGGTGATTCAAAAGATGTTCTGGGCATTTTGGGGACATAACCTATATAAGAAGGGGCGATTTAAAGGGGCTACCATGGTGTCATTTATGGGATACTTGACCTCCAGTGGTTGGTCCCCCATGATCGTAACTAGTTAACTGCTTTCCTGTGGATAGGAGATACAGTAACTTTTGATCTTGGCATAACCCATTTAAAGAAAATTATTAAGTAATTAGAGGCATCAACTATATAATACGAGCTAATCAAAGGACAGTTGTGGATATTTTGGGGACATATAATCTATATAACATGGGGGATATCAAAGGACGGATGTGTTTTTTTTGGGGACATATGACCTGTATAATAAGGGGTGAATGAAGGACAGTTGTTGGTATTTTGGGGACATATGACTTATATAATAAGGGGTGATTGAAGGACAGTTGTTGGTATTTTGGGGACATATTACCTATATAATAACGGGAGATCGAAAGACAGTTGTGGGAATTTTGGGGACATATGACTTATATAATAATGGGTGATTGAAGGACAGTTGTTAGTATTTTGAGGGCATGTGAGCTGTATAATAAGGGGTTTTTGAAGGACAGTTGTGGGTATTTTGGGGACATATTACCTATATAATACCTGGAGATCGAAAGACAGTTGTGGGTATTTTGGGGACATGTGATCTATGTTTTATGGGGAGATCAAAGGACAGTCGTGGGTATTTTGGGGGGACATATGACCTATATAATAAGGGGAGATCAAAGGACAGTGGTGTGTATTTTGGGGACATATGACCTATATAATGAAGGCTCATCTAAGGGCAGTTGTAGGGATTTGGTGGGTATGGCCTATATATGTGGGAGTGATCTCTGTTTGAGATAATTCTTCAAGTATAAGCTAGAGCAAATGACAAAGACATGCACTGTAATGTATGATATTCCCTCATTATAATGGTCTGTAGACATGAAAACAAGATGCGGCTGGCACAAGTTTGCTACTTTTTTGCTATAGCAATAGAAACATCTCCTATAAACTGACAGTAGAAAACCACTGAGATTTTTTGTTCTTTTTTTTTTTTTTTTTCCAATAGTACATTGCTGTGGAATAAACTACAAAACATAGTTATTCCAGCTGAATATTTTCTAACACGCTGTTCTGTATATTCAGCCCTTATCATCCATATGTAACCCTGCTGCGATCCCGGGACTATCTGGTCTTATATTTCCTCCACATTTCTATTCACTTTATCTCCTCACCAACTGTGTGGCTTGAAGGCTCTTTTCAGAGCAGAAGTGAAGATTCTATTGATGCTCGGCTTCTCCAACCCTCCCCACACTAGAAGTACGCGCCTCTGGCCATCCAACACGATCACATTTTTTCCCTTCTTACTTAAAATATGTATTGAGTTGTGTAAACCTCAGGTTATAGAACAATATGGGACTGAAGAAGTGTTACCTCATGTTAACCCAACCTCTGGGTGACCTTGCTCATTAGAATGGAGGAAATCCTAAGAAAATAAACACCAAAATGTCATTCTTTTAGCTAAAATAGCTGTAACCTACATGGCAAATAGCCAGAGAGATGACAATACTATAATTAGCTACTAATGACACATGAAAACTGTGAAACAATTATTATAGTTATCAGAAACTGCACAAAAATGTATAACATCTATCTATACTTTATGTAAAACCCAACATTTGTACGTATGTTCCAGGATCACTTCCAAACAGTGAAAACGGAGAAATATCAATAAAATTAGTACACATGTCCACTAAAAATATAAAGGAGTAAAATTAACCCTAACCAACAACCTTACACCACAAGCTCCTTATCTGCGTGCAAACCAAGCACTTCCCGCAAATCCACAACCCCTCCCACGGGGCCACACCTCTCTCTATTTTTGCATACAATATTTTTATCACAATTTAGCCCCGTTTGAGGACGGGATGTGAGATTAGGAAATGGGGACAGGATATGAGGATGGGAAATAATGTCAGGATATGAGGTCAGGATATGAGGATGGGCTATAAGTATGGGATATGAGAATGGGGTATGAAGTCAGGATAGGAGGTCGGGATATGACGGCAAAATATCGTCGGCTGCAAGTTTGAGACCCCTGCTGTACACAGTAGCTATCCTAGACTCTGATTGGACAATTCCATTTAATGCCGGGACACACCCCTGCTGGCAACACCTACTTATCAATGTAATCATAAGCCACAATGTAGAGATCTAGAACTGTGTAGTGAACATAGTTACTGAAACAGATATGCCCAGAAATCTGACAGATCCACCTTAAAGGGGTACTCTGCCCCTAGACATGTTATCCCCTAACTCCGTGTTGGCACTGTGGCATTGCGATCACGGAAGCCTGGGCCTTCCGCGATCATGATGTGACACCATGCCCCCTTTATTCATGTCCATGGGAGGGGGCATGATGGCTAGTACACAGCTGTCACACCTCCTTCCATAGACATGAATAGAGGGGGCGTGGCAGCTGTGATCGCCAGTCATCCGGCACGGAGCGGAGTTCGCTCCATGCACTGGATGACCGGGGAGCCGCGGCAGAGATCGCAGGGGTCTGACGGCAGACATGTTATCTCCTATCCTTTGGATAGTGGATAACTTGTCCAGCGGCGGAGTACCCCTTTAACCAGCCATGTGTATGAGTGAGTGTTTTATTATTATTATTATTGGATAAAGGAAAGGTTAAACTAAACCATCTATGTAAAAATGCATAGTATGTGGCAGCAGGTCCTTACCATTAATGTATCTATACAAGGGTAGCTATGGTGACACACCATGATAACATTCTTCATTATGTTTGGAAGGGAGATCAATAAGGGCTATTATTTATGAATTATCATTGTGCATTTTGAGGAGCTAATCAATCCATTTGTAAGATTTTATTTCCCTAAAAGACATTTGTTGACTATATCCTCCCATATCTGGTGACTATGGGGGAGATTTCTTAAAACCTGTCTAGAGGAAAAGTGGCTGAGTTGCCCATAGCAACCAATAAGATCGCTTCTGTCATTTTTGATAAGGCCTCTAGTGACTATATCCTCTGATATCTGGTGACTATATCCTCTGATATCTGGTGACTATGGGGGAGATTTATGAAAACCTGTCCAGAGGAAAAGTTGCATCAGAATCACCTCGCTTCTTTCATTTTTAAAGAGGCCTGTGAAAAAGGAAAGAAGCGATCTGACTGGTTGCTATGGGCAACTGCACCACTCTTGCTTTACACATGTTTTGATAACTCTCTCCTTATATCCTCTTGTGTAAGCCAGTGCTGATATGCCCCAAAGCCCGCATTAAATTCATACAAACACCACCCTATAATGTCGACAAAGTAGCACTACGTCATGGACACCTGGAGTGCGACCTCGGGGGATGGGATTGTTGAACACATCATGAAGCTAAGATCTCCATTGTGTTCCAGCACTAATTACCAAACTAATAATGCAAAGTGTTTTGCAAACAGTTGAATAGATAGCCCTGGGGGGAAACCTAAGGTTGACAGAATTGCACTGATGCTCAATGGAGAGGCTAGTTAGTGTCTGCAGCCATTCAGGAGCAGCTTAAACCCTTGTTCTTGTTAATCATTTCTTCTGTTTGCCCTAAATTTCATGAGACATATATTCAGGTGAATGGAAGTTTACATGCTACCATGTTAGGCCACTTATGCATTCAACTGAAGTAGGCACCAATATAAGTGAGGCCACCTTCACACTAAGGGTCCATGCACACTACAGAAAAATCAGTGAGGAATTTTTCTTGCTGAATTCCAGCAAAAGAATCAACATGTTCATTCTTTTGGCAGAATCTGGATCCAAGTTAGTAGTTCCGATACGGAACTTCCATAGTATGTACTGAACAGCAGAATCCTACTGAGATCACTGGGATCCCGCTGCAAGTAGTTTAACTTAGAGTGGGCATGTGCCCTAAGAACCTAAGGCTATATTCACATGGCAGAATTTCCAATGCAGAATCCGGCACGAAAATTCCGCTGCAGCAGCGTCCCGTTGAATTCAACAGGAGTCTGCTGCGCTGTGCACATGGCGGAATTTTCATGCCTGATGTTTCCAGCATTGAAATTCCATTTTCCGTGCCCATAGCAAGAATGAACACGGAATGAATAACTGTCTGTGAGACGGCACATTCCTCTGCGGTTCTAGCCCCACAGTGTCCGGAATGTATGCATGGAGATTCTCCATGCGGACATTTCGCAATGTGAACATAGCTAGGCTAACTAAGGTTATGTTCACACGGCAGAATTTCTGTGCTCCTGCTCAAACTCCGCTCTGCCAAGCTGGCAGTGAATTTTTTTTACGTTTTGCAGGTTCCAAACTGAAAATGCACAAAATTTGTTCTGAAGAATTGTGGAATTTCTTGCACACAGATTCTGGACAGAAATCAGAGTCCCATTGAATTCTGTGGAATTCTGCAAAAGAACTGACATGTGCATTCTTTTTTGCGGAATGCTGAATTTTTTGCAGCAGAAATTCTGCATCGAAAAATCTACTGATTGAATGGGAAAGCAAAAATTCTATTTCCCACGCTGGTAACTTCACGTAGCAGTATTTCCAAGATTAATTTTTCCATCAGGCATGCGCAAAGTTTCGGCAGCATGCCAATGACATTGGGCCACTCCTGTGCTGTTGATCATGCCTCATAGGTGTGATTACAGACCAGGACACGATGACTATATCTTCTTACAGGCATCTTACATACAGCGCGCCAATGTTAAAAGTAATTTTCTGAACACTTATGGATAAGATGGCATACGATCAGTATGTGTTGGCACTCATCACATAGGCCAAATCTTTCCTTTAAAAGTTATCACTATTGATGAGTGAATCAAGAAGAAATCAGATTTGCCCTGAATTTTACAAAACATTTGGTTCCAAATTTTTTGTGATTGACTCTGGTGATTTTATTACAAGAGCATGGATGCCAGTCAAAGTAGGAGCAGCCAGGCATACATGATATGCTTAGTTGCCCAGCCAAGTGACATAATACTTACAAGTTCCTCTTCCTTTTGTCTGTGGCCAGGCTTAGACCAGTGTGTCCTCTGTAGTGCTCTAGTGACCAATTTGTGGTCACTAGAGGCCACAGATGAAAACCCACAAACAGAAATGGGGAGCAGGTGAGTATACTTCCAGCGTAGCCAGAGGAGCAAGGACTCAATTTGATAGGATTTACTGCTACTCTACAGTAATTAGCCATGTGCTGTGCTTCACTTACTGTTCTTACAAGGAGGTACCTAACTCTGTACATTTGCTGGACAGAGTGCTCTGAATTTGACAGCCCAATTTAAGCAAAATCTCTCAAACTAATCTTTGGAGGTTTTCTTATCTTTCTCCACAGGATAAGTGATCACTTACTTATGGGTAGGGACTAGACAGCTGAGACCCCCCACTGATCATAAGAATGAAGGTTCCTTATTCTAGAAGAAAATTGAGCGACAGTTTTTGTGATAGGAGGTGGGGGTGCTGGTGTCCCAGTGGTCAGGCTCTCAGAGATCCTGTGGCTAGGTGATAACTTTATAAAATGTTGATAACCCCTTTAATAAACCTCTAGTGAAAATACTTTTAAAGGCTGGATAAACCCTTTAAGGTAGTATATTTTCAATGAAAGTAATAATTCTAATTTCCCTTTTCTGCCTGACCCTTCTCTATTTCCTTACCCATGTAGCTTGGCTCTATCTGGGCCCCAGAGGAACTCAACTGTATACGCCAGAGAAGGGGCCTGTGTTTCTACTGTGGAGATTACGGTTACTTCATAAATTTCTGCACCAAGCATCTACGTCTAAGTAGTCATCTGGGAGACTACTTGGCACACAGGTATTTATAGCATCCTCTAAGAATAATAAGCCATAACCCTTAAGCCGGTGTCTAAGGAGAAGGGAGGTGATTAAGACACCACTAATTTCAGGGATATTAACAATTGGTGTAATATTGAGGAGGAAGATACTGATGAGGACATAGATGACTTATTACACTGAAGAAAGAGAGGGGTTGAAAAGTTCTGTAAACAAACTGTCACCTTCGCCCTTTTGTTATGTTGAGGATCTGGTGGCCCGTCTTAAAAGAGGGGGGGGGGGGTACTATAATGAACTCACCTGTTCAAGCTCCAGCAATGTAGCTGGGCCAATGGCCTTGAGAGTCATAGGGTCACTAATCATGCTCTGACATGGCCACTCATGGTAAGTGTTGATAGCAGGGCCAATCAGCAGTATTGCTGGCATACACTCCTCTCACAGGCGGGATACTTAAATCCCTGCAGTGTGTACCAGCCCTGCTCATGATTGCTGTCTTTCTATGTTACCAGCGTTTACCTTGACCTGTTGGCTTGCTTCTGGAGCACTCTTCTGTCTGCGGTCCTGTACCTTGTTGTCCATCTGGTCTGACCTTTGTTTGCCTTTTGATTACCCTTTTGCCTAGCGTCTTTTGTACCTCTTCTCCATCCTGGTTTTGACTCTGGCCTGCCTGACTTTACTCTAGCTGTCTGTTTGTCAGTTTGCTATATACATATTTTGTGTCTCTTGGTCTGTTCCTTGTTTAATCGTTTGTGTCCTGACCTTTTCACTGCCCTCTGTTTTTGGCTTTGTTGTGTTGACATTGCTATTCCCCATCTTTATCCAGAGTATGGACTTTCGCCCAAGAAGAGGGGAAAAGAGGCTGCAGTTGAGCTTAGGGCTGCATATATGCCCACCTAATGTGACAATAACTTTATGTTAATTAATAAGACTCCACCCCTATAAAAAAAAAAGTCAGCCCTAACCCTCCATACAGTTTGTAACACATGTAGTACATGAATAATTGAAAATGAAATGCCATAAGTAGTGGTAACATAAGGACATAAAAAGCAAACTTCACGTCATCATAAAAATGTAAAAAATTGTCTAAAAGAAACTTTACTTTCACGCCATATTTTAACAGAGATCCCCTGCTGTCAAACACTAACTTAAAAACCTTTTGAAATGTCATATTTATACCTTTTTCAAGTCACCAACGCTACGGGCTGCATGCTGTGTATATGAATTACATGTGACCACACGCTCAGATATTAAAGATTGACAAACCAATGGCGAGTTACATCGGTTGCACTTATGGAAGGACTCACGGCTTGTCTACCCCATGTCGCTTAATTGTGGAACAAAAATAAACGTGTCATATTGTTCCCAATAATACGTGTTTTATTCAGTGTGTACGGGTACGTTGCCAACTGTGTGTAAAAGTCCCTCACATTTTCTGTTATCATAAAGTATTATTATGTTCTATTTATTCCTGAACATCAAATAATACGGTCTAATGATGAATAAGGAAAACTCCAGTTTTAACTAACATTTCATATGTAGACTACTCAATCAATGTGATGTGTAAAAGGGACGGAAATGGAGAAAAATATAAGAAATAACATACATTAGGGTTTCCTCACTTAGCATTATGGAGTGGCTGAAAACGGGTTATATGGTATCATGGCGCAACAAGGTTGATTAAAATTACACAGGTTAAAGGTGTCTTATATACAACTAATGTATATATAAGAGTTAAAATCCTGTATTATGACACATTTATGGTGCTGTAAAACATGGAAATGGTTTAAATAAATTTTTCCTCATCCATCCCTGTGTCCACATGACAACAATTGCAGGGAAAGGAAGTTCTATCAGAAGGAGAGCCTGTGGATCTTCAGATGTTTGGGAGCCGCAAGACATGCAGATACATACAAAGAAATAGAAGAAATAGGAAATGCATGCAGGTAGAAGGATTTGTTCATAAGTAGTATTCAACAACACAGTAATGAACAATATAAATGCTATTTTATAATTAACAATGACAAAGTAAATATATACATACATAGCACATCCCCTTGTAGGTAGCAGCAGCCCCCTTGTAGATGGCAGCCCACTTTATAGACAACAGGCCCCCGTCCCTTGTTGACAATGCTCCCTCTTGTCCCCCTTACAGACAACAGGCCCCCCTTGTAGACAGTGGGCCCCCTCCTTGTAGACAGGGACCCACCCCTGTTGACAGCACCCCCCTTGTAGACAGGGCCCCCCTTGTCCCCCTTGTAGAACAGGTCCCCCCCCCTTGTAGAAAGCAGGTCCCCCCGACTTTGTAGCCAGCAGGCCCCCCCTTGTAGACAGCGCTCCCTCTTGTCCCCCTTGTAGACAGCAGGGTCCCCCCTGGCAGGGAGCAGGGTCCCCCTTTGTAGACAGCAGCCCCCCTTATAGACAGCAGGCCCCCCTTGTAGACAGAAGCCCCCCACCCCTTATAGACAGCAGGCCAACCCCTTATAGACAGCAGGCAAGCCCTTTTATAGACAGCAGGCCAGCCCCTTATAGACAGCAGGCCAGCCCCTTATAGACAGTAGGCCCCACCTTATAAACAGCAGGCCCGCCACTCCTCTTGTAGACAGTGCTTACCTGCGGCTGTCCTTGGGTGTTGATGCTCCGCTGTCCCGTTCTCCCAATCGCATCATGGCATCCTATGGTGGAGCATGTGACATACACGTCACTCTGCTTCCTCCGTAGCGTTACGCTGGGCACAGGGGAGGAGGAGGAGTGATGTGTATGTCACATGCTCCTCCATGGAACGCCATGATGCGATCAGGAGAACAGGACAGCGGAGCGTGGCTGCACAGCAGCAGGTATCGGACGTGGTATCGGGGACATTAAATGAGTCCCCAATACCATGCAAATGCCGAGTATCGGCCCCGATATCGATACTAGTATCAGTATCGGGACATCCCTAACTATGTGTATTATCCCTGTACTGTGACATCACTGTGTTTATTTTCCCTGTACTGTGATATCACTGTGTGTATTATTCCTGTACTGTGACATCACTGTGTTTATTATCCCTGTACTGTGACATTACTGTGTGTATTAGCCCTGTACCGTGACATCACTGTGTTTATTATCCCTGTTCTGTGACATCACTGTGTGTTTTATCCCTGTACTGTGACATCACTGTGTTTATTATCCCTGTACTGTGACATCACTGTGTTTATTATCCCTGTACTGTGACATCACTGTGTGTATTATCCCTGTACTCTGATATCACTGTATGTATGATCCCTGTACTGTGACATCACTGTGTGTATTATTCCTGTACTGTGACATCACTGTGTGTATTATCCCTGTACTGTGACATCACTGTGTGTATTATTCCTGTACTGTGACATCACTGTGTGTATTATCCCTGTACTGTGACATCACTGTATGTATGATCCCTGTACTGTGACATTACTGGGGGACATTTATCAAAGAATCTAGTAGTTCGTTTGTTTTTTTGCTTAAATTTGTCGCAAAAAAGTTGCACGTGCGCATACTCACTTTTTTCGGCGAGTTTTTGCTTGTTCAGTGTCCTAAGCAAATAATAAAAATCTTGCTTACCAAAGCATAAAGTGATTTTTGACTTGCAGTGGTCAGAGATTTATCAAGTGCGAAAGTCGCAAAAAAGTTGCATCGCATGAAAAAAGCTACTACATTTACTCCAGCTCAGAGATGGAGCAGAAAAAGCCACTACCAAAGCAAAAAAAGAAAAAAAATGACTTGGAACACAACATTTATCAACAGGCTGAGACCTGTTGATAAATTTCGGGTACTTAAGCAAATTAATAGTAAGGAAAAAATAACTAACAAATGGAATACCTAAGCAATCTTTGATAAATGTCCCCCACTTTGTTTATTACTCTGCCCTATCCATGTCAGGAACCGTCCAGAGCATGAGCAATTGCCCATAGCAAACCTCTCCTGCTCTGGACAGTTCCTGGCATGAACAGAGATGTCAGCAGAGAGCACTGTGGTCCGCCTGGAAAGAACTACACAACTTCTTGTGGAGTATACAGCACTAAGTACTTGAAGGATTAAGATTTTTTAAATAGAAGTAATTTAAAATCTGTTTAATTTTCTGGCACCAGTTGCTTTGAAAACTTTTTTTTTCTCTGGAGTATCCCTTTAAGGGTAAGTGATTTGCTACACAGTCACAGCTTTTTCTGCTACTGGACATTTGGGACTCATTGCTTTCACTGGGTCTTTATATGTAATAGTTTGCGTCCATCCGCTTTCCCTTTTTTTCTTCTTTCTTTTTTTTAAATATTTTTTATTGAATGGTGAAAAAAAAGTGGCATTACACATCCATTTTTATCTTTTTATTTATTTATTTATTTTTATAAGTCTGTGGTGTTATGGTACAGGACCTTGTCCTGTCCCTGTCTAAAGTCCCCTCAGTTAGAGTCCCTCCATTACATAGGGCTCTCCTGCAGGGCTTGCCCCTTGGTCGACTCATATAAATGTATTTCTAAATAGTGTACAAATGTATAGGACCTACCTAGGTCACGTGATATATTATAATGGTTGTACAGATATTTAGGACCTTCCTTAGTCATGAGATGTACCCAGAGTTCTCTGGGTTCAGGACCTACAGGCTTTGCAGCTAATGGGATTAGTCCAGCCTCCTTAGTATATAAGGGGCTGTAGTCTTCAAATTCACTCTCTCTTGTTCCTGACACTCAAGCCAGCACAATGCATATCTCAATTCATCTCAACTAGGCCAAAGCCTAAATAACCAGCAGCCACTAAAACCGTGAGTTATAAAGCTCTGTTTACTAAATCCTTGTGACTACTATTCAACTCAACTCATACAATTAGTAGCACAGTGGCCTGCTTAAAGCTAAAGACTATTAGTCCCAGCAAAGACTGTAAGGAACCTGCATCCCAGTTGCCTCAAGAGAAACTGTATGTTTTTAAAGACTGTTTGCATCAGAAGTTCAGTAAAAGTTCCAGTTATCTCATAAATTCTGCTGTGGACATTCTGTTTATTATCCTGCCGTTTGTGGACCGGTTGTCGGCAGGGCCTTCTATACAAAACAACCTCACCCTGGCGTCACGACAAATCAAGGGTTAATATCACCAGACCCTGCTACATCATTGCCTCACCCAGCTCACCACAAGTCTATGGTGCCAGACCGATGAGTGTTTGATTATCATCCTTTACATCATCCGTTGTTGTTTTTTTTGTTTTTTTTGTATCTGTTCAGGTAGATAAATGGAAACGATTAAAACAGATGACAAGGGCAGATGTAAAGCTAGCCCAAAACTGTCAGCAGCTTGGTTCTTGTCCGAGGGCTGATATATTGCCTTTAGGTGCTGGGAATTTGTCCCCATTACAGAGACAATATGGAGCCCTGGAGGTAGAACATCCCTGATAACAAAGAGAAGGAGATTGTTTTGTCCCTTGTAGAAATAAGGTTTTTGCAGTATGAAGGTGAATCTCCGACATTTATCATTACCATGTCAAGGTCCAACATTCCATATCGATAAATCTATGCTCTTTTTTAGTGAGAAAGAAGTGTTAGCTGATCCAGTTGTCTAGACCAGTTTTTCCAAACTAGAGTGCCTCCAGCTGTTGCAAAACTACAACTCCCAGCATGCCCACACATCCCTTCTGTTATCTGTTCAGCAGTATGGAATGCAAGGGCAGTAAGTTTCTGCTGAAGCTTCTAAATCATTGAATTCTGGTGTTTCATTCAGGCCCATTTCCACAGCGGTGAAAAAATCCAGCCCCGACCAATGCAGTGGCCCTTACAAACATTGGGGGAATAATATCAGTGTCAGACCTCACAAAATGTTTTTTCTAAATTAATGGGCAAAAGATTTCCCCAGACACCTCCAAAATCTTGTAGAAAGTCTTCCTAAAGAGTGGAAGTTGTTATAAGTGCAGAGGGGGGGAATTAATGTCTACAAATTTAGAATGGGATGTCCTAAAACTTCAATACTTTTGCCAACATAATGCAGTGTTTCCCCACCAGTGTGCATCTAGCTGTTACATAACTAAAACTAGGAATTGTATTTTTTCTACTGGAAATTATTTTTGTTTTACTATTGGAGGTTATCTTTGGAGGGTACAGTGTTTGGCAGGGTTATATTCTGAGGACACAGTTTGTGGCAGTATTTTACTCAGGGGTTACAGTGTGTAGCAGTATTATATTCAGTGGGTACAGTGTGTGGCAATAATATATTTAGAGGGTACAGTATGTGGCAGTATTATATTCAAGGGTACAGTGTGTGGCAATAATATATTTAGAGGGTACAGTGTATGGCAGGGTTATATTCTGAGGACACAGTTTGTGACAGTATTTACTCAGGGGTTACAGTGTGTAGCAGTATTATATTCAGTGGGTACAGTGTATGGCAATTATTATATTTAGAGGATACAGTGTGTGGCAATAATATATTTAGAGGGTACAGTGTGTGGCTGTATTATATTCAGGGGGTACAGTGTGTGGCAATAATATATTTAGAGGGTACAGTGTATGGCAAAAATATATTTAGAGTGTACAGCGTGTGGCAGTATTATATTCAGGGGTACAGTGTGTGGCAATAATATATTTAGAGGATACAGTGTGTGGCAATAATATATTTAGAGGGTACAGTGTATGTCAGTATTATATTCAGGGGGTACAGTGTGTGGCAATAATATATTTAGAGGGTACAGTGTGTGACAGTATTATATTCAGGGGGTACAGTGTGTGGCAAAAATATATTTAGAGTGTACAGCGTGTGGCAGTATTATATTCAGGGGTACAGTGTGTGGCAATAATATATTTAGAGGGTACAGTGTGTGGCAGTATTATATTCAGGGGGTACAGTGTGTGGCAATAATATATTTAGAGTGTACAGCATGTGGCAGTATTATATTCAGGGGTACAGTGTGTGGCAGTATTATATTCAGGGGGTACAGTGTGTGGCAATAATATATTTAGAGGGTACAGTGCATGGCAGTATTATATTCAGATGGTACACTGTGTGGCAATAATATATTTAGAGTGTACAGCGTGTGGCAGTATTATATTCAAGGGTACAGTGTGTGGCAATAATATATTTAGAGGATACAGTGTGTGGCAGTATTATATTCCGGGGGTACATTGTGTAGCAACAATATATATAGAGGGTACAGTGTGTGGCAGTATTATATTCAAGGGGTACAGTGTGTGGCAAGAATATATTTAGAGGGTACAGTGTGTGGCAGTATTATGTTCAGGGGGTACAGTGTGTGGCAAGAATATATTTAGAGGGTACAGTGTGTGTCAGTATTATAGTCAGGAGGTACAGTGTGTGGCAATAATATATTTAGAGGGTACAGTGTGTGGCAACAATATATATAGAGGGTACAGTGTGTGGCAGTATTATATTCAGGGGGTACAGTGTGTGGCAACAATATATTTAGAGGGTACAGTGTGTGGCAGTATTATAGTCAGGAGGTACAGTGTGTGGCAATAATATATTTAGAGGGTACAGTGTGTGGCAGTATTATATTCAGGGGGTACAGTGTGTGGCAATAATATATTTAGAGGGTACAGTGTGTGGCAGTATTATATTCAGGGGTACAGTGTGTGGCAATAATATATTTAGAGGGTACAACGTGTGGCAGTATTATATTCAGGGGTACAGTGTGTAGCAATAATATATTTAGAGGGGACAGTGTGTGGCAGTATTATCTTCAGGGGGTACAGTGTGTGGCAATAATATATTTAGAGGGTACAGTGTGTGGCAGTATTATATTCAGGGGGTACAGTGTGCGGCAATAATATACTTAGAGGGTACAGTGTGTGGCAGTATTATATTCCGGGGGTACAATGTGTGGCAACAATATATAGAGGGTACAGTGTGTGGCAGTATTATATTCAAGGGGTACAGTGTGTGGCAATAATATATTTAGAGGGTACAGTGTGTGGCAGTATTATGTTCAGGGGGTACATTGTGTGGCAATAATATATTTAGAGGGTACAGTGTGTGGCAGTATTATATTCAGGGGGTACAGTGGTTGGCAGTATTATATTCAGGGGGCACAGTTTCTGGCAGTATTATATTCAGGGGACACAGTATTTGACAGGATTATAATTAATGTCTTTATATAGAGAATGAGGATCTGCTGACAAGCTGAGGAATCAATGTTGTCCGGGCATCAGACTCTGCAGAAAAGATGTAGCTGGAGGGAGACCTGGTGCCCGGACAAGATGAGAAAGAGAAGACAACTGAGAAGATGTCACTCAGGTCACTGATATCACTGTGTGTTCTGTCTGACCCAATCTGTGGCTCTCCAGTTGTTGCAAAACAGCAACTTCCATAATGCCTGAGGATCTCCAAACACGATGGGAATTGTAGCTTTATAACAGCTCAGGGGTGTGGAAACTTAAATAAAAAACTACTGGTCCACGGGACGAAAACTAAGCAAAATCTACTTGTCCCTCATGACAATCCACTTGTACTGGACAATTTTTGCTTTTACCCTCTAGTTTCTTCCTCCTCGCCTACTATAATGATACCTTAAAATTTTTCCATAACATACGCTCCAAAACAAAACAAAAAAATATTGGTGAAGTGAAATTGAAATAGTAAGATAATTTAGCAAATTTGGTGGTTTTCTTTTCTACACCATTTACCTTGTGGTTGAGCTAACATGTTATTTTGATACTTTAGACTAGCCTGAAATACCAGATTTGTAGTTTGTCATGCTTTACTATTTAAAAAAAAATTCAGAACTTAAAAAAAAATAAAAAATTTTATTGCCATTTTCTGACCCCTGCAGCTTTTTTATTTTTGCGCTTTTTTATTTTTTGCACCATAATCTGTTTTTTTTTATTGGTACCATTTTGGTAATGATCTGATTTTTTAATCGCTTTTAACTTTTTTCTGGGATATTATAAAAATTGCAATTCTGTGGTTTGGTATTTTTTTACATTTACGCAATTTACCGTACAGGATACATAATGTTATATTTTAATAGTTCGTACAATTACGCACGCAGCGATACCAAATATGTTTATTTTTATGTTTACATGTTTCTGTATAGGAAAAGGAGGTTAATGTGTGTCTTTTAAAATGTTATTAAAACTTTTTTTTTTTACACTTTATTAGTCCCTTAAGGGACTTTTAGGAGGAATCATTAGATTCTTCATTCAGATCAATACAGTTCTAGTGAACTGCATTTAACAGGGTGCTCTGCGATCCATTGATAGAGCCTAGTCCAGCCAGACTCTATCAATGACAGAGCCGGGACAGGAGGAAGCAGAGGTAAGCCCTCCGGCTACCTCTATAGTGGATCGCCCACCCGCGATCGCCCTGCGGGGGGCGATCCACCCCACTAGCCCACAAGGGAGCATTCACATGTCCCTTTAGATGCCACTTCGACAGCGGAGATCTAAAGAGTTAATAGCCAGTTGCGACGATCACTGCATGCTGGCTATTAGCGGCGGGCCCCCCAGCTACTGAAAACAGCTGGGGGCTGCAGAGTATGGAGCAGGCACGAGTCGGGAGCCCACTCCATTCACCCCTCTGAGGGCCGCTGTGCTTGTCAGGGGCTTTCAGGTCGGGCCCTGCTTGCCCGAAGCAGGGCTAAGGGTCTGAAAAATTTCCCTGCCCGGCGCCCGGAACTGCATGTCCAGGGCGTCGGGCGATAAGAATTCCACATCCCTGAACAGCTGGAAAGCCACTTGAACCAAAGTGATTGGGGGGGTCTAAGCAGTCAGACCCCCACCATAAAAATGGGCTGCATATTTTAAAATGCCAAGCCTATTTTTGGCCTCAGTTCGGCCCTGTCTGTAAGTCATTATTATCTTTGTGTGGTCGAGGCCGGATAAGGGGTTCGTCAGGGATTGGGGAAGTGGGTCGTCGAGGGGTAAAGGAGCCCAGGACAATTTTTCGCATTGGGGCCCTGTGATTTCTAGCTACGCCCCTGAAGTACAGTATATACGCACACATACATAACTTGCTTAAAGGGGTGGTCCAGCGAAAAGCAACTTACCCCCTATCCACAGAATAGGGGATAAGTGTCTGATCGTGGATTGTCCAACCAATGGAACCCCCCATGATCTCCTGAACTGGACCCTACTGTCTGAAAGGAACATGTGCAAAAGATGCCAGAGTACAGCACTAGGGTCTCATATGTGCTCCCAGAGAGATTAGAGTGCCTGCCATATGTAGTACCAGTTCCTCACAGAAAGGATCACATGAGGTCCCAGTGGTCGGACCCCCCATGAACAGACACTTGTCCCCTATCTTAAAGGGGGGATATGTGTTTTTTTTCGATGAGCCACCCTTTTAATGGTACAGTACACTGTCCTGGGCACACCTCACACCAGTACTGTATACCTGTGGTCCAGAATATTCTTTTCCACCCACTGTTAACTGGCAGATTTCATCCCTATTTAAAGTAATAGACATAAAGCTGTCAATCAGCAGCAGGTGGGTGTGGGAAGCATACGGCTCATGAAAATGCTGAACTCAATGCTATATAAAGGCTATACAGGCATGCTGGGAGTTGTAGTTTTGCAGCAACTGTAGGAACCCCGGTTGGGAAACACTGTCTTGGATGGAAGGTTATCGAAGCTGTTATCAGAGCAGTTGCCCATAGCAACCAATCTTTTTTTTAAAAGATCTCTGAAAAATGTCAGTTGGAATCTGATTGGTTGCTATGGGCAACTGCTCCACTATATTTATAAATAAGTAAACTTTGGATACTACTCTAAATTGTAAAAAGGTTACATAGGATCCCAAGGGCAGGATTAAAATGTAAAGGAAGTTTGTATTTGCTTATACAAAGCTCCTAAACCTCTGCATAGACATTGCCTAGAATTATACAATTTTGGCTTCCTGCAGCCTCCACAAGGGGAACTTCTCAGCTTTCGAAATGAAACAATGTACGAATTCAGTAATAGAACAGTATGCTCCTAAGCTTCCTCTAGGGGTGAATTAAAAAAGTAAGAATTGTAGAATTGACCTCTATGACTACAGTGGAGATTCTGTATCCAAAATACTGATAAGAAATGAGACAACACAGAATGTTGGACCTTAAAACAGTATGGTGTAAAATAATGGCGGAGATTTACTCATGGAACTTAATGATCGGTCAGAAACAGTCTGCAAAGTTTATTTTTTAAACTTTTTGGTTATCATGAAATTGTACATATTCATACATTCTTACAATAATGATGTTTGTACAGTTTGGAGTGATTTTTTTTACTTGAGCAGCCTATATATATATATATATATATATATATATATATATATATATATATATATATATACACACACACACACAAGAGAGATGCGGAAGCAGCACAACCAAAGCAGTATAGAAGGATCCTGGGGTGCAAGCAAGCAGTGTAACACAGTCCCAATCGCAGACCATGAAGGTACAGCCAAAACGAAGAATGATCCTTGCAGCACACCCGTATAGTGCAAAAAGGTAGAAGTTTATTCATCCATCAGGACATACAATGTTTCAGCTATACTAAAGAGGGCGATGGGCACCGCTGGAATAATAAACGTGGGTGCAAAGAGGTTGCCCAAACATGAGACAAATGAAAAAAGAGGGAAAGACTGGCAACCTCAAAGAATGCACACCACCACGTATACAAGGAGGAAGCCACCGTAGCAGGCGGCGGAACGCGTGGAGCAAGCTGTCCCCTTATCCCGCAGTGGAAACTGTCCTATATCTGTGCACCTTTATATTTCTTCCATGGGTCCAAGTCCTTGAGTATATATTTTTTCATTTTTTTTTTGCTTAGTATTGCACACTCCTTTTCCAGTTAGGAGTATAGTCTATTCATATATACACATTTTTCGGTGCTTTTAGCACTTTGGTGTTATGTTGTGAAGTATATAGTGGTACTTTATTCATCATTGTTCAGGATTATTATCAATATTTTTTCTCTGTTACATTCTTGGTGTTTTCTGCGAGAGGGCATTATTTATACAAAATATTTTTTCACCTTACTTGCTATCTATATTGTTTGTATCCTCTTTTGTGGACTTGGCAGGGTTTATTTGTATTGATTTTGCGGAAAGTTTCCTACCGACACGCTATTTAGCGTTGGTTAGCGGGTTGAGGTAGGGTCACGTCCCTTCTCTCAGTATATTAATTTGTGTTTTTAAGATGGTCTCCCCCTTTGTGGTTTTTCTAATAAAGTAACATTTATATTTATTGGTATACGTGATGGTGTGCATTCTTTGTGGTTGCCAGTCTTTCCCTCTTTTTTCATTTATACAATGTTTCAGCGGCATCACCCCACCATTCTCAAGCATGCTTGAGAATGGTGGTGTGAAGCCGCTGAAACGTATGTCCCGATGGGTGAATAAACTTCTACCTTTTTGCACTATACAGGTGTGCTGCAAGGATCATTCTTTGTTTTGTATATATATATATATATATATATATATATATATATATATATATATACATATTTATATATATATATATGTACACACATATTTGTGTATGTGTGCTTTTATTATATGTGCTTTAATAATGCTTGCACATGTTTTCTGTAAGATATATGCTACAAAATGTATATAGTAAAGTCTAAAGTCCAAAGTCTAAATATAAGGTATAATAATAATAATATTTATTATTATTATTATCATTATTATTACAATTTAGATCTAACAGACTGAAAAGAACTATCATTGTTCTCCAGTGCTGTCAATTTAGTTTCTGTAGATTTTTTTTAAACTTTGTTCAACTATTCCATGAGTATGAGTTCATATTTTCTGCTTTGTTATTTCTTTAGCGTTTCTATAGGTTAACAACAAAAATAGCATTTATTATGAAACAAAGCAGGGATTGATGTGTCAGAGCTAGTCACTCATGGCAGTTTAATAGTATATTATCTGGGTTTTCTTTTCTTCTTTTTTTTTTTTTTTTAATATAACCAATCAATCTATCTCTCTATCATATCTATCAATAATTTATGCAGCTATTTATCTACCTATCTATCCATCTATCTATTTCTTATCTATCTATCCATCTATTTATTTGTTGATCAATCATGTATGTAGCTGTCTATTTCAGCTATATCTATTTTAGATCACTTACAAACAGAGGCAAAAAATGTGAATGAATATCCCTTTGTGTGAAATTAATATATATAAAAAAAAAAAAAGTAAGTACTGAAGCTCAGTCAAGAAATGTCAAGCAAAAAATAAATAATAAGTAACGATAAAGTATTGACAATACAAACAAAGACAACTTTTATTTTTTACTATTTCTCAACAGATGCTTATCTGTAGGCGCTATATAAATAAAATTATTATTATTATAATTATAATTATTATATGAAGTAAAGGATCAGATTGTAGATTAGGAAATCACATTTACAGAGACAGGAACATCTATTACATTTACATTCAAATTCAAACTGTAATAAAAATGATTTACAACAAAGGCAGTCATACTGTAGTGCACGAATACGAAAGTAGAAAGATATATAAATAGATTTATTTTAAGATTAAATATTTGCATTGACAATTATATTTTTCTTGGCAACATACATTTAGCCTTGTACAACACCAATAAAGATAATGGCAAGTAATAATACTAAATAAACATAATAATATATATAATAGTTCTATAGTTAAAAAAAAGTGTTAAAAAAGTTTTGTCCAAACTTTGAATGTGGATATTTAATTATTAAAGACAAAATATAAGCTTCCAAAAAAAAAAAAAAATTATCCATGTATCATACAGTTGTCATAATTAATTAAGTTTCTGGATATAAATATTGGAAATAAATAAGAAAAATTAAATGAAAAAACAACAGAAAAAAACACCTTAAGATATTTTCTCGAGACTTGTCAAAATAAACCAATTTACAATTTATAAATGTTCCTTGTTGTTTCTTGTTGCGTGTAAACGAGAATCAATAAACAAGGCATCAAAAGAATAAGTAAAGTAAATAAGGGTAGGAGAGAGCATATACTTTGTTACTGTGTCTGCATCGGGTTCTGCAGGTAGATGGATAAATAGAGATAGATACATAAGAGATAGATAGATAGATATATATGAGATAGATAATAAATAGATAGAAGATAGATAGATAGATATGAGATAGATAGTAAATAGATAGAAGATAGATAGATAGATAGTAAATAGATTAATAGAAAATAGAAAAATATAATAAATATGAGATAGATAGATAGATAGATACAGTATGAAATAGACAGATAGTTATGATATAGATAGATAGATATGAGATAGATATGAGATAGATAGATATGAGATAGATAGTAAATAGATAGAGCGATAGAAAATAGATAGAAAAATATAATAAATATGAGATAAATAGATACAGTATGAAATAGACAGATAGATAGATAGATCTAAAAAAAAAGTATGGTAAACAGTCTGGTAGGCATGCTAATGCACTTTGTATAGTGATGATATTAATAATTATAACAGTGCCTGACCAATTAGATAGGGGCTGTATGACCAATAAAAAGATAGATATGTATAGATAGCGCAGTTCCAATATACATGTATACATTTATTTGATATTAAATTAATATAACAAAGTATCTCAGTGCAACATTTACACATGACATTTAACTTACCTGTCAATATTGTCGAATTAAGATAATTATTGTAGCATATGAATATGCAACCAAAGCTACATACTGTGCAAGTCATAAGCATCAAAGATGTCAGTGTTTTTAGGCTATACCTTCTGGGTGTTACGCCACACATCAAAACACACCTGTACAAATATAGAAGGTGTCTGCAAGTTAATGCTGGAGCCCTATAGTATGAGTCAGATAATGTTATGTAGTTATAGGAAATTAAATTACTTATCATAAAAATGACTGATTGAGAGATGAATAGATGAAAAATGGGCTAGAATGGTCGATGGATGAAAAGATAGACAGATAGATGGATACAGTCCCCAAGGAGAGCAGCACTCCTAGATGAATAGATGCACAGGTGTACACTGCTTACAGACTCCAGCTTCAGGTCCAAAGCATACATAAAACGAATGAGCAGCGGCACTAGATCCAGTATAGTGGAAAAATGGTGGTCTTTATTCAGTCAACAACATGTGCAACGTTTCGGCTTGCTCACCAATGGCTTGGTGAGCAAGCCGAAACGTCGCACACGTTGTTGTCTGAATAAAGACCACCATTTTTCCACTATTCTGGAGTGCCGCTGCTCATTCGTTTTAGATCTATATGAGATAGATAGATACAGAGATACAGAGATAGATAGGAGGTAGAAATCAGATAGATTAGTAGAAAGATTTATAAATAGATTCTTAAGATATATAGATGAGATCGATTACCACATTACTCAAGAATTTTTGTGAAGAAATGGGGTTGATAACATCATATACCTCACATTAGAAACTACTGCTGCAGAGATGGATAGAAAGATAGATAGATAAAAATTAGATAGATAGATGGATAGATATAGATGGATAGATAGATAGATATAGAAAGATAGATATGACAGATGATTGATAGAAAGATAGATTTTAGAAGGATAGATAGATATATTATAGAAGAATAGACAGATTATAGAAGGATAGGGAGATAGATTATATAAGTATAGATAGACATAGATTATAGAAGGATAGATAGATTATAGAAGGATAGATAGACATAGATTATAGAAGGATAGGGAGATAGATTATAGAAGTATAGATAGACATAGATTATAGAAGGATAGATAGATTGTAGAAGGATAGATAGACATAGATTTTAGAAGGATAGCTAAAATAAATGTGAAATAACATATTGCTGCATGGTATACCATAATGCAATCCTGTACTATATGGATTATACAGTTATGTGAGCACTATAGGATGTGTATGTGGTCTGAATCTACTGAGCACCTAATCCCCACCTCGTATAATGGGCATAATAAAGAAGAAACGTATGGCCGCCGTATGTTCACTACTGATAGCCGACACATTTTCCAAGAGGACGTACATAGGATGAAAACACCTTTAACCCCTTCCCTGTTGCCAAAGAAAGTGCAGAGAAAGCTGCCGGCCTCTTCCCTCTTGAGCTTTGAAAGGATTAGCGCGTCTCCAGCTTGTCCTATCCGTCCCCTCCACACATCATATTCAGGCCCATTTTATCTTACCTTAATGAATGTAATCTTTCATTTAACAGCTTGCTCTAGATTTCAGTGTGCAAACAAAAGTAATGGGGATGACTTGGTCCTCGGGACCTACCCTTCCTCTAACAGCTGTGGAGACGATAGACCATGACAAAGATTTTTGCCCCCTTGTGAAACTGTCAAAAGCAATAAATATTTTCTTTTTTTTCCCCCCATCATTAGACTCTGCTAAGAATGTGTCTCCATTGTCAGCTGTCATTCCCAGAACCCACTGGGCAAGAGCCGTATTGTGTACAATGAATCCTGAAGTGTGAAGAATACTAGAAAAAGCAGCTAGACTTTTTTTTTCTTCCTAAGGGTGTAACGGTTTGGAATGCGGTGCTTCCCCATAGACGGCTCAGCCAAAAGAGCACTTGTCATTTTTTTTTTTATAACAAAGTGTTTTTATTAATAGTTTTTCTTTGTTTTTCATCCTCCCCATGAGGAGAGGGCAACTATTTCTTTACAAACAACCAATCAACAAAACAAGGGGGGGGATAACAACCTATCAGGGGGTAAAGAGGGAGGGAAGGGGGCGTTAGAGGAAAAGTTGGTATGGCAGTAGGCACACATACATAGTAGAAAGGCACATAAAGTCTCCGAGCAAGACAAGCAAATGTTCCAAATTCCTGGAGTCAGGATGAAACCAGATAATCGGTCTGTCTGGTGTTTCTCACATTAAAACTCCAGTGAGAGCCACCAAGGGTAGTAGTCTTTGGAACGGAGAGCCAGAAAGGATGTCCATAGGTGGCTTATGGGATCCTGCCCATGACATAAGAAAAAAGAAAGGAGTGAAGGAAAGGTAGAGCAGGGCTGGTCCAAGGAATTTTGCCACCATAGGCCAAAGCTAATTTTGGCACCCCTTGACCCCGCCCATGGCTCCTCCCTTTGACACATCCCACCTTACTACTGGGGTAAGACACTGTAACAAACCTCCTCCTCATGTAATTACTGTCACGATGCCGGCTGGCAGGAGGTGGATCCTCTGTGCCAGAGAGGGATTGGCGTGGACCGTGCTAGTGGACCGGTTCTAAGTTACTACTGGTGTTCACCAGAGCCCGCCGCAAAGCGGGATGGTCTTGCTGCGGCGGTAGTAACCAGGTCGTATCCACTAGCAAAGGCTCAACCTCTCTGACTGCTGAAGATAGGCGCGGTACAAGGGAGTAGACAAAAGCAAGGTCGGACGTAGCAGAAGGTCGGGGCAGGCAGCAAGGATCGTAGTCAGGGGCAACGGCAGGAGGTCTGGAACACAGGCTAGGAACACACAAGGGAACGCTTTCACTAGGCACAAGGGCAACAAGATCCGGCGAGGGAGTGCAGGGGAAGTGAGGTATACATAGGGAGTGCACAGGTGAACACACTAATTGGAACCACTGCGCCAATCAGTGACGCAGTGGCCCTTTAAATCGCAGAGACCTGGCGCGCGCGCGCCCTAGGGAGCGGGGCCGCGCGCGCCGGGACAGGACCGACGGAGAGCGAGTCAGGTACGGAAGCCGGGGTGCGCATCGCGAGCGGGCGCCACCCGCATCGCGAATCGCATCCCGGCTGGAGGCGGTATCGCAGCGCACCCGGTCAGTGGATCTGACCGGGGCGCTGCAGTAGCGAGGGTGTAGCGAGCGCTCCGGGGAGGAGCGGGGACCCGGAGCGCTCGGCGTAACAGTACCCCCCCCTTGGGTCTCCCCCTCTTCTTGGAACCTGAGAACCTGAGGACCAGACTTTTATCTAGGATATTGTCCTCAGGTTCCCAGGATCTCTCTTCAGGACCACAGCCCTCCCAGTCAACCAAAAAAAAGGTTTTCCCTCTGACCCTTTTGGAGGCCAGTATCTCTTTTACGGAAAAGATGTCCGAAGAACCGGAGACAGGAGTGGGAGAAATGAGTTTGGGAGAGAAACGGTTGATGATGAGTGGTTTAAGAAGAGAGACATGAAAGGCATTAGGAATACGAAGAGAAGGAGGAAGAAGAAGTTTGTAAGAGACAGGATTAATTTGGCACAAGATTTTGAAAGGACCAGGATAGCGTGGTCCCAATTTGTAGCTGGGAACACGGAAGCGGACATATTTAGCGGAGAGCCATACCTTGTCTCCGGGAGAAAAAATGGGGGGAGCTCTTCTTTTCTTATCAGCAAACTTCTTCATGCGTGATGAAGCCTGTAAGAGAGAATTTTGGGTCTCTTTCCATATGGTGGAAAGATCACGAGTTATTTCATCCACAGCGGGCAAACCAGAGGGCAAGGGAGTAGGGAGGGGGGGAAGAGGGTGACGGCCGTACACCACGAAAAATGGGGATTTGGAAGAAGATTCAGAGACTCTGAAGTTGTACGAGAATTCGGCCCATGGTAGAAGATCTGCCCAGTCATCCTGGCGGGAGGAAACAAAATGCCGTAAATAATCACCCAGGACCTGGTTAATTCTTTCTACTTGCCCATTGGATTGAGGATGATAAGCAGAAGAAAAGTTTAATTTAATCTTGAGTTGTTTACAGAGAGCCCTCCAGAATTTAGACACGAATTGGACGCCTCTATCCGAGACGATCTGCGTGGGCAACCCGTGAAGACGAAAAATGTGTACAAAAAATTGTTTTGCCAACTGAGGCGCTGAAGGAAGACCAGGAAGAGGAATAAAATGTGCCATCTTGGAAAATCGATCAACGACCACCCAAACAACAGTGTTGCCACGGGATGGGGGTAAGTCTGTAATAAAGTCCATACCAATCAGAGACCAAGGCTGTTCGGGGACAGGCAGAGGATGAAGAAGACCAGCAGGCTTCTGGCGAGGAGTCTTATCCCGGGCACAGACAGTGCAGGCCCGCACAAAATCAACAACATCCGTCTCCAGAGTCGGCCACCAATAGAATCGAGAGATGAGTTGCAAGGATTTCTTGATGCCCGCATGGCCTGCGAGATGGGAGGAGTGCCCCCATTTGAGGATTCCGAGGCGTTGGCGTGGAGAGACGAAGGTCTTCCCTGGAGGAGTTTGCCTGATGGAGGCTGGAGAAGTGGAGATCAGGCAGTCAGGAGGAATGATGTGTTGCGGAGAGAGCTCTACTTCCGAGGCATCCGAGGAACGAGAGAGAGCATCGGCCCTAATGTTCTTATCGACAGGGCGAAAGTGAATTTCAAAATTAAACCGGGCAAAGAACAGAGACCACCTGGCCTGGCGAGGATTCAGCCGTTGGGCAGACTGAAGATAGGAGAGATTCTTGTGATCGGTGTAAATAATAACTGGAAATTTTGATCCCTCCAGCAGATGCCTCCATTCCTCAAGTGCTAATTTAATGGCCAGTAGCTCTCGATCCCCGATGGAGTAGTTCCTCTCCGCCGGAGAGAAGGCCCTAGAAAAAAACCCACAAGTAACAGCATGCCCGGAAGAATTTTTTTGTAGAAGAACCGCTCCAGCTCCCACTGAGGAGGCATCAACCTCCAATAGGAAGGGTTTAGATGGGTCAGGTCTGGAGAGCACGGGAGCAGAAGAAAAGGCAGACTTGAGCCGTTTAAAGGCGTCTTCCGCTTGAGGAGGCCATGACTTAGGATTGGCATTCTTCTTGGTTAAAGCCACGATAGGGGCCACAATGGTGGAAAAATGTGGAATAAATTGTCTGTAATAATTGGCGAACCCCAAAAAACGTTGGATAGCACAGAGTCCGGAGGGGCGTGGCCAATCTAAGACGGCAGAGAGTTTGTCTGGGTCCATTTGTAGTCCCTGGCCAGAGACCAAGTATCCTAGGAAAGGAAGAGATTGACATTCAAACAGACATTTCTCCATTTTGGCATAAAGTTGATTGTCACGAAGTCTCTGAAGAACCATGCGGACATGCTGGCGGTGTTCATCTAGGTTGGCAGAAAAAATCAGAATATCGTCCAGATACACAACAACACAGGAATATAAGAGATCACGAAAAATTTCATTAACAAAGTCTTGGAAGACGGCAGGGGCGTTGCACAGGCCAAAGGGCATGACCAGATACTCAAAGTGTCCATCTCTAGTGTTAAATGCCGTTTTCCATTCGTCCTCCTCCCTGATGCGGATGAGATTATAAGCACCTCTTAAGTCCAGTTTGGTAAAGATGTGGGCACCTTGGAGGCGATCAAAGAGTTCAGAGATAAGAGGTAGGGGGTAGCGGTTTTTTACCGTGATTTTATTAAGTCCGCGGTAGTCAATGCAAGGACGTAGGGAGCCATCTTTTTTGGACACAAAGAAAAATCCAGCTCCGGCAGGAGAGGAGGATTTGCGGATAAACCCCTTTTTTAAATTTTCCTGGATGTACTCGGACATAGCAAGAGACTCAGGGGCGGACAGAGGATAAATTCTGCCCCGGGGTGGAGTAGTGCCCGGGAGGAGGTCAATAGGACAGTCATAAGGCCTGTGAGGAGGTAAAGTCTCAGCTTGTTTTTTGCAAAATACGTCAGCATAGTCCATATAGACCTTAGGGAGACCGGTTACAGGGGGAAGCACAGGGTCACGGCAGGGAGTATTGGGAACCGGTTTAAGGCAGTCTTTGAAACAAGAGGTACCCCAGCTCTTGATCTCTCCTGTGGACCAATCAAGGGTTGGGGAATGGCGTTGAAGCCATGGTAGTCCAAGGAGAATTTCGGAAGTGCAATTGGAGAGGACCAAAAACTCAATTTTTTCGTGATGAGGTCCGATGCACATAAGGAGGGGTTCCGTGCGGTAACGCACGGCACACTCCAATCTTTCATTGTTAACGCAATTGATATAGAGGAGTCTGGCGAGACTGGTCACTGGGATGTTGAACCTGTTGATGAGAGAGGCCAAAATAAAGTTTCTTGCAGATCCGGAATCCAAGAAGGCCTTAGTGGAGAAGGAGAAGGTAGAGGCAGATATCCGCACAGGCACAGTAAGACGTGGAGAAGCAGAGTTGACATCAAGGACTGTTTCACCTTTGTGCGGAGTCAGCGTACGTCTTTCCAGGCGGGGAGGACGGATAGGACAATCCTTCAGGAAGTGTTCGGTACCGGCACAGTACAGGCAGAGATTCTCCATGCGGCGTCGTGTCCTCTCTTGAGGTGTCAGGCGAGACCGGTCAACTTGCATAGCCTCCACGGCGGGAGGCACAGGAACGGATTGCAGAGGACCAGAGGAGAGAGGAGCCGGGGAGAAAAAACGCCTCGTGCGAACAAAGTCCATATCCTGGCGGAGCTCCTGACGCCTTTCGGAAAAACGCATGTCAATGCGAGTGGCTAGATGAATGAGTTCATGTAGGTTAGCAGGAATTTCTCGTGCGGCCAGAACATCTTTAATGTTGCTGGATAGGCCTTTTTTAAAGGTCGCGCAGAGGGCCTCATCATTCCAGGACAATTCGGAAGCAAGAGTACGGAATTGTATGGCGTACTCGCCAACGGAAGAATTACCCTGGACCAGGTTCAGCAGGGCAGTCTCAGCAGAAGAGGCTCGGGCAGGTTCCTCAAAGACACTTCGAATTTCCGAGAAGAAGGAGTGTACAGAGGCAGTGACGGGGTCATTGCGGTCCCAGAGCGGTGTGGCCCATGACAGAGCTTTTCCAGACAGAAGGCTGACTACGAAAGCCACCTTAGACCTTTCAGTAGGAAACTGGTCCGACATCATCTCCAAATGCAGGGAACATTGTGAAAGAAAGCCACGGCAAAACTTAGAGTCCCCATCAAATTTATCCGGCAAGGATAGTCGTAGGCTGGAAGCGGCCACTCGCTGCGGAGGAGGTGCAGGAGCTGGCGGAGGAGATGATTGCTGAAGCTGTGGTAGTAGCTGCTGAAGCATCACGGTCAGTTGAGACAGCTGATGGCCTTGTTGCGCTATCTGTTGTGACTGCTGGACGACCACCGTGGTGAGGTCGGCGACAACTGGCAGAGGAACTTCAGCGGGATCCATGGCCGGATCTACTGTCACGATGCCGGCTGGCAGGAGGTGGATCCTCTGTGCCAGAGAGGGATTGGCGTGGACCGTGCTAGTGGACCGGTTCTAAGTTACTACTGGTGTTCACCAGAGCCCGCCGCAAAGCGGGATGGTCTTGCTGCGGCGGTAGTAACCAGGTCGTATCCACTAGCAACGGCTCAACCTCTCTGACTGCTGAAGATAGGCGCGGTACAAGGGAGTAGACAAAAGCAAGGTCGGACGTAGCAGAAGGTCGGGGCAGGCAGCAAGGATCGTAGTCAGGGGCAACGGCAGGAGGTCTGGAACACAGGCTAGGAACACACAAGGGAACGCTTTCACTAGGCACAAGGGCAACAAGATCCGGCAAGGGAGTGCAGGGGAAGTGAGGTATACATAGGGAGTGCACAGGTGAACACACTAATTGGAACCACTGCGCCAATCAGTGGCGCAGTGGCCCTTTAAATCGCAGAGACCCGGCGCGCGCGCGCCCTAGGGAGCGGGGCCACGCGCGCCGGGACAGGACCGACGGAGAGCGAGTCAGGTACGGAAGCCGGGGTGCGCATCGCGAGCGGGCGCCACCCGCATTGCGAATCGCATCCCGGCTGGAGGCGGTATCGCAGCGCACCCGGTCAGTGGATCTGACCGGGGCGCTGCAGTAGCGAGGGTGTAGCGAGCGCTCCGGGGAGGAGCGGGGACCCGGAGCGCTCGGCGTAACAATTACCTTACTAATTGGGTGACACACTGTAACAAACCCACTCCTCATGTAATCTCCTTACTACTGGGGTAACACATTATAATAATCCTCCTCTGTATGTAATTACCTTACTACTGGGGTGACACACTGTAACAGCATCCTCTTGGTGTAATCTTCTTACTTTTGAGGTGACACACTGTAACAATCCCCCTCATGTAATTACCACACTACTGGGGTGACACGCTGTAACATACATACATAATTGTGCTCTCACACATGCTGCAAGAATCCAAGGCAGACAGACACAATCGCACAGGAGCGGAGGGGAGTTGGGGCGGATATATGGAGGCGTGTGAAATGTGAGAATGCTGGACAGACCTGACTTGCCTGTCTGTCTTGGAGGTGGCATGGTGCTTCTCCAGCAGTCTGAAAAATGCATATTATTATGGTACCCAAAGAGGGTGGGGGGGGGGGGGGGGGCGACGATTATGCTGGCTGGGCGGGTGCTTGGGATGCTGGCTAACTTTCTTGCAACGGCACCTCCATCAAGAGGGCGCTAAAGGCAGCTGCTTATTTTGCCTATAGGCAGAATCGGCCCTGGGGTAAAGGTGTGGGGGAAGGAATGAGGACCTGCAGACCCAACCATCATTTATGTATACAACATCAGCTGGCAGTAACTATTTAGGCATTTGGCTACAAATTGTTCAAGATACCATGTTGTTGAATGGAGGCACTCCATGATATAGGTTTTGGTAGGCTAAGATAGAAGTGGTATAATAGGAGACCAAACAAATGATTCCATCTGTAAGGATGCCTCCACCTAGTCTAAAGTATAAAAGTTTTTCCATGCATGGCACAGGATGAGAATATCCAAGAAGTAAAGAAACAATTTCTGACCTTTGGGGGATACCTGCTTCTGTTGTCATAGTGTGACCAAGGATGGTCCATGTTGGAGTAACTTCAATGCAGAAGGTTGTGCTGGCATGAACAAATAAATGGACCCGTTTCCAAAATCATCGTATTTGGGGACATGTCCAAAGGCAGTGAAAGTTATTAGTATTCTCCCAAATCTGGAACAGGACAGACTAGAGATGTGACCCAAAAGGAAATTGCATTTTGAATAAATTTATCCCCCTGTGTATAATCCATTTGGCCATCTCTCAGTAGGAGATGGGATATAACAAATAGTTTTGGCTAGAATGTTCAGAATTAGAGAGGGCGTAAGTTCAGGACAATGAGTAACCTACTAAAAAAAATATGTATGTGTTGTATCATACTTTAGTTTAAGATGGAAAAAGGTGTATTGACTGGTGAAGTCAAAGGTCTAAAAAGAAGACATGCCTGAGTAACGGAAAGACCTTTTTTTTGAGAATTTATCGATTATGTACCCCACAGTTTTCAGGCCTAAACTTTTCTACCTTGAGTATATGGGATGAGCTCTGCTATTCTGAGACCTTGAATACCCACAAAACATTTGAGAGAGGGGAGCCTGTGTAGATAATTTAATCTATACTCATTTACGAGAGATGTATGTGACTCATTAGTGGCTGGGTACCATACGGAAAATTCTTGAAACCGATTTAGTAGAATATGCATATTATAAAAAATGTGCAAGTTGTAATGTTTATTGTCAGGAAAATTTATCCCACTATTAACTTTGTGTGGTCATACAGCCAGTGTTCGGGTGTATAACTTGTAGGATAGTTGTAACACTCACTGTTCAGTAGACAGGAACACTCTGGGTAGTAGATCCACTGGACCTGTGTGGCAGATGACGCGGGATGTACCAGGGAGCGGAGTCTAAGGTGCCGCTGCTTTTCCCCTGAACCCGCCGCAAAGCAGGATGGACTTGCTGGAGCAGGCGGCACCCAGGTCGCTACCCCTGGCAAGACTCGACCACACAGGCGGCTGAGGAGATTCGAGGTACAGAAGGAGAACAGCAACTCGTAGTCAGGATAGCAGAAGGCACTGATGCGTGGTCAGGAACGAAGCAGGAGGTCAGTAGGCAGGCAGCACAGGAGTGAGGTCAGGAACGTAGCAGGTCAGTAACAAGGCACGGCAAAATACAGTAACGCTTTCTCAATGGCACAAGGCAACAAAGATCCGGCAGGGATGGGGGAGCAGGAACTTATAGAGGAGACACAGGTGAACACATAATTAAGGGCATACTGGCCCTTTAAATCTTGAGGCTCTGACGCGTGTGTGCCCTACGAGACGGGGATACACGTGCCGGAGGTGAGATACAGGAGAGGAGGTGGCAGAGGACCGGAGTGAGTGATGGGCTGGGATTCCCCACGATGCGAACCCCAGCCCCGCCGGCAGCAGTAGATGACAAGGAAAGGCGCTCACGGCCAGCACAGGCGTCCAGAGCGCAGACCGTAACAATAGTGTTTCTGGTATGTAATGGTGTAGTTAGGCGTGCTAACATGGTACTCTTTTTACCTTCCTTTGTAATAACAATTCGGTAAGAGTTCCAAGCTAATTGTGTCCTTAGTCAAAGTAAAAGTGTACAGTAAAAGTTTAGTTTACTGTAGTTTACTGTCATTTAAAATTTCTCGCTGGGTCTCGTGCCACGGGACCCAGCGGGAAATATGAAATTAAAGTGATTTTTTGATCATTGCCAGCCAGGGAGCGGAGTGCATTACCGCACGCTTGCCTGGTTTGCACAACTACAACTCCCAGCCTGTCCTTACAGTGAGGGTATGCTGGGAGTTGTAGTTGTGCAGCAGGGGCAGGTGACAAGCTTGTCACCTGCCCTCTGCTGCACAACTACAACTGCCAGAATGCCCTTACTGTAAGGGCATGCAAGGAGTTGTAGTTGTGGGGCGGGTGACAAGCTTGTCACCTGCCCCCTGCTGCACTATTACAACTCCCAGCATGCCCTTACTGTAAGGGCATGATGGGAGTTGTAGTCATGCAGCGGGGGGGGGGGGGTGTAGGTGACAAGCTTGTCACTCGCCCGTACATCTCCCGCACCAGATGACTGCAACTCCCAGCATGTCCTTACTGTAAAGGCATGCTGGTAGTTGTAGTCCTGATGCTCGGGCGGGTGACAATAAATGTATTAACCTATTTTTCTTTTTTTTTTCTCATTTCAGATCCATGTTTCCTGGGAACTACATCGGATTCGGTGGACTGCATCGATGATCAGCGTCTTTTTCTTTCTGTTTAATGTTAATAAAATGGTTAACGCGGGCTTGTAGGGGAGTGTTTTTTTTTTATAAATTTTTTTTTTAAACGTGTTGTGTTTTTTTTTTTATTTACTTGACAGGCTCAGTAGTGGAAGCTGTCTTATAGACGGAATCCATTACTAAGCCGGGCTTAGTGTTAGCCACAAAAGCAGCTAGCGCTAACCCCCAATTATTACCCCGGTACCCACTGCCACAAGAGCCGATACCGACAGGCCCAGAGCATCAAAAAAGGCGCTCCTGGGCCTAGTCGGTAACAGGCTGGCGTTATTTAGGCTGGGGAGGTCCAGTAACAATGGTCCTCGCCCACCCTGGTAACATCAGGCTGTTGCTGCTTGGTTGGTATTTGGCTGAAAATAAAAATAGGGGGAACCCTATGCGCTTTTTTTTTCTTTAATATTAAATTATTTATGCAAAAAGAAAAGCATAAGGTTCCCCCTATTTTTTATTCTCAGCCAAATACCAACCAAGCAGCAACAGCCTGACGTTACCAGGGTGGGTGAGGACAATTGTTACTAGCCCTCCCCAGCCAACCTGTTGACACACCGGGCCTGTTGGTACCGGCTCTTCCCGCCACCCCTGTGGCAGTGGGTACCAGGGTAATAATTGGGGGTTAGCGCTAGCTGTTTTTGTGGCTAACACTAAACCTGACTTAGTAATGGACTCCGCCTATAAGACTACTAAGCCTGTAAAGTAAAAAAAACACATGTTTAAATTTGTTTTTATTATTAACACTCCCCAAAAGCCCTCCTTAACCATTTTATTAACAATAAACAAAAAAACACTGGTCACCGTAGTCCTCCAAATTTAAAGTAATCCACAGGATACACGGATCTGAAATGAAAAGTAAAAAAAAAATGAGTTAGTACATTTAGGGGAAAAAAAGTGGTAAAAAAAATGTAATAAACACACACACATATAGATATATATATATATATATATATATATATATATATGCTTTAGAAAGGCTCTATTGATGGGCCGAAACGTCCCGTTTTGTACAGATGTGTGAATAAATACACCCACTGGGTTTTCACTATATCTTTGGAGTGCCGCCCTCTTCTATTTACTTGAATATTTTGGGCCTGGTCTGACCCTGGAGCTGAGCACCCAACCTGGATCTGGAATCCCTCGCATGGTGGTTCTTTGTTTCTACATTTCTTCTATATATCACATTTTTTGCAAAGCTGCAATTGGTGTTCTGAAGTCATTTATTGGTTTTTGCTTATGTGTGCCAAAAAAATGGTATTCAAAAGTGATTTATTGGTTTTTGTTTATGATAGCCAAACTTATCAACCCCCCCCCCCCTGTGATAGTTTGATAAATGTGCCATACATAAGCAAATCTAAAGAAAAAAAAATGCCTGCAGAACTTGCTTACCAAAGCAACGATGATAGATGGCCCACATAGTATTTCTACCTGGGTTTACCGTAAATACGCATTAATATCGATGAACTTTTAGGGAAAGTTACTTGTATTTTCTGTTTTTAATATTTAAAAAAACAGAGCATTTGTACTTGGGTTTAACCCCTTAACGACATCTGACGTTAATGTATGCCATGATGCGGTGGGACTTCCCGCACCATGACGTACATTTATGTCATTAACATGACCGCGAGCACCAGACCGATGCTTGTGTCATGTACGGCAGCCGGGACCCACCGGTAATGTCAGACATCAGCGATTGTCCACCATTAACCCCTCAGATGCCATGATCAATACAGATCACGGCATCTGCAGCAGTCAGTAAAATGGATGATCAGATGGCCCGATCATCCATAATGTTGGATGGAGGTCCCCTCACCTGCCTCCGTCCATCTCCAGGGGTCTTCTGCTCTGGTTTGAGATCGAGAAGACCAGAGCAGAAGATCGCCGTTACCACTCATCAGTGCTATGCCCTATGCATAGCACTGAACAGTATTAGCAATCAACTGATTGCTATAAATAGTCCCCTAAGGGGACATAAAAAGTGTAAAAAAAGAAGTTAAAAAATGTCCGAACTATCAAAATATAATGTTAATTATCCCATAGGGGGAACAGCATAAACGTAAAAATTATTTTTTTTAAAGTCCACAATTGCTGCATTTTTGTCACATTTTATTCCAAAAAAATGTATAAAAAGTGATTAAAAAGTTAAATATAAACAAAAGTGGTACCGATAAAAACCACAGATCACGGCGCAAAAAATGAGCTCTCATACTGCCCGTATAAGGAAAAATTATAAAGTTATAGGTGGGCAAAATAGGGATATTTCAAACATACAAATTTTGTTAAAATAGTCAGAGATTTTTTTAAAGTGGTATATAACATGGGTATCATGTTAATCATATTGACCCACAGAATAAAGAAAACATAAAATTTTTACCGTAAAGTTTACAGCATGAAAACAAAACCCTTCCAAAATGTACTTATCATTTCCCCACATAAATAATATTTTTTGGGTTGTGCCATACATTTTATGGTAAAAAGAGTGATACTATTAGAAAGTAAAATTGGTCACGCAAAAAACAAGCCCTAATATGGGTCTATGGATAAAAAATATAAAAGATACCAGCACCAGTACAGGTGGTAGCAGCAGCCAGGTGCCTGGTGCTAGTAGTAGCAGCAGCATCAGCAGGCAAGGTTCCCCATTGCAGGGGTTCTGTTGGTTCGAAGAATAGTATGGTCCCTTTGAAGTGGTTTACTTGTTTGAGGTCTTCTCAGGAGTAGGAAGAAGAGTCTGATGATATGACTGTGAGCCAGCTGTCAGTGGATTCCTCATTAAAGTTACATGGCATAGTGGAAATGTCCGTCCTAGTTGGTCTGTTCCATCATATCTGTCTTTGCTTCCCCCCTGTGCTAAGCAGAAGATAGCACTAGCCACAAGGAGGAGTTGTGTTACAATCAGCCTTTGTAGTTTGTTGCAGAGGTGGTGGAGGTGGAAGCAGTGGCCGAGCACTGTACTAGTGGTGGTAGGCGTGGTGGTAATATTGTAAGGCATCATGGTGCAGATGCTTATATTTACTATTTACTTTTTCTTCACTATTTTGAGACACCATGGCCAATCCTGTTGCAACTCAAAATGAAGGAGAATTTTTGGAACACTTGAAAAATGCAATATGCTGTGTGCATTTTAACGCTGGCAAGCATCTGCCAACAAGGGGTAGTTTAACCCCTTATTCCAGGCCAAAACTTTTTTTTTATATATATCAACTGGCTCTGGAAAGTTAAACAGATTTGTAAATTACTTCTATTAAAAAAATCTTAATCTTTCCAATAGTTATTAGCTTCTGAAGTTGAGTTGTTGTTTTCTGTCTAACTTTTCTCTGATGAATCACGTCCCGGGAGCTGTGCAGTTCCTATGGGGATATTCTCCCATCATGCACAGCTCCCGGGACGTGACATCATCATTGAGCAGTTAGACAGAAAACTTCAGAAGCTAATAACTATTGGAAGGATTAAGATTTTTTAATAGAAGTAATTTACAAATCTGTTCCAGAGCCAGTTGATAGATATAAAGAAAGGTTTGGCCTGGAATACTCCTTTAAGGACTTAGGACGTATGAATACGTCCTAAGTCCGGTCCCTGTCTATAACGCGGGATGGTCCTGGCGCCTATTCACAGCCAGGACCCGCGGCTAATAGCGCACGGCCGCGATCGGCTAATAGCGCTGCATCGAAAGTAAATGCTTCCCGGCTGCTCAGTCGGGCTGATCGGGGTCATGGCGATAAAATCGCGATGCCCCGATCAGCTACCCGGAGAGAAGAAGGTCCCTACCTTCCTCCGGCGGCGTCCGGGCTCCGATTGATTGCTCCATGCCTGAGTTACAGGCTGGAGCAATCAACCGCCGATTACACAGCTTGTTGCCATGCAATGGCAAGGCAACAATCTGCGTATGAAATCAGCCATTGCAAGCTTATAGGTCGCTATAGGAGCTATGAACTCGCAAAAAAAAGTGTTAAAAAAAGTTAACCCTTTCAGGTATTCCCTTCTGAATTAAAAGTTTAAATCACCCACCATTTCCTAGTAACAAAATAAAACAGTGTAAATAAAAATAAACAAACGTGGTATCACCGCGTGCGGAAATGTCCGAATTATAAAAATATACAGCTTTTAAAATCGCACGTTCAATGGCGTACGCGCAAAAGAATTCCTAAGTCCAAAATAGCGCATTTTTTATCACTTTTTATACCACAAAAAAGGGAATAAAAAGTGATCAAAAAGTCTGATCAGAACAAAAATGGTACTGCTAAAAACTTCAGATCACGGCGCAACAAATGAGCCATCATAGCACCCTGAACACAGAAAAATAAAAAAGTTATAGGGCTCAGAAAATGACAATTTTAAACGTATAAATTTTACTGCATGTATTTATGATTTTTTTCTGAAGTAATGCAAAATCAAAGTATAAATAAGTAGGGTATCATTGTAACCGAATGGACCTACAGAATAAAGATAAGGTGTCATTTTTACCGAAAAATGTACTGCGTAGAAACGTAAGCCCCCAAAATTTACAAAATGGCATTTTTCTTCAAGTTTGTTGCACAATGAATTTTTTTCCCATTTCACCGTGGATTTTTCGGTAAAATGACTAATTTCACTGTAAAGTAGAATTGGCGGCGCATAAAATAAGCCATAATAAAGATAGGTGCAAAATTGAAAGGGTTATGATTTTTTAAAGGCAAGGAGGAAAAAACAAAAATGCAAAACGTGAAATCGCTCAGTCCTTAAGGGGTTTAAACCACTTTGAAAGTACTTAAATACATTCCTAGGTGACCCTAGCAGTGTTATACAGGGCATAAGAGGTCGTAGGCAGTGTTATACACTGGTTTTTAGAAATTTATTTATTGCTGTTTCTGGGAGAACCTGTTTGCCGGAAACCAAACTTTTTTGTAAAATGCTGAAAACTTTTGAAAGGAGAAGTCTGGCCACGTGGAGAGAGAGCAACATGAAAGTCTTAACTGTTGTACTGTATGAAATTGGTAGATCATCTTTTTAGCAGGATTTGGAGAAGAAAACTTTGGCGGTTGGGAGTATAGAAATTAAGACATGTGTAAAGGGTACCTCCTCTAGTTAGTGGTTGGGAGCATAGAGATTAAGACATGTGTAAAGGGTACCTCCTCTAGTTTGTGGTTGGGAGCATAGAGATTAAGACATGTGTATAGGGTACCTCCTCTAGTTAGTGGTTGGGAGCATAGAGATTAAGACATGTGTATAGGGTACCTCCTCTAGTTAGTGGTTGGGAGCATAGAGATTAAGACATGTGTATAGGGTACCTCCTCTAGTTAGTGGTTGGGAGCATGGAGATTAAGACATGTGTATAGGGTACCTCCTCTAGTTAGAGACACAAATAAATATTTACTGTCTACATATTCTTGAGGATTGGGTAAGGTAGCAAATTTCCCAGTAAAATGGCCACTTCCCTAGTGTTAGTGGAGTATGAATCTATGATACATTGTTTAATCCACAGGGCATGACATGCAATGTGCTTTAATCATTCTGGTGAACACTATGTCAGGTTTAAATAATTTTAGGTGTGTCAGAACCAGTATACAATATGTTTAACTTGGTAATTTAGGTCTGCCATGTTTCATGAGACAAAAGCTAGGGGGGAATGGTTTGTTGGATATAATAAGGGTACTCATCATATTTCAGTTTAAGGGTAGTCAGTCAAAACGGTTCAGTGCTTCTGGTTCCCAGCAAGCAGGTACAGGATGAAGGCAATATGGGGATGATGTTCTGAACATCCTCAGGGGAAGGGAGGCTGGAGGAAATAGTTGGAAATCAGAAAAATGGCAAATAATTAGTTAAATACAAGAAAATGCAATACAACATAATTTTCTCTAAACTAAACAATATTAATGCCCACTAGTGCAGACACAGTAGCAATGGAGGAAATGTATCCCATAGACCTCACTCCGTCAGCCTCATCTTGCTGCATCTGGGTCTTTGAAGGTGACAGGTTGACCATTCCCAATCTCTCTAAGTTTTTCTGAGTATTGTAACTGAAATCTGATTAACCAAATGTTTGAAGAGGGGGTAAATGGCTTGTGCTTGACTGTCAGCGCTCAACTATTTCATTGCATTGATGTCTTATAAACATTGATACAATAGAATACACTTAGCGCAGATGTCTCCTTTTTTCAGTTCTCCAAACTGGCTGTAGGTGATGGAGACCCCGTCTGCCCTCCCTGAAATCCGGCCCTGTTAGCCAGTTGGGACAATTGGCAGCCATGGTCTGGGTTCAGACTTCAGTCCTTCAGTTGAGGACTGGTATACTGTAGAATAATAAAGATTACAAATAGAGATGAGCGAACTTTAGAAAAATTCGATTCGGCTGATTCGCCGAATTTTCCGAAAAAAAATTGGTTTGGTCTGAATTTATTTGCGGCAAATCTGTATTAAAAACGGCTATTTCTGGCCTACAGAGTGCCTCAATAAGGGTGTAGAACACTTTGCTTTGTTCTAACACGCAAAGGGAGTGTGCTGTGTTAGTAAAATAATGCTGTTATTCAGTAGGAAATGCAGATTACAGGCATCACTATTAGAACCACTGCTGCAAAGTGTCTGGATGTGGCAGATTTTTTATGTCATTTTTATTTAATTTAATTAGAATTTTAATTTTTTGATTACCCATTCTGGTGAGCATCAAGTTGGTGGTCCGGCGAACTACCACCTATTCCAGCCCCTGCCTTTCAGCGCACCCCCATACTCTGAGTGTCCACTTGAAAAGGGAGGGACTGCAGTACGAGCAACTTGGACAGGAGCACATTTAGCTTCTGTGCCATTGGATAAGTGGGCCCATAAAGCTAGAAGTGGCTGTAGTGAAGAAGCTCGTACTTGAATCTTAAAATCGAGGTGCGGTTCCAGACCCTGCCTCTCAGCGCCCCCCTGACTGTGAAAGTGCGAATGTTTCATTTAATCAGTTATGGTTCATTGTCATCGCTCCAAGCTGTTTCATTGGATTCTTGTGATAATTCCACAGGTGAAATGATGGCGACGACCATAGGGCCTCAGTCTTGAAAAGATTACATCAATTTCTTTAAATATAAATGTAAGATTTAAATTAGATGTGTGTTTACTTTTAACTAATACTGTATCACCACAAAACCCAAACTAACAAGGATTCACATGGCGGCACAATGACAGAGCCTAGAGGTGGCAATAGCATGAGGAGACCATAATCTGGCAGAATGACACAGCCTGGAATTTGCAGCAGCAAGAGGAGACCATATAAAGTGGCTGAATGACACAGCCTGCAGCTCGCGGCAGCATGAGGAGACCATAGAGCCTCACAATCCCTAAGATTTATAGATGAATTTTAAAATTTTAATTGAAGCTTTAGGGTAGCTAGTTCTACCATGAAAATTTGTAGGTAATGTCCCAGGCCCAGCAGCATCAGTAAACCATATAGTGGCTGAATGACACAGCCTGCAGCTCGCGGCAGCATGAGGAGACCATAGGGCCTCACAATCCCTAAGATTTAAAGAGGAATTTTGAAATTTAAATTGAAGATTTATGGTAGCTAGTTTTACCATGAAAATTTGTAGGTAATGTCCCAGGCCCAGCAGCATCAGTACACCATATAGAGGCTGAATGACACAATCTGCAGCTAGCGGCAGCATGAGGAGACCATAGGGCCTCACAATCCCTAAGATTTAAAGATGGATTTTAAATTTTAAATTGAATATTTATGGTAGCTAGTTCTACCATGAAAATATGTAGGTAATGTCCCAGGCCCAGCAGCATCAGTAAACCATATAGTGGCTGAATGACACAGCCTGCAGCTTGCGGCAGCATGAGGAGACCATAGGGCCTCAAAATCACTAAGATTTAAAGATGAATTTTAAAATTTAAATTGAAGATTTATGGTAGCTAGTTCTACCATGAAGATTGGTAGGTAATGTCCTAGGCCCAGCAGCATCAGTACACCATATAGTGGCTGAATGACACAGCCTGGAGTTGGCGGCAGCATAAGTAGAACATATTTTGGCTGGATGGCACAGCCTGGAGTTGGTGGCATATGAGGAGACCATATAGTGCCTGAATGGCACAGCCTGGAGTTGGCAGAAGCATGAGGAGACCATATAGTGGCTGAATGGCACAGCCTGCAGGTGGCTGAAGCATGAGGAGACCATATAGTGGCTGAATGGCACAGCCTGGAGTTGTTGGCAGCATGAGTAGAATATATAGTGGCTGAATGGCACAGCCTGGAGTTGGCAGAAGCATGAGGAGATCATATAATGGCTGAATGGCACAGCCTGGAGGTGGCTGAAGCATGAGGAGACGATATAATGGCTGAATGAGACAGCCTGGAGGTGGCAGAAACAGCATCAGAAGTCCTGAAAGTGACCCGGTGATAGAGTGGTGCGGTGGGTGGCAATACCAGTACCCGGTGACGAAGGTGGGTGAAAAAAGGTCTGATGCAGAGGAATGTTTGTAACTGGGCAGATTGACCTTGGTGTGGCACCAAGGTTAATCTACTCTGATGCATTAGGCATTGGTGGGTGGAAATCCTAGCTGATCCATGCCTGATTCATCTTCACAAAGATCAGTCTCTCCACATTTTTCGTGGAGAGATGAGTTCTCCTTGAGGTGATTAGGGCCCTGCTCTAATGGCACACTACTGGCCAGGCAGGACAGCTTTTCCAGAGCAAACTCTGCTAGTTGTGGCCACAAATCAAGTTTAGCTGCCCAGGATGTCAAGGTGCGCCATCACCTGCTGGTTCAGGTCCTGCTCCAGGTCTACCTGCTGCTGATGAGTTGCTTCAATATGCGGGTGAAGAAAGGTACTCATCAGCGACCTAGACTCAGGCTGCTGCTGATGGAGCTGGTACTGCTCCTGCCACCCCACCCCTCCCCAGCAGCCATGGCAGTGAAAGGTGAGCACAGAGGGCCCCCTGAGTCAGACCTGCGAAAGGATGGACGATGGCGCCGATAGGCATCAGCCAACTGACTATGTGGGATGTCTCTGTAGTAGGTCAGTTTGTCCTCCCTCTCAGTGGGTGTAAAAAAGGCACCCATTTTGTGGCGGTAGTGAGGGTCCAATAAGGTGGAGAGCAAGAAGTCATCCCGCTGCTGAATGGTGACAATTTGGCAGTCACTACGCAAGCAAATGAGCATGCATTGTGTCATTTGTGCAAGTGACTCGGAGTGACACCCTGCCTCCATCTCCACTGCATACTGCCACGGTATGTATGGGTCCTCTGTCTCTCCTTCCTCATAACCCGCTAGCTCCTCTGGCTACTCCTGCTCCTCCTCTCCTGTCAGATGACTAGAAAAACCTAAACTGTGCTCCAGTGTGCCTCTCCCCCTCCTCCTCCTCCAGTTCAGCCACCCCAGGGCTCATGTGGCCATGAGATGTAGGTGCCACGTCTTCAGTACCCTGACCAGCCATTGTTTCCCACACGTGTTGTAAGAAATGAATCAGTGGAATGACATAATTCATCCCATAATCCTGGCGACTTACTAATAATGTGGCTTCCTCAAAGGGCCAGAGCAAATGGCAGGTGTCTCGTATGAGCTGCCACTGGTTCACATTGAAGTTACACAGGGGGATACCCCTATCCCCTTGGATCATCAAGAAATTGGTGATGGCTTTTCTCTGTTCGTATAGTCAGTCCAACATATGGAGGGTGGAATTCCAATGTGTGGCAGTGTCACAAATTAGACTATGTTGGGGGATACCGTTCTGACGCTGCAGCTCAAGGAGGGTGTGCTTTGCGGTGTACGAGTGGCTGAAGTGCATGCAAAGTTTCCTTCCCATTATTAGGATGTCTTGCATATAGGGGGGAACACTTTAGGAACCACTTGACAACCAGATTTAACACGTGTGCCATGATAGGCGCATGGCTCACCCTTCCCTGTTGCAGCACAGACAAGATGTTCTTCTCGTTGTCAGTCACCATGGTTCACATTTCCATTGTTCATGGATTAAGCCATGCTCCGATTTCTTTATGAATGACGTTAAGCAGTTCCTCCCTTGTGTGACTCCATTCGCCAAGGCAAACCATGTGAACAACAGCATGACACCGCTGTGCCTTGCACACATGGTATGCTGAAGGGGCACTGAGACTTTTCTGGGCAGTGGAGGCTGAGGACACGGTGAAGGATGAGGAGGCAGAGTCGCACACTGTCACAGGACCAACGGCCTGAGAGCTTGGAGGAGGAAGCGGCGTGACCTGTCCAAGTTGGTGTTTTGTCAGTGCAGGAACCACATTCACCCAGTGAGCCGTAAAGGACATGTATTGTCCCTGACCATAGTTACAGCTCCAGACGTTGGCGCTGCCGTGCACTTTGGTACACACCGATAGGCTCAAGGACTGGCCCACTTTCTCCTCCACAAATTTGTGCAGGGCTGGTACTGCCTTCTTTGCAAAGAAATGACGGCTTGGCACTCTCCACCTCAGCTCGGCACAACCCATCAGTTCTCTGAAAGGTGCAGAGTCCACCACTTGAAAAGGGAGGGACTGCAGCCCCAGCAACTTGGACAGCAGCACATTCAGCTTCTGCGCCGTTGGATGAGTGGACTCATACTGTTGACACTTGAACATGGCTTTGCCGATGGATTGTTGGCGGAATGACTGACTAAAATTAGGAGGAGCAGGAGCATCTGGAGTTACAGAAGGAGGGTATGACACACAGTTCCCTTCGGCTGAGGTGGTGGAGTCTTGGCTGGCTGAAAGAGGGAGTGGCATGCCACTGGGGGATGCAGCAGGCTGGACCACTACATTGGAGCCACGGTTCTCCCAGGCCGCTTTATGGTGGCGCAGCATATGTTGACACAGGGCCATCGTGGCAACATAGGGACCCTGGCCACGCTTCACCTTCTGCCAACACATCTTGCATGTGGCTATGTCAACCTCCTCTGGATGCCTGATGAAAAACTGCCACACCGCAGAGTAGCTGATTTTTCCACCAACAGTCTGCACTAATTGACTGCTACGGCCGCCGTCTCCATGAACCCCTGTCCCACTACCTCCCGGCAGGGTAGGCTGCTGCGAAGCGGGAGGTCTACCCCGGGCACGTTTGGCTCCAGAATTTCCACTTCTGCCACCATGCTGACTGCTAACCATGCTATCACCTTGCTGGTTCAGCTGCTGCCTCACAGGCAACCTGCAACACTCTTCTCCTGATGATGATGAAGCCCCTTCTGCACCCGGCTCCCAATTGCAATCAGCTTCATCATCATCAACAAGTGTCTGCACGTCACTGATGTCCTCCTCAGGTTCCTTTACAGTGTCTGCTTCAGGACCCTGAAAGCTGGCAACACCGCCTCCCACATCACTCTCCTCATCACTGCTCATGGGCCATGCCAAATGAGGGTTGTGTCTGAGTAACCCACCGACTGTTGACTGGGGGTATCAGATGTCACTTGGGATGAAGTGGATAACCGTGTTGACCAATTGATGACAGCAGATGGGTTGCTGGTCAAGACACGACCACTAGCTGATACCGGGAGCTCAGGCCTCTCGCTGCAACTCCTGCTGCCACTCATCCCTAGTCTGCTGTGACCTCTACCTGATGAATTTAGGCCTCTGCCACTCCTCTGTGCACGTCCTGGCTCTTCTCTGCCTGACATACTTAATGCTTCTCTGACTGACATACTTAGTGCGTATATGAGGGGAGTACAATACGCTTAACTATGCTTAAAATAGTATTTTGTCTAGAACAGCAGCAGGAGTCTACTTTTGGCTGTCCTTTCACAGTATCTAGGCCCTTGACCGATTAACAGGTACAAAATAGTACACTACTTAGATGTACACATGTGGTATGCACTTATGAGGACAGAAAAATGTGCTACAGTATCCTTAAAAAATGTAATTCAGTACAACACCAGCCAGTGATTACTTTTGCCTGGCCCTTCACAGTATCTAGGCCCTTGACAGATTAACAGGTACAAAATAGTACACTACTTAGATGTAGGTATGTGGTATGCACTTATGTGGGCACAAAAATGCGCTATAGTACGCTTAAAGAAGTATTTGAGTACACCATCTCTAATTACAAACAAAAGGTTCCAATTCCAACTGTGTGTGGTTATTGCATGAGGAGCCAAAGTGGTAGCCAGGCTATCCATAGAATATCCAGGCAGTGTATAGATGAGCTACTAGGAACTTCCTGGTCAAGTTGAAGTATGTAAAGATACAATACAGTCCATTAACCCCTTAAGGACCAAGCCCATTTTGACCTAAAGGAACAGGCCAATTTTATTTTTGCATTTTCGTTTTTTCCTCCTCGCCTTTTAAAATCCGTAACTCTTTTATATTTCCATCTACAGACCCATATAAGGGCTTGTTTTTTTGCATGACCAATTGTAATTTGTAATGAAACCTCTCATTTTACCATAAAATGTATGGCGAACCCAATTTTGCACATTTTGGAGGGTTTCGTTTTCACACTGTACAATTTACGGTAAAAATGACATGTGTTCTTTATTCTGTGGGTCAATGTGATTAAAATGATATCCATGGCTAGATACTTTTATATTTTTGTACCACTTAAAAAAAAAAACTTTTTGTACAAAATCAGTTATCTAAAATCATTCTATTTTGACCACCTATATTTTTTTTTCATTTTTCTGTATATAGGGCGATATGAGGGCTTATTTTTTGTGCCGTCATCTGTTCTTTTTATCGATACCACATTTGCATATATTAAACTTTTCGATAATTTTTTATAATTTTTTTTTATGTGACAAAAAAGCAGCATTTTTGAACTTTTTTTTTTTTTTACGTTTACGCCATTCAACGTACGGGATCATTAACATGATATCTTGATAGTTTGGACATTTACGCATGCGGCGGTATTAAATATGTTTCTTTAAAAAAAATCACGCTTTTTGGGGGTAAAATGGAAAAAACTGACAATCTTCATTTTTGGGGGGAGGGGATTTTCCACCATGCCATGTAAAGATGAAGAGAGTGTGGACTCTCTGGACTATAATATATATAATTCACCAGGGCTATAGCAGCTACAATCAGGTATAGGAACCTAATGTATCGCTTAGTTTCTTTTTTTTTTTTTCTTTTTGCCCCCACCCACTGGACCTGCAAAGACATGGTCTCTGTTGAGATAACCACTAGTGCCAGCAGTATACAAATAGCTTGGTGATGTAGTGGCAATTTCTACATGGTACATTATTATAATAGTGTCCCAGACCAGCACCCTATTATGTAATGGTGTGCTTTTTCCAATGCTCCCCGGACTGTATGGTGTAGATGGAAGGGCTTGCCTTGAGCCCAAAGAGCTGAATATGACATGGTCAATGTGGAGAAGGCAACATGTTTCTCAATGCCTCCGCTGTACCTACAGATCCCCAGAGATAGTAAAGCGTGGATGGCAGATGGGAAGGCTAGTGGCCATAGGAAGAGTTGGCTCCAGCAGGTGGTTCGGCTTTGGGCGCTCTGATCGTGCAGTCCAGCAGTGGTAGACAGTAGTCAGGCCCAGAAAGCCAGGAGAGACTGCAGTTGTCTACCATGCACTAGGTCTCAACTCCTCAGGGGAACGCAAAAGAACAGTTTGGGGTGACTTGGGGGTGGCCAGTATTAGTTAAAAAGGTGCTCAAAAATTCTGAGCTGAGGGGCTCTGAAAAGAGCGTCCTGCTCCTAAGGCTGTCAGGCTCCACCCCCCCACACTTTGTATTTTTTAACACAGCTTTTTTTTTCAGTAGGATGCTCAAGTTAAAGCATTGTTGGACACCGTAAATAGATGCACTCACTAGAATCGGGCTTCTTCATTCCTAATTAGGGAAGTAACTCCGGGAAGACAGAATGCCACTTGCAAGACTGGAGACATTGTTGGGATTGTCTCTCCCTCCACAATGTGAGGTAATTGGAGTTGTACCTTTTAGAAAGCTGCTACTTTCACATAGGAAGTGCTAAAAAGACCTTTGTATGCCATGTTTTCCTTCTCCCTTTTTAAGGAAGTTACAGACCTTGAGTACTGGGAATGGCTGGGCCAAGGCCTGAAGAAGGAAACCGCAGTAATGAACCACTTCAGCTTGCCGTAAGAAAAGGGAGGCCTAATTTCGAGGCCTGAGAATACCAAGACCAACAAAAGGTTCTGTTTAAGCTTATTATACAGAACATTCTTCCTGCCTACACAGCTTTCCTCGAAATGACCCTCTCCAAATAAGTGCAGCAAGTTTGAGCAAATAGACACACACAACTTTCAGGGCTGGACGGTAGAGTTTTCTTTACAAAGCCATCTAATATAATTCCCGAAAGCTTAGGAACAAGTGACTAGAAGAGCTGAAGAAAAACAATGGGCTCTAATAAGAACGGATCGTGGGGAAATGTCGACTTTGGCAGGATGGGGGGCTCGTCTAGTGAATGCGGGGTGCGGATATACAACTGAGAAGTATGTGGGTACATGCTTTGTATATAACAGGTGATAAAGTTTTCACCAACTCCTGTATCAATGTCCTGTATTAGATTAACAATACATTTTCAGAAGTTTGTAGCTTGTTACAATTCATTGTATTTGTTATTTGTTTTAATATAGAATTGCCTGAAATTCTATTGTATTTCTTGGTGAGTGAAGGGGACCGAATCAATATACTGTTAGGGTGTGAATAAATAAATTCAGGCCTGACATTTTATTTAGGTAGATTCTAGCTAAAAACGATTAACTCTTTTATCACTGTGACAGAATACACTAGATTACAACTTCGCTTTGCACATAGGGAAAGTGGTATTCTACATTTTCCCCTTGGCTTCTAGGATGAGATTCCAGGATAGTGGTGAATGAAGAGGACAGGAAAATTCATTTTTAGTAATTTACCTAACTGATGCAGTCAGGGGGGGCTGGTGCTTATACTAAGTATGGGTATGTTAAACCCATGTTAAATGACTCAGTTAAGGCAAGCTGAGTAAATGGGGTTAACCAGTTATTAAAAATGTATCCCCTACAGGATGGGGCATCGCAGGGTTCCACTCTCCCCATTGGTCATAGGGCCAGGCTCTCTCTGCAGAGCACTCCGGCTCCACCTTCCGAATGTACTCCTCTTGGCAGTGACCGCCTGCTCAGTTAATTATTGGCTTCGATAGTGTCCTGCCTCCACCGGTGATTGGCTGGGCAGACTATCAATGCCGAGATTTAGTGCCGAGTACATCTTGGGGGGGGGGGGGGCTTTTTCACTAAGCAGGGAAAGCCGGACCAGTTTTAGAGATTGCGGGGGGTCCCAGAGGTCGGAAACCCCAGATCAGACACATCCACTATCTTGTAATTAGATAAGTTTTTAATAACTGGATAACCCCTTTTCTAGAGGGGTATTTCATGTGTGACCATTATAAGCTACAAAGAGTGTTTCTCCTTGAAATACATGGGCAGCCCAGTAGTGGCAATGCAGGATAATTAAACACCTGCTGCTGCAGATTACAGTTTAACTCTAGAGGTCCATGCATTATATAGGGGCAAAAGTTTCAAGGGACAGAGTATCAAAGGGGTACAAGTGGAACAAAAGTTTTCAAATCAACTGGTCCACAAAGTTAAACAGATTTGTAAATTACTTCTATTTAAAATTCTTAACCCTTCCAGTACTTATCAGCCACTGTATACTCTAGACGTGCTTTCTACTGCCACCTCTGTCCGTGTCAGGAAATGTCCAGAGCAGGATAGGTTTGCTATGGGAATTTGCTCCTGCATGAACAGAGGTGGCAGCAGAGAACACTGTGGTCAGACTGGAAAGAACTAAACAAATTCCTCTGGAGCACACAGCAGCTGATAATTATTGGAAGGAATAAGATTTTTAAATAGAAGTAATTTACAAATCTGTATAACTTTCTGGCATCAGTTTATTTGAAAAACTTTTTTTATACTGGAGTACCCCTTTAAAGAGGTTATGAAGCCTGTGAAAATTAATAGGCTTTTCTTCAGAGAGGCCATCAACGTTAGATTGGTGTTGGTCTACATTTTCTTCAGTGTTCACCTGCACTTGTCCTTGCATTGCCACACTATTTGTAGTGGGGGTGCAAGGAACTGTAGCATTGCACTATTCACTGGAATGGGACAAGGCTGCAGTCCTGTAATTACAAGTACAGCAATTTCGAGAAAACATCAGGGCCACTTCAAGCAGCTAACCGGTTGGTGTGCTGGGAGTCAGACCACCACAGATCTAATATTAGTCTAGAGAATAGGCTACCATGTTTTTTTTTACAGTTTAGATAGGCCCTTTTGGGAATAGTGCAAGACTAAAAAAAAAACTTTGTGGTGTTGCAACTTCACCTCAATGGCGCTCAGACAGAATGTCAGATGCAACCAGTGACTGGCTGCTATATTTGGATTGTACATCTAAATATAACAGTAAATGTCACAGTAATGCAATTCAGAATATTCCATATATTCAATGTTTACATGTGTCTTGCTGAGTACAGCTGTATTTTTTGTGTGGGCCGCAAAGTGAACAGTCAGTTCTTAAACCTATGTGTTAAAAGAAGAAAGCAATAGCAAGTGTAAAGGATCGGAACTACAAGTCTGAAACCTTGATGCTAGAAGCCTGGGTCATAGCATCTTTGAAAAGGTAGGTCTTGGGTGTCCCTGATGTGCAGTGGTTGGAACCTACCAAAGGTGGTCAAAGGAGGGCTCACTAATGTGTATGCCGAGCGAAGGCTAGCGTGTCTGGTCAGATACAACAAATCTGCTGGCAATGATAAAAAAAAAGGTGTCAGACCTCAAAAGACATCACAGCTGCTGTACATGGGCATGTGTAGTCACAGACTGATCAGAGATTCTGTGCTGATCCCTGTCCTACAATGGGCACAAAAGTGTCATCACTGGATCATGAAACAATGGAGGAAGATGGTCTTGTCAGACGATTAACATCTTGTATTACATCATGTGAGAGAGAAGACACTAGAATACACTAAAGGCGGTGTAATAAACCTTGCGTCCTGGCATTCATGTGGATGACATGTACCACCTACCTAAACACTGTACAGACCAAGCCCACCCATGGCAGGGGTATCCCCTAGTGGCAATTACCTCTTTCACAGGATAAAGCCCTGGCTACACTGCAAAAATAGTTTAGTAATGGTCTGAGGAACACAACAAAGAGTTGGAGGTTTTACCTTAACCTCCAAATTCATCAGATCTTTATTAAATAGAGCATCTGTGTGCTGGAAAAACAAGGCCTATCCATGGAGCCACAGCACTCAACTTAAAGGGGTACTCCACTAGCCAGCATTCAGAAATAAATGTTCAGAACGCTGTTTTCCTGCTGGGGGGGGGGGGGGGTCGGCCACGCTCCTCGTAACATCGTGCCCCCTCAATGCAAGTCTATGGGAGAGGGCGTGATGACAGTCATTCCTCCTCCCATAGACTTGCATTGAGGGGGCGTGGCCGACCCCCGCAGGGCGAAAACAGCATTCAGAACATTTCGTTCTGAACGCTGGTCAGTGGAGTACCTCGTTAACCTAAAGTATCTGGTGCTAATGTCTAGGTTCCAAGTACTACAGGATACCTTCAGAGTTTGTGAGTCAACCATGATTTGATGAGTCAAAGTTATTTTGGCAACACGGGGGGGACCTACACAATGTTAGGGCGTAAGCAAAGCTCAAGTTGTGCAGAAATACATTGGAATGAAGCTCCTTAACTTTTTCCACAGTAGGCACACTGCTCCCATTAACAGGAGTACTGCAGGAACAGTCCTCAAATAGAATTCTTGGGTGATTTTCTATACTTTTTTTCCCAGCACTTGATCCCTGGGTATAAATATATACTGGGGAAAGCAGCATATTATGTGACTTTGCCGTAATGAACTGGTCACCAATGTTAATGTCCAAAAGATTCTCATTAAATAGGGCACTAGAAGGAAATCAATGGATGGAGCATTTGTATATGATAGGGGATAACAAGCGGATTCGTGAGACCCTCACTGATCTGAAGAGCGGAAACATAATAATACCAAAAATGAATGGTACATATGACAAGTGGAGGGCCAGTGTTCCATTCATTCCCTATGGGGCAGCCAAACATGTCTCATCGCTGAGGTCAGTAATGTTAAGCACACCTATAGATGCCCACTGTTCATTCCAGGGACAATCTTGACCCTGTTCTTGGGATCAGTGGGGGCTCCAGCAATCGGACTTCTACTGGTCAACTTGTTGTCCCCTATCCTATGGAGGATGGGAATACCTGTTTAAGTTACAACTTTGTGAGGAGAGGAACACTTTAGAAGTGGGCAGAGTACAGATTTGAAATAACTGATATAAATGAATATATTTATTTATTTATTAAATAAAATTAGATCAAATGAATAATACAACAAATGAGTAAAGTAAAAAAAAACTCTTTTACAGAGAAAACTGTGGCTGATGACATCTATTACAATGAAAAATAAAACAGGAAAACAAATCTCTGAATTACATTCACAAAGTCAACTTCAATAACTGAAACTTCTAATGCATTAGTGATTTGTATGGAGTTGGAAAAACATATTAGCCTTTGTTGATCAATAGAATTATTATAAATTTTTTTTTTAAATTAGCAGTCTTATAACATGTAAAACAAAATCCCAAGCAACCATAGCTTTGGGTACCAGTTTTTGTTCTAGTCATTTGCACAATAACCGGGGCAAGGTTACACCAGACAATGTTAAGTACATTTCCACTTATCTTTCTCCTTTGTGCTCATCATATAACTTTTGAAAACCATTGAATAGATGCATAAACATGTGACCTTCCACAAAGCTTTTTGATACCTAAAAAAAATAATAATACTGCAGTCTGAGCCATCCTTTAAACAGTAATGATTTCTATTTTGTTGAATTAAATAAAGCAAAATTTTAATACACAGATGTGAGATTTACAAAGCTCTTCTTTTCAAATACCCGAGCGCTTTGCCAATGGTCGGGATCATTTAAATGGAGCAAAGTAAGAAAAAGAATAAAAAAAAAAAAATTAAATAGGTACCTACATAATAGTAGAATAAAAATAGCTCAAATAAAGAAATAAAGAGATAAAAAATACAAAAGAAATGACACGCATACATATATGTACATTATAAATACAGTATTTGCATATAGAACTTTTTTTTCCTTTTAGTAACAATTGATCCAAAGCTCAGAAAAGAGGCAAGTGGCACCGCTCTGTCACTAGGCTGTATTGACAGGAACTGTGAGGGCCTCCAAAAGTGACTTCAATTTCCGCCGAGCTTTTGTCTATCAGATGCCCTCTTTGAAAAGCCCAGTTAGGTATTGTTGCAAAAAAGAAGTCTACATCCACATCTATTCCCCTCTAATTCATACTCAGCATTGTAAGTTTTGCTTTTCAGAGATTGATTAAGAAACGGCACAAAGAATAGACAAGTGATTAGTCTCTCAGCATGGGCCCGGATTGTGGGTATAAACCTGGGGATAGGTTTAGAATTCACTGTGGCATTTGGCTTCCTTCGAGTCCCCCTGGCTCCTGATATTTTATGCCTCCTTGACTGCAGGTAATACATTCCTACATACCAGGAAACTGAATCCTTATAATTAGACAGCACAGTAGTTATGAACTCCCACTCATTCTCTTCCCGCTAGCCTAAATGGAGAAAGTTCGTATCCCCTGGAAGCCTTTTTCATTGAAGCATTCATAATGGACCTGTGATCAGTGGATGGAGGGATGGAAGACTATTGACTCTTATCTAACTTCTACTGCTTCATTGTCCTTGCAGTTTGATTTTTTTTTTTTCCTTTTGATTTGCAGAAATATGAAAGAGAAATTACTTTTATGTGAGTTAGTAAAGATTTTGCAGGGATTTCTTGTGGATGTGATTTACTGCATAGATCTACATATTAAATATATGTTTGATATATTGTATTATCCTATGATTGTTAGGCTGTTAGGGTCTACCCTCTGCTCCCGGCAGTGCCGCGGTTCGCATTGCGGGATGCGCCCGCATGCGAGCCCCGGACTGCCGCTTACCTTCTGCCCTGTCCTCTTCTGACCCTGCTGGACCTTCTCATGACGTTGCGGGGAATGCTCGCTTGCGAGCCCCCCTCTGTTCCTTGCCGGCGCACATGTCCCCGCCTTCTAGGGCACGCGTGCTGGCTTTTCTACATTTAAAGGGCCAGTGCACCAATAATTGGTGCTTTTCCTAAACCATTCCTATTTAGTTCCAGCACTTCCTCCTGTTCCCAGCCAGATCTTTGAGCCCTAGTTGCCAAGAGAAAGCTTGCCGTGTATCTGATCCCTTGCTACTTATACTGACCGCCTGCTTTCTGACCTCCTAATACGTGACCTGACCTTGCTTCTTTGCCACCTGTCCTGACCTCCTGCCTGTCCTAACTACGTCATCCTTCCTGTGCCCCGCTATACCTGGGCTGCCTATGGGGATGAGTCGTATCAGGGGCAGCGACCTGGGTGCCGCCTACTGCAGCAAGTCCATCCCTCTTTGCGGCGGGCTCTAGGGCAAACCAGCGGCACCTTAGACTCCCCTTCCTGGTACGGCCCAAGCCTTCTTCCTCAACAGGTCAGTGGATCCACCTAACTACAGCCGTTACAGTAAGATCCGGCCATGGATCCAGCCAAGGTTCCTCTGCCCAGTGTCTCTGATCTCCCGGCAATTGTCGCACAGCAGTCCGTGCAGATTGAGCAGCAAGCACAGCAGTTGTCTCAGCTTACCGCACTGATGCAGCAGTTTCTCACCTCACAACAGCCACAACTGGCTTCAGTGGAACCTTCAGTGTCATCAGCTCCAGTGGCTTTCGGTGGCTCCAAGATTAGTTTATCTTTGCCTTCCAAGTATGACGGAGATCCCAAGTTCTGCAGAGGTTTTGTCACTCAGCGCTCTATGCATCTGGAGCTCTTGGCTGACCAGTTCCCTACGGAACGTGCTAAAGTGGAGTTCGTCATTCCTCGGCTGAGACAGCTCTGTTGAATCTCCGTCTAGGGAACTCTTCTGTAGGGGATTACGCGATACCTTCAAAAAAGGACTTAATAGTAGAATCAAGTATGCCCTTGCTGCACGAGAGCTTCCGACTTCCTTGAGTGACCTAATCAACTTGGCCACTCAAATTCATGTCCAATTTTCTGATAGACAGGAAGAGCTTCATCGTGAAAGAGAACCTGTCCGAACACATCCGTTCCCTCGCCTGGCACCAGTGTTCCAGCGTCCGCTTCATTCTTCTCCAATACCACCAGAGGAGGAGCCTATGCAGGTGGATCGGACTAGATTGTCTTCACAGGAGAGGTCTCGTCGTTGTGAGGAGAATTTGTGTCTCTACTGTGCCAGTTCGGAGCACTTCCTGAAGGACTGTCCAATACGTCTGCAGCGTTCGGGAAACGCTCGCACCTAGGGCACATAGGAGAGGCATCCCTTGGTGTGAATAGTACCTCTCCACATTTGACCATGCCTGTTCAAGTCTATACCTCCACGAAGACTTCTTTCTCCACTTCTGCCTTCTTGGATTCCAGTTCTGCCGGAAATTTTATTGATGCTTCCTTGGTCCAAAAGCATCATCTCCCTGTGTCTTGGCTTGTCAAGCCTCTATATATATCTTCAATCAATGTAAAGAACCTGAATGGTATGGTCGTGTTTTGCACTGAACCTCTCATTATGCAGGTGGGAGTGTTCTATAAGGAGAAGAAGAGAGTTCTCTGTGCTTCCTCATTGTACCTCTGAACTTCTTCTTGGACTACCTTGGCTTCAGCGACACTCTCCGCAACTTGACTGGAACACTAGAGAGATTTATCATTGGGGAAATTTCTGTCATGGACACTGTCTGGAGTCCGCCCAGCCTAAGACGGCCCCATCTTCTTCTATTAAGTCGGGCCTACCTCTCCCTTATTGAAATTATTTTGATGTGTTCTGCGAGAAGCAGGCAGAGACTCTTCCACCACATCGTCCCTATGATTCCCCCATTGATCTTCAACCTGGCACTACTCTTCCCCGGGGAAGAATTTACCCACTGTCAGTACCTGAGATACAATCTATGGCTAAATACATCCAAGAAAACCTACAAAAGGGTTTCATCCGGAAGTCCACCTCTCCGGCTGGATTCTTCTTTGTAGGTAAAAAGGATGGATCTCTGCATCCCTGTATTGACTATAGGGGTTTAAACAAGATTACAATCAAAAATCGCTACCCTTTGCCTTTGATTTCTGAACTTTTTGATCATTTATGGGGAACCAGAATCTTCTCTAAGTTGGATCTGACAGGAGCATACAACGAATTTGTGAAGGCGATGAATGTAAGACAGCCTTTAACACCCAAGACAGCCATTTTGAGTACCTTGTCATGCCTTTTGGTCTCTGCAACGCCCCCGCTGTCTTCCAAGAATTCGTTAATGACATCTTACGAGATCTGTTGTACACCTGTGTAGTCATCTACCTGGATGATATACTGATTTTCTCTCCCAATTTGGAGGCTCCTTGTTTCCATGTCCGTCTGGTCCTTCAGCGTCTCCAGGAGAATCATCTGTATGCCAAGCTTGAGAAATACCTCTTTGAGAGAACAAGTCTTCCATTTCTTGGATACATAGTGTCCCACCAAGGTCTACAGATGGATCCTGCCAAGCTTTCTGCGGTATTGGACTGGCCACTAGTGTTGCTCACGAATATTCGCAATGCGAATTTTATTCGCGAATATCGCATATTCGCGAATTCGCGAATATTCGCGAATATAGCGCTATATATTCGTAATTACGAATATTCGTGTTTTTTTGTTTTTTTATATTTTTTTTTTCACAGTACACATCACAGTGATCATCCCTCTCTGCTTCCAGCTTATGTGGTGTAAAGAAGGCTCTAATACTACTGTGTGAGACTGGGGCGCGAATTTTCGCATATGCGAAAATTTGCATATGCTAATTTTTACATATGCGAATTTTCTCTTATGTTAATTTACGCACGCGTGAATATTCGCATATGCGAAAATAAAATGGGGATATTACAAATATGCGAATATTCGCGAATATATGAGGAATATTCGTCCATATATTCGCGAATATTCGCGAATTCGAATATGGCCTATGCCGCTCAACACTACTGGCCACGTCCTTCTGGTCTACGAGCTATTCAACGATTTTTGGGGTTTGACAATTACTACCATCAATTCATTCCACACTTTTCTTCCTTGGTGGCCCCAATTGTAGCCCTCACAAAAAAGAACTGCAACCCCAAGAACTGGTCTCCTGAGGCTTTAACTTTTTGGAGGTAGACGCATCTTCCATAGGAGCTGGTGCAGTTTTAATTCAGAAAACCTCCAAGGGCAAGAATATGACCTGTGGTTTCTTCACCAAGACCTTTTCACCAGCGGAGAGGAATTACTCTATTGGCTATCGGGAACTCCTCGCTATAAAACTTGCCTTAGAAGAATGGTGTCATCTTTTGGTGGGTTCCACACATCCAGTCAGCATCTTTACGGGTCACAAGAACCTTTTGTATCTTTAGTCAGCTCAATGTCTGAATCCTCGCCAGGCAAGATGGTCGCTCTTCTTCTCCAGGTTACATTTTTTTATTCATTTCCGTCTTACTGACAAGAACATTAGAGCCGATGCACTCTTAGATGTGGTTGGACAAGATTCCACTCCTCGCCATATTATTCCACCTGAGTGTTTGGTTCCTGTAGCACCTGCAGTCCTCCAGCAAACTCTATCTGGAAGATCCTTCATACCACCTCTATTGAGACGCAGGGTACTGAGCAGGGGTCATTCTTCCTTGGTAGCTGGCCACTCCGGTGTGCAGAAGTCTTTTCAATTAATCTCTCAAACAAGTTGTCACAGACTTTGTCAGTTCCTCTGCTACCTGTGCTTGAGACAAGACTCTTCAGCAGAGACCTGTTGGCCTTCTACAGCCTCTTCCTATTCCGGACACTCCTTGGTTGCAAATCCCTATGGATTTTATCACCGTTCTGCCCCCATCCTATAACAATACGGTCATCTGGGTGGTGGTCGATCGGTTTTCCAAGATGGCTCATTTTATTCCATTGCCCGGTTTACCATTTGCTCCACAGCTGGCCAAACACTTCCTTCAGCATATCTCCTGCTTACATGGCCTGCCGTCTCACATCGTCTCAGACCGCGGGGTGCAATTTGTCTCTAAGTTCTGGCAAGCTTTATGTTCTCGTCTAAAAACCAAGTTGGATTTCTCATCTTCCTATCACCCGCAATCCAATGGGCAAGTCATGAGAGTAAATCAAGTTCTGGGAGAATTTCTTCATCACTTCGTTTTGGCCCGACAGGACAACTGGGTCGATCTTTTACCCTGGGCGGAATTCTCCTACAATCATAGAGACTCTGAGGCCACAAAGTCTTCTCCATTTTTTGTTGTCTTCATCCTCGTTCTCCTCTTCCTCTTCCAGTCTCCTTGGTCATGGCATCCTTTAATGAACTAGTTCAGGATTTCACGTCCATCTGGCAACAGACTCAGCATTCTCTGCTTCAAGCCTCCTCCCATATGAAATCTCAGGCGAATAAGAAAAGAAGATCTCCTCCATCTTTCTCTCCAGGTGATAAGGTCTAGTCATCCTCCAAATATATCCGTTTCAAGATTCCCAGCTACAAATGGGCCATCGTTTCCTGGGACTGTTTGAGGTTTTACAAAAGATTAATTCGGTCTCCTATAAACTTCGTCTGCCTTCTTCCCTATGCATTCCGAATTCTTTCCATGTCTCCCTTCTCAAGCCAGTTGTGGTCAATCAGTTCTCACAAAAGTCAGTTGTTTCCATTCCTGTTTCTGGTTCTTCTGACGTCTACGAAGTCAAAGAAATCTTAGTTAAAAAAAACTGTAAGAGGGAGAAGTTATTTTTTGGTGGACTGGAAAGGTTTCGGTCCGGAGGAGAGATCTTGGGAACCGGAGTAGACTTCAAATTGGACCGTGACTTACTTCGGAACTTTTTAAGACCCAAAAAGAGGGGGAGACCCAAGGGGGGATACTGTTAGGGCTCTGCCCTCTGCTCCTGGCAGTGCCACGGTTTGCATTGTGGGCCTTGCCCGCATGCGAGCCCTGGACTGCCGCTTACCTTCTGCCCCTTCCTCTTCTGTCCCCGATGGACCTTCTTCTCACGTTGCAGGGCACGCTCACTTGCAAGCCCCACTCTGTTCCTCTCCTCCTGTCCATCCCTGCTGGCGCGCACGTCCCCGCCTCCTAGGGCACATGCTCGCGCCGGCTTTTCTACATTTAAAGGGCCAGTGCACCAATAATTGGTGCTTGTCCCAAACCAATCCTATTTAGTTCCGGCACTTCCTCCTGTTCCCTGCCAGATATTTGTGCCCTAGTTGCCAAGAGAAAGTGTATATTTGTGTCTTGTTTGCCGTGTGTCTGATCCCTTGCTACGTATACTGAACTTGCTCCTGTGTCGCCTGCCTTCTGACCTCCTGTTACATGACCTGACCTTGCTTCTTTGCCGCCTGTCCTGACCTCCTGCCTGTCCTGACTACATCTGTGCCTCATCCTTCCTGTGCCACATTATACCTCGGCTGCCTGTGGGGACGAGTCGTGTCAGGGGTAGCGACCTGGGTGCCGCCTGCCACAGTAAGTCCATCCCGATTTGTGGCGGTCTCTGGTTAAAACCAGCGGCACCGATTTGTGGCGGTCTCTGGTTAAAACCAGCGGCACCTGGGTAAGGCCCAAGCCATCTTCCTCAACAGGTCAATGGATCCACCTAACCACAGCTGTTACATAGGCATTGCAGGTAAAAGGGTTTATCCAGCAGTTGGAAATAAAAGCAAAAACCTTATGCCCATTCTGTCAGCTATGAAAAAGTAAATATTCTCTCAACTTCGGCACTCCCCCAATGCAAGCTTGTTTAACAATGTTTACATTGTATCCCTTTAAAATAACTTAACACACATCAAGTAATGTCTAAACCTTGGCAACAAAAGTTAGTACACCCCTAAGGTGTTATCATGTTGGAATACTGCCCTGCGGCCCAGTCTCTAAAGCCCAGTCATTGTTCCCTCAATGAACTGTAGCCCCCAGTGCCAGCAGTACTCATGTAGGCCCAGACTATGACACTCCCACCACCATGCCACCACCACCAACTGTAGGCAGACACACTTGTCTTTGTCCTCCTTACCTGGTTGCTCCCACAGACACATAACACCATCTGCACCAAATAAGTTTGTCTTGGTCTCATCTGACCACAGGACATGGTTCCAGTAATTCATGCTCTTAGTCTACTTGTCTTCAGTATTTTCCGGCTTTCCTGTGCTTCATCTTCAGAAGAGGCTTCCTTCTGGGACGACAGCCATGCAGAGCAATTTTATGCAGTGTGTGGCATATGGTCTGAGCACTGACAGATTACACTTTCCAAGTCCTTTTTACATGGGCCGATTATCGTGTATATGAAAATTCCTAGTAACACAAGCTCATTGGCTGAATATTTTTGTGCGCCCAATAAAATCATTATTATGACCTACACATCACCCTGTCTAAATGGGGAACGTGTGGCCCATAACAATGAATTATTTAATTGGTCACACAATTGATTGAGCCTCGTAAACACTCAGTAAACTGGAGCCAATTTAGAAGATCATTACTTGGTATCGGGTCAGTGTCAGCCCATGTAAAGGGCCCTTAGAACCAGTTTTAGTACTGTATATCTGGACCACTGTTTAGGTTCAGAAAGCTTTCAAATATCTAATTTGCAGATAAGTGTCCCAGTGTTTTTTCCTTTTCCTTCGGCAATAGACATGCTAATAGAGAGAAAAAGAAACAATCGATTTAAAAAAACAAAGGGGCTTAGCTGCTTACAGCCTGGAGTTCCAAGTTCACTGCACTGGAAATTATAAGGACACATAATGATATGTGGTGTTTTGTGTTAATTTATGTATCTGTTTAGGGTTTCAATTAAGATTTATATACCTTCAATAGCTGCTGGCCATGTGCTCTGGCAGAAGATTATCTCGCTTGAGAAAAGAAGGATTGGGTGTTAAATGTAACATTCCCAATCCTTCTTTTTCACTGACATTTTTTGTTGGATAGAGTCGTCACATCTCTATATACATAAAGATAGCCACACACGTTTACTTGCCAACAGCTATCTTTCCTAACCTCCCCGTGCCGAATGTTAATTTGTTGTCTTTGGAGAGAGGTAGTGTAAGATGTCACAAGACAGATCTGAGGTCAGTCTAGATATCTAAGAATAAAAGATGATGTATCGAGAGAGAGGGGTTAGTCAGGTAAGATCCAATAAGTCCGACCCTTCTCTTCCCACACATCATCTTTACTCCCATCATCTGTCAGGGGAGAGTAAGGAGACCACCCTACACTTCAGAGGATCAGCTGAACCTGAGGGTAAAGGTAAAGGACTGGCCAAGCATGTCTCCAGACCTAAACCCTACTTAGCACTTGACCACTTGTGAAGAGCTTCAATAAGACCTGGAATTAACAGGTACTGCTGTCTCAAAGAAAACAGTAAGTGATGCACTGCGCCACCCTGGCATGTATGTACACTTACAACACAAGACTCCATAGCGGTATAAAAAGCATTCTGAAGCTTGTTTAAACTTTGCTGCACAACATTTGTAAAAGCCAGTGAAAGTCTGGGAGAATATTGTGGGGTCAGATAAGAGCAAAAGGGAACTGTTTGGATGCCATGTTTGGAGGACAAAAGACACTGCTCCTCATACTAAAACACCAAACCAACAGTGGAGATTGGAGGAAAGATGAATTGGCAAGTTAACTGAGACATTCTTAAGAAAGATCTGCTCCCATCTACCAGGATGATGAAGATGAAACGAGGGCGGACATTTCCCCAAGACAATGATCCAAAACACACAAACTAAGAAACTCTTAAATGGCTTCAAAGAAAGGAAATAAAGCTGCTAGAATTGCCCAGCCAATCACCTGACTTAAATCCCATTGAAAATATATGGAAAGAACTGAAGTTCATGATTCATAGAAGAGGCCCACGCAACCTTTAAGATTTGAACACTGTGTAGAAGAATGAGCCCAAATACCCCCAGAGCAATGTATACCACTAGTTTCTCCATACAGGTGGCATCTTGAAGCTGTCATTACCAACAGAGGCTTTTGTACCAAGTATTAAATATATGTCGATAAGCGTGTTCAATACTTTTTTCCTGTGTCATTTTTCATTATTTCTATTAACTTTATTTTTTTTACCTTATTTGTTTTGGTTTCTTTACTTCACTTTAATACTTATTTCACCAGCTTGTACATGTATACCAGTTACATTCCCTTTAAAACATTACAAGAATCGTAGTTTATTCAAGTTCATAAAGGAGAAAATGCGGAAAAAAAACTTTATATGGCAGATCCCAGGTAAAGTAAAGGCACAATAAGCAAGGCCATAACCTTTTTACAACTTGCACTATTAGTCAAGGACATCTATTCTCGCCAGAGTCATATAAAGTCATTGAACAAAAGTTTATTGTAAAGAAAAAAGATGAGTTATTTCTATATCAACTGAGACACAGAATAAATCATCTGAACCCTCCCCAACTATTGTAGCATCCGCCATGCTTTTAGATATTGTACAGCCATTTCTTTATACCCATCTCCCAACACAATGTAGTCTGCTGAATTGTTTCTACCATTTGTCTCAAAAATTTCGAAAAACATCCTTAAACATTTTCTTATCTCAGATTTTTTTCTTTTTATTATGTTTATTCAATTGAAGGTTTGATGTACAGGGAGTGTTAACTAAGTACAGGATCTGTGATCAAAATTCATATTATTTTATTAGTCTCCTCTTATTGCTGGTTAAAGAAGTTGTCTAAAATAAGAGGGGGGGTAAAATACTCCTTTTTTTTTTTTTCTTTTGTTTTCCTGTTTCCTGGTCACTTGAGAAGGGCTGAGCTGCAGTACCTGAGGCAGCCAATGGACAAGAGTGGTGCTGCTGCACTCATGATTCCATGGTTGATGCCTGCACTGCTGAATTTAGTATAGTTCCCTATTTTAAGCACAGTATGGGAGTTTTTTTTTGTCCTCTTCATGCCGTAGTATTTGTGTATTAATATAAGTTTCCACTTAAAAAATGAAAAAACTAATAAAAAAAACACACAACATTTTTGGTGAAAAAACACTTTGGCCAGTTGTTAGCTAAAAGTCAACAGGGATTTATATAACACCTGACGTTTATTTCACTAATTTTACACATTTTTCTGCAGTTTTTCAAAATCGTAGCATGTTGATACTGGTGTTTTTTTTTTGGGACAAAATCTTGGCATTTCTCTCCTATAGAAATCTATGGGGAATGATGAAAGAAACCCATGACTTGTTATGATAACAATGCAGGGGAATAAATGGCAAGACTTAAACCCAGGTCAAAAACTGCTTTAAAAAAGCCAAGGGGAAATTTAGACGTACAATAGGGGACAAGAAACTGCAATGGGCATTATTGAAGACTAAGCAGGCCCCTATGGAGTGACGCCACCTACAGGACACGCAGTGGGAGTTAGATAATCCGAAAAGTCTGCCAGGTTGAATTCAAACAGAAAGATTTACCAATTCTAACTTTAAATCAATAAATATGTTTTTATATTTATCAAATTCAAAATCTTTTGCAGGGCTACTGATGTAATAAATACCACCGGGTGCCAGGGTCCACAGCTTGATCAAAGCTCCATAAATATCCAAACAAAGGCGCAGCACTCCATTCAGAATTCAGTGTAGTTGTATTGTCTCATGTCACAGCAACGTTTCAGCTGTCAAAAAATGGATATCCCCCAGAAGTCCTAATTGTATCGAATGGTACAATAATATGAGGAGGGTAGAGGGTTGCCTCGGGGAGGGGGAGGAGAAGGAGAGGTAAAGAGGACATTTTTTTTTCTCTGAACAGACGTGAGATGTAATGGGGCAGGGGGTTTGGTGGACAGGATGTAAGGAACCGTAAATTGGAAGAGGCATTGATTAAGATATCAGGGTAAAATATTGAAAGATAAGTAAAAGGTGATGGGGATTATTTAAGGTGGGTGGTGCTTCCTGACCTTCGGACCCCCTGTCCTTTGATTGATTAATGTATGCAGGATAGGAGGAAGGGGCAGGGATGGAGTGGTGGGGGGTAGGGGGGTTTATACAGTGTTACAAATGGGATTGTTTTGAATTTGTTGATTTGCTGTTTTTTGGTATGTGTTAAAACAAAATAAAAATAATATTTAAAAAAATGTTATCTTCTCAATGAAGCCTTTTATCAATCATAGGGATACACACAAAGTCAATCCAAAATGCATAATTACAATAATTTATAAATCATTCCAATAATATTACAGCTGTGTACAGTACATTTATATCAAAATGCCATTAATAAATAAAGTGCACATAGTTATGTTGTTTCTAAGAGCAAAGTGCAAGTGTGTACATAAAAGCAAGGCTTGATCATAAAAACTTGATAAGTAAGCTGTTAATTAGATAATACATATCACAGGTGCATATTGCATCGGAAATATTGCAAAATATTAAGTTAGTCAATGGGAGAAGGACTCACCCTCTCTTCCTTCTGTCATGGCGCTGAATGTTTGTAACTGGAGCATGTGCGCATGCGCTGGCCTTGGTGATCTCGAGGTCAGCGTTCATATGATCTCTTCACATTAGTGCAATGCGGTCACGTGTCTCGCTCAGATGAGCGATCACGGGACCTGTTGCGAACTCCTGATCTGTTGCACGGCAACCAGGACGCTAAAGCGCCACGGCAGTCAAATGCAAGAGGTCTGGAGTAATAACACAGTGAGTGCAACAAAAAACAACAATAGGAGAACCAGATAAATGAAAGCAATATAGAATACCCTTTTTAAGAAAACAGAGCAATGGTAATATGTGTAAAAATTTCAACCTAAACCTGGATAACAATTACTAACGAGATTACAAATAAAGCAAAATAACAAAAAAATACAATGAAGAAACAAAAATAAAATAAAATAAAAAAAATGTAATAAAAAAATAAAAAATTAAACTAAAATAATAGAAAATAAAAAATAAAAAATAAAAGAAAAGAAAATTAATAAAAAGATAAAAAAAATAGTAAAAAAATTGAATGAAAAAAATAAACAACAAAAAACAAATGAACAACAATTTTTTTCATAAAAATAAAAACAATAAAATAATAATACAGCCAAATATCGGGACAGTACTGCCAGTGGTCCAGGTAAATCTTCCAAGGATATATTATCTCAAGAAATTATCAAAATTAGGCTGGAATTCCACTTGTTTTTTTTTCCAGCATTTTTTTTCACTGAAAAAAAAAAAAAAAAAACGCCAGAAAAAACGCCAGTGCAATTTCCTGCATCTGACGTTTTTTCTGGCAGTTTTGCATTTGAGTTGAAATTGTATTTTTGGCCCCTTTGGCTTTTTTTTTTTAAATGTGTTGGGTACCATAAAGGATGCAGTAGGGATGGGAAAAAAAAATTTTAAGGAAATTTTTATTTTTTATAATTAACTTTTAATTAATTTTTAATAAAGTGTCTATGTGTGTTTCACTTTTTTTTCTCAAATTTTTTTTTTTCATTTTTTAGGTAGTACTGCTACTCCCAGCATGAAACAGACTGTTCCATGATGGGAGTAGTAGTACCTGTACTAATAGACATACCGCCCCATGCGATCGTCCATAATATAGCAGAGATGCGGAGCAACTCTATACACCGCACGCATCTCTACTCTGTACTCCGGTCAGTGATGTGAATAGAACCTCACTCATTCATATTTTCCGGGGATTGGCCAAATGGTTGCAGCCAATCACCGCTCTCAGAGGTAAATATGAATTGAATGAGTGATGTTCTATTCACATCACTGGCCAGAGTACAGAGTAGAGATGCAGAGCACAGGCGAAAGCTGCTCCACATCTCTGCAATAGATAGGACCATCGCATCGTCTGCTCCATGCTGGGAGCTGTAGTACCTGCATTAATAGACAGATTGCACCGAGTGTAACTTCTGACACCTGTTGCAATCTGTCTATTAATGCAGGTACTACAGCTCCCAGCATTGAGCAGAGTGCGCTCCATGTTGGGTACCTGCAGTTAAGGAAAGATCACAGCGAATGTCATTCCTGACACCCGCTGTGATGCTCCTGTATAATGTATAGATGAGGCCAGCCGCTCTTCTATGGTCCCCTGCACTGTGAATAGGTGTATATACAGTGGAGATCAAAAGTTTGGGCACCCCAGGTAAAAATTTGTATTAATGTGCATAAAGAAGCCAAGTAAAGATGTAAAAATCTCCAAAAGGCATCAAATTATATGTCAACAAAAGTTAGATTTTATTTCCATCATTTACACTTTCAAAATAACAGAAAACAAAAAAATGGCGTCTGCAAAAGTTTGGGCACCCTGCAGAGTTAATATCTTGTACTGCCCCCTTTGGCAAGTATCACAGCTTGTAAACGCTTTTTGTAGCCAGCCAAGAGTCTTTCAATTCTTGTTGAGGTATCTTTGCCCATTCTTCCTTACAAAAGTCTTCCAGTTCTTTGAGATTTCTGGGCTGTCTGTCACGCACTGCTCTTTTAAGGTCTATCCATAGATTTTCAATTATGTTGAGATCAGGAGATTGTGAAGGCCATGGCAAAACCTTCAGTTTACGCCTCTTGATATAATCCCCCGAGGATTTCGAGGTGTGTTTAGGATCATTATCCATTTGTAGAAGCCATCCTCTCTTTAACTTCAGCTTTTTCACAGATGGCATCAAGTTAGCATCCAAAATTTGCTGAAATTTTATTGAATCTATTTTTCCTTCTACTCGTGAGATGTTCCCTGTGCCACTGCCTGCAATACAACCCCAAAGCATGCTTGATCCACCCCCCATGCTTAACAGTTGGACAGAGGTTCTTTTTTTATTAAATTCTGTTCCCCTTCTTCTCCAAACGTACCTTTGCTCATTCCGGCCAAAAAGTTAAATTTTAACCTCATCGGTCCACAGAACTTGTTTCCAAAATGCATCAGGCTTGTCCATATGTTCATTTGCAAAGTTCAAATGCTGATTTTTGTGGTGAGGACGTAGAAGAGGTTTTCTTCTGATGACTCTTCCATCAAGACCATATTTGTACAAGTATCTCTTTATAGTGGAATAGTGTACCACAACTCCAGTGTCTGCCAGATCTTTCTGGAAGGATTGTGCAATTCAAACGTGGGTTTTGAATTGTTTTTCTCACAAACCTGCGAGCTGTTCTGTCTGATATTTTTCTTGGTCTTCCAGATCTTGCTTTAACTTCCACTGTTCCTGATGACTGCCATTTCTTAATTACATTCTGAACAGAGGATATTGACTTCTGAAAAGTTTTGCTATCTTCTTATAGCCTTCTCCAGCTTTGGGAGCGTCAACTATTTTCAGTTTCAGATTTCTAGACAACTGCTTAGAAGAACCCATGGTGCTGATTGTTGGGGCAAGGTCAGATGAGTCTGGGCATTTAAAACATTTGAGGAGCTGCTGCATCTATACATTATACAGGAGGATCGCAACGGACCCGGGGTGATCTGTCAATTAGTACAGGTACTACTACTCCCATCATGGACCAGTGTGTTCCATGCTGGGAGTAGTAGTACCACCTAAAAGAAAAAAGAAAAAAAAGTGAAAAACACACACACACTACATTTTTATTCTTGTCGGCTATATTTTTAGAGCCCTGCCCGCACACATAAATTGATCCCTGTTTAAAAATTAATAAAAATGTTGTTATAAAAAAGATACATTTCGTTAAATAAAAAAAATTTCCATCACTACTGTATCTTTTTTTATAATTTTTTTTTTAATGGTACCCTACAAAATTTTATTTAAAAAAAGGTATCTCCATCACTTTTTTGGATCGCTAAAGTCCAAAAGAGAATAAAAACCGCCTGAAAAAACGCCAAAGTTAAAACCCTGATGGCTTTTTCTTGGTGTTTTTTCACTCCCATAGACTTCTATGGGAGAAAAACGCCATGATTTCAGGGGGAAAAACCCCATAGGCTCAACATGCTGCAATTTTGCAAATCCGCCAAGGAGCTGAAAAATGCCAAAAAAAGAGTGAAAAAACGTCAAAAGGATTAAAAAAAATGCCAAACAAAAGAATTTAGCGATTTCTCATTGATTTACAGCTAACATCTGGCCACAGCATTTTTTGGCCGAAAAAACGCCATACGGCAGAATTGGCGTTTTTCTTGGTGTTTTTCCCCAAAAAATACGTTGAATTCCAGCCTTAAGGTAATACTCAAATAGTGGATCCAGCTTCTCAGCAAAATACTGTTAAAATCCAATCTTTAATGAAGTAAATTAAAACATGGAGAATTAATAGATAGACACGCCGACGCGTTTCAGGCTTATTACAAGCCTTTAGTCATGGCAAAGAATAATATATTCCGTTCCATTACAGAGTTATAAATTTTTATGGAGAATGAATATTGGTGGCAAAATAGAGCAGAAAAAACCCACAGCATTTGAGATCAAGAATAAAAATAAAATTAGGCTGCTAAATAGTGGTCTCGAGAAAAACGTATGGTCTGAAAATGGAGAAGTATGGAATTGACAGCTAAATAAAGAAATGAAAATCCAGTGACTGAGAAACAATTACTAGCGTCTGGGAAAAGTATCAAAATTTGCAATATGTTAGGTTACAAGTTTAAGGTATATTGGTATAGCGTTGTGCACAGTTGGGATATAAAGTTGTCAAAATAGACAATGTGGATGTCAAACATCCAAACATAAATTCAAAAGTAAATCAATAAAGACAACGTGGATAGTACACATCCTAGCATTAGTGACCAATACCCAATACATGTACATAAAATATTACATTAAATCAAATTCAAAGATATATCGATATGGACAACGTGGATGGTACGTATACTAGCATTAATGATCAGTAACTAATAAATATACATTAAATAATTTCTGTAATTGAGGCCGCCTGGCACCTGGGAGTCCAAGGACAAAATCCAGTAAGCCTCTCGCGAGTGTAAAAGGCATGACCAATCACCACGCGGCAAGGTTTCTGTACTTTCTCTATGCTACAGATGGTGATACTTATGGTGTCACCTCCATGACCTTCGTGAATACGTTTGCTAAGCCAGATACAGTACGGGTATTTTTAAATCCAATTGTAGGTATACTACCTTTGACATGTTCTGCTATGCGGGTCTTCAACTTTCTGACATACTGTAAATTGCATGACTGGCAAGTGGCCAAGTAGATTATCTAATTGGAATTACAGTCAATGAGTGATTTGATATGGAAAGTTCTTTGGTTGGTAGAGAAAATGAAAGTTTGGGTTGCAGTTACATATTTACACATGGCGAAACGGGATTGGTTACATCTGAAGAAACCAGTGGTCGATAGCCAAGTTGGAGTGTTTACGGTGTTCCGGTATTCACTAGGGGATAATTGATTGCCTAGGTACTTGCCTCTTCTAGAAACATATCTAACTCCTGATTGGAGAATTTTGGTAGGTGGCTTTGTAATATATTGCAGATGTCCTTGAATTGTGGGGAATATGGTGTTGAAAAAGGGATTTTTTGTTGTTTTATCTGTTGTGAGTCCGGTAATTTGTTGTTCCTATTTCCTAATAAATAATATTCTCTGTCCTTCTTGTTAGCAATGGTTTTTGCTCTGGTAAGCACAGATGGCATATATTCTCTGTTTTTTAATCAGTTGTCAATATCTTTCACAGTATTATTGCACGTCTCAGTAGACGATGACGCCCGACGGGCTCTGATATATTCTCCTATTGGCAGGTTTCTCACTGTGTGGTATGGGTGGAAACTATTAGTGTGGAATATTGTGTTGCCTGAGTTTGGTTTGCGATACAAAGTTGTCTGGATGGTGTGAGTATCAGAATTTCCAATCAAGTTACATCAAGAAAATGAATGGTGTTAGTTTGTAAACTGTACGTAAATTTCAAGTTGAAAGTATTTTGACTGATAAAATTATAGAACAAGATGGCCTCTGTCTCAGTGTCTGTCCACACCAGGAGGAGGTCGTCTATATAGCGTCCGTACCACCGAAGTAGATGGTGATAGGGGTTGACGGCCGCATATAGGTAGACCTCCTCCCAGTGTGACATAAAAAGATTTGCAAGGGAGAGGGAAAATGTTGCTCCCATGGGGCAACCATGTAACTGTAGAAAAAAAATACCCATTGAAAGTAAAAAAAAAATATTTTATTTGTCAAAACAAAATGCAGAATTTGAAGAATATATTGTTGTAAAGAATGGGAGTAATTACTGTATTTTGGCATGTGATACTGTAAGGATTCTATTGCTTTAGGGTGTGGTATGCATGTGAAAAGAGCTGTGACATCCATTTGCAATTTGTTTTGCAATCCATTTGTTTTCATATCTTTCATGTATCCTGGGGTGGGAGTTACTACGGGTTGTAGGAAATGATCGAGCCAAGAGCCTATTTTTTCCAATGGTGAGTCAATTCCAGCGACAGTTGGACGGAGGGGTGGTGGTTTTATGTATTTTCGGGAAGCCGTGAAATATAGGGCATTTTGGAAATTGCGGTGTTAGGTAATCACAACGCCTCTGTTTGATAACTCCTAGGAAGACTCCTTCTTCCAGCAGACAATTGAGTGTGTCAGTGACTTGTTCCATAGGCTTAAAAGTTAACAGTTTGAATGTGCTGGTGTCTTGGAGCTGATCTAAGATGAGTTTTTCATACAATTTTTCGTCCAGGACAACCACTGCCCCTTTGTCCGCCTGGCAAATTTCAATGTTTGTTTTGTTAGTTAAATCCTTGAGGGCTTGTCTTTGTGCCCGATTCAGGTTGTATTTTGAGGAATGCTGGGAATTTATCAAATTATTAAGGTCAAATGTACATGTATTGGCTATTTGTCACTAATACTAGGATGTGTACTATTCACGTTGTCTTTATTGATTTACTTTTGAATTTATGTTTGGATGTTTGACATCCACTTTGTCTATTTTTACAACTTTATATCCCAACTGTGCACAACGCTATACCGATACACCTTAAACTTGTAACCTAACATATTCTCACAATTTGATACTTTTCCCAGAAGCTAGTAATTGTTTCTCAGTCACTGCATTTTCATTTCTTCATTTAGCTGTCAATTCCATACTTCTCCATTATCAGACCATACGTTTTTCTCGAGACCACTATATAGCAGCCTAATTTTATTTTTATTCTTGCCCTCATATGCTGTGGGTTTTTCCTGCTCTATTTTGCCACCAATATTCATTCTCCATAAAAATGTATAACCCTATAACGGAACATATATACAATTATATCGATTTTTCTTACTAATCACATCTTTTAATGGGTTATATATTTTATGAATTCCTTTCTGTTCAAAGGGCCAGGTCCACCACCTACAGCCAAAACGGGAGTATGCCCGTTTTTTAGCAGCGTATGTATCTCCATTAAATACTGGCATGTCCGATAAACCAAAACCTGAATAGAAAAAATAAAGAATAAAATAAACATGTGAAAGTAAAAAAAAAGAATAAAAGAAAAGAAAAAGGAAAAAGAAAAGATTAAAAAAAAATGAAAGTCAAAATATTAAAATCAATATAAAATAAGAAAAAAGAAAATAATAACAAAAACAAAAAAATAACAAAATATAAATAAATAATATTAATTATCCCCTTAAAGGGGTATACCAGGAAAAAACGTTTTTATATATATATATCAACTGGCTCCAGAAAGTTAAACAGATTTGTAAATTACTTCTATTAAAAAATCTTAATCCTTTCAGTACTTATCAGCTTCTGAAGTTAAGGTTGTTCTTTTCTGTCTAAATCCTCTCTGATGGCACCTGTCTCGGGAAACGCCCAGTTTAGAAGCAAATCCCCATGGCAAACCTCTTCTAAACTGGGTGTTTCCCGAGACAGGTGTCATCAGAGAGGATTTAGACAGAAAAGAACAACCTTAACTTCAGAAGCTCATAAGTACTGAAAGGACTAAGATTTTTTAATAGAAGTCATTTACAAATCTGTTTAACTTTCTGGAGCCAGTTGATATATATAAAAAAGTTTTTTCCTGGAATACCCCTTTAAGGACAAAGACGATTTTGACCTTAAGCACCAGAGTGTTTTTTTGCAAATCTGACCACTGTCACTTTAAGCATTAATAACACTGGGATGCTTTTACTTTTCATTCTGATTCCAAGATTGTTATTTCGTGACATATTCTACTTTATGTCAATTGTAAATTTATGTCGATACTTGTATAATTTCTTGGTGAAAAAGTCCAGAATTTGCTGAAGAATTGGAAAATTTAGCTTTTTTGTTTACTTTGAAACTCTCTGCTTATAAGGAAAATAGACATAACAAAGAAGTTATATATTGATTCACATATAGAATATGTCTACTTTATATCTACAACATAAAGTTGACATGTTTTTACTTTTTGAAGACATCAGAGGGCTTCAAAGTTCAGCAGCAATTTTCCAATTTTTCACAACATTTTCAATATCGGAATTTTTCAGGGACCAGTTCAGTTTTGAAGTGGATTTGAAAGGCCTTCATATTAGAAATACCCCTTTAGGTGTTTCACAGGAATAGCAGCAAAGTGAAGGAGAAAATTAAAAATCTTTGTTTTTTACACTCGCATGTTCTTGTAAACCCAGTTTTTGAATTTTTACAAGGGGTAAAAGGAGAGAAATCCCCCTACAGTGTGTAACCCAATTTCTCTTGGGTAAGGAAATACCTCACATGTGGATGTCAAGTGCTCTGCGTGTGCACTACAAGGCTCAGAAGGGAAGGAGCGACAATGGGATTTTGGAGAGTGAGTTTTTCTGAAATGGTTTTTGGGGGGCATGTCACATTTAGAAAGCCCCTATGGTGCCAGAACAGCAAAAAAAAAAAACATGGCATACTATTTTGGAAACTACACTCCTCAAGGAACGTAACAAGTGGTACAGTGAGCCTTAACACCCCACAGGTGTTTGACGACTTTTCGTTAAAGTTGGATGTGTTAATGAGTTTTTTTTTCACTAAAATGCTGTTAGTAATAGGAGAACATGCCTAACAAAATTTGTAACCCCATCTCTTCTGAGAATGGAAACACCCCATGTGTGGATGTCAAGTGCACTGCGGGCGCACTACAATGCTCAGAAGAGAAGGAGTCACATTTGGCTTTTGGAAAGCAAATTTTTCTGAAATGGTTTTTGGGGGGCATGTTGCATTTAGGAAGCCCCTATGGTGCCATAACAGCAAAAATGCCCAACATGGCATACTATTTTGGAAACTACACCCCTTAAGGAACATAACAAGGGGTACAGTGAGCCTTAACACCCCACAGGTGTTTGACAAATTTCCTCAAAATTTGGACGTGAAAATGAAAAATTTGATTTTTTTCACTAAAATGCTGGTGTTACCCCAAATTTTTCATTTTCACAAGGGGTAATTGGAGAAAAAGCCTCCCAAAATATTTATCCCCATTTCTTCTGTGCATGGAAATACCCCATATGTTGATGTAAAGTGCTCTGCAGGCGAACTTCTGGAGTTGTTGCTATGCCACAGCAGGAGGCACGGTCTTACCTCCTGTTGCTGCACACGCCGGATCCTGCCTGCCGCCGCTGTCTCAGCTCCGGGAGCCCCCACTACAGGTATACAGTCAATCGACCCGCTCTCGCCCCCTGGAGTAGGGGTGCCATTAGGGACACCCCCTCAGCAGGCGTGCTGCTAAAGGGTGATAGGTGATAGACCCTTTTTTTCTGGGTCACCGTTTCACCAGGGACCTGATTGACCTGGATTTTTGCCGCAAATTGCCAATCTGAACTGATTGCCGATCTGGGTCTCAGGACGCCCCCCCCCCCCCAAATTCCCTCGGGTGTACTGGTACGCCCTGTGTCCTTAATGGGTTAAAGGGGTACTCTGTTGAAAAACTATTTTTTTTAAATCAACTGGATCCAGAATGTTAAACAGATTTGTAAATTACTTCTATTAAAAATCTTAATCCTTCCAATACTGTCTGATAACAGTGCTCTCTGCTGACACATCTGTCTGTCTCAGGAACTGCCCAGAGTAGGAGCAAATCCCCATAGCAAGCCTCTCCTGCTCTGGACAGTTCCTGAGACGGACAGAGGTGTCAGTGCACTGTGGTCAGACAGAGAGCACTGTGGTCAGATAGAAAAGAAATTTAAAATGAAAAGAACTTCTTGTGGAGCATACCGCAGCTAATAAATACTGGAAGGGTTAAGGTTTTTAAATAGAAGTAATTTGACAAATCTGTTCAACTTTCTGACACCAGTTGATAAAAAAAAAATTGCTTTTCACCGGAGTACCCCTTTAACCCCTTAAAGGAGTAGTCCAGTGGTGACTCAGTGGTGAACAACTTATCCCCTATATTAAGGATAGGGGATAAGTTGCAGATCGCGGGGGGTCCGACCGCTGGGGCCCCCTGCGATCTCCTGTACGGAGCCCCGACAGCCCGCGGGAAGGGGGCGTGTCGACTTCCGCACGAAGCGGCGGCCGACACGCCCCCTCAATACAACTCTATGGCAGAGCTGAAGCGCTGCCTTCGGCAATCTCCGGCTCTGCCATTGAGATGTATTGAGGGGGCGTGTCGGCCGCCGCTTCGTGCGGGGGTCGACACCCGCTATCTGACCGGAGAGCCGGGGCCCCGTACAGAAAGATCGCAGGGGGCCCCAGCGGTCGGACCCCCCGCGATCTCAAACTTATCCCCTATCCTTAGGATAGGGGATAAGTTTTTCACCACTGGACTACCCCTTTAAGGACTCAGACTCAGACATTTGGACCTTAAGGACTCAGACAATTTTATTTTTACGCTTTCGTTTTTTTGCTCCTCCCCTTCAAAAAATCATAACTCTTTTATATTTTCATCCACAGACTAGTATGAGGGCTTGTTTTTTGCGCGACCAGTTGTCTGTTGTAATAAAATTTACCATAAAATGTATGGCGCAACCAAAAAAATGCTATTTGTGTGGAGAAATTAAAAAGAAAACCGCAATTTTGCAAATTTTGGAAGGTTTTGTTTTCACGCCGTACAATTTATGGTAAAAATGACATGTGTTTTTTATTCTCTGGGTCAATACAATTAAAATGATACCCATGATTATACATTTTTCTATTACTGCTGTGCTTAAAAAAAATCGCAAACTTTTTAACCAAATTAGTATGTTTAAAATCCCCCCATTTTGAAGACCTATAACTTTTTCATTTTTCTGTATAAGCGGTGGTATGAGGGCTCATTTTTTGCGCCGTGATCTGTACTTTTTTATTAATACCATATTTGCTTATACAAAACTTTTATGACATTTTTTATTAAGTTTTTTTTGGGAATAAAATGTTATAAAAAAGCAGCTATTTTGGACTTTTTTTTTTATACGTTCACGCCGTTCACCGTGCAGGATCATTTACATTTTATTTTAATAGTACGGATATTTATGCACGTGGCAATACCAAATATGTATATAAAATAATTTGTTTACACTTTCTGGGGGTTTTTCAAAAAAAAATGTATTTTATTTTTTTACTTTTTTACACTCTTATAGTCCCCATAGGGGACTATTTATAGCAATCACTCGATTGCTAGTCCTGTTCAGTGCTATGTATAGGACACAGGATCAGGGTTATCGGTCATCTTCTGCTCTGGTCTGCGGGAAGGCAGATCAGAGCAGAAGACTCCCGGAAGACAGCGGAGCCAGGTGAGGGGACCTCCGTCTGCCATGCAGGATGAGCGGATCGCCGCGGCAGCACTGCAGGCGATCCGATCATCCTGTTAAGTGATCGCGATGCTGCAGATGCCGTGATCTGTATTGATCACGGCATCTGAGGGGTTAATGGCGGACATCCGCGGGATCGTGGGTGTCCGCCATTACCGGCGGGTCCCTGGCTGTGATCCACAGCCGGGACCTGCCGCGCATGATGCCGGCATCGCTCCGATGCCCGCGGTTATGCACAGGACGTAAATGTACGTCCTGGTGCGTTAAGTACCACTTCACCAGGACATACATTTACGTCCTGCGTCGTTAAGGGGTTAAGGTAATTCATATGGAAGTTAATGGGAGTTGCATAAATGTTTTTTAAAGATACATAAATCTTTTATTTTTCCATCCCATATGAAGGTCTTTGTTTTGCGGGACCAATTGTACTTTGTAATGACACCTTACACTTTACCTTTAAATTTGCATGAAACCCACAACATTCTTATTTGTGTGAGAAAATAGGGAAAAAAATACTGCAATTTTGGGGGGCTTCATTTTTGCGCAGTGCACTTTATGGAATAACTGACACAGCATCTTTATTGTGTATCATTGGGATTAAAATGAAATCTCATAATTTTTCTATTATTATACTACTTTAAAAAAGGCAAACTTTTTTAAACAAAATACGTATGCTTCAAATCACCCAATACTGACCCCTAGAACTTTTTTTATTTATTACAGGGGCTGTATGAGGGCTCATTTTTTGTGCAGTGATCTGTAGTTTTATCCGTATCATTCTTTTTTGATGAGGCTTTTGATCACTTTTAATTCTATTTTTCTAATATGTGATGTGACCAAAATTCACCAATTTTGGACTTTGGTATTCTTTTACATTTATGCAATTTACTGCACAGAATTGTTAATGTTACATTTTAATAGTTTGGACAATTACACACAAGCCAATTCCAAATATGTTTGAAGTTTTTATTAGGTTTTATTTTTTATCAAGTTTTATTTATCATATTTTCCAGCGTATAAGATTACTTTTTAGCCCTGGAAAATGTTCCCAAAAGTTGGGGGTCGCCTTATACACCGGGTGTCGTCTTATAGGGCGGGTGCTGCAGTCGGCCGGGACTGCCGACTGCAGCACCCGCCCAGTTGCCCCCCTGAGATTGATTTCCCTTGTCACATTCGGGACATCCCTATGTCCCGAAAGATCTTTTCGGGACACAAGGATGTTCTGGTTACCTTTCTGCGGCCCCGCATTAACTTTAAAAACGCAGGGGCCGCCGGGAAGTAGCGCACGCAGGGATGTTACTGACATCCCGTGCACCCATTTAAACAGCAGAGCAGAGCGGAGCAGCGAGGACACGCACATGGTAAATTACCAGCGGCACATCATCTTCTGTGCTCCGACCTCCAGTCCTTTGGTATCGGGACCTACTGCTTTGGCCTATAGGCCATAGCAGTAGATCATGAGCCCGGACCAGAGGAGCGGTGGTCGGAGCATTGAAGTGGGGCAGTACACAGACATACAGCCTCCAGCCATACACTGTATATGGCTGAAGGCTGTATGTCTGTGGGGGCCACTGCCTACCAAATGTGGGTGGAACTATGCTGCCAACCTAATGTGGGGGGAACTATACTGCCAACCTAATGTGGGGGAACATACTGCGAACCTAATGTGGTGGAAACTACAACCTAATGTGGGGGAACTATACTGCCAGCATAATGTTGGGGAACTATACCCCCAACATAATATGGGGAAACTATACTGCCAACCTAATGTGGGGGAACTATACTGCCAACCTAATGTGGGGGAACTATACTGCCAACCTAATGTGGGGGAACTATACTGCCAACCTAATGTGGGGGGAACTATACTGCCTACAAAATGTGGGGGAACTATACTGCCTACCTAATGTGGGGGAACATACTGCCTACCAAATGTGGGGGGAACTATACTGCCAACCTAATGTGGGAGGAACTACGACCTAAAGTGGGGGAACTATACTGCCATCCTAATGTGAGGGAACTATACTGCCAACCTAATGTGGGGGAACTATACTGCCAACCTTATGTGGGGAAACTATACTGCCAACCTAATATGGGGGAACTATGCTGATAACCAAATGTAGGAGGAACTATACTGCCAACCTAATGTGGGGGAACTATACTGACAACCTAATGTGGGGGGAACTAGAGGGGTAGTCTTATACGGCGAGTATATCCCAAACTTTATATTTTAACTGTAAAAGTTGGGGGTCGTCTTATACACCCAGTCGTCTTATACACTGGAAAATATGGTATTTATTTTTTTCTTACAATTTTTAAGTCCCCACAGGGGACTATTATATAAAATCATTAGGTTGCATATACTGATCAATGCTGTGCTATTACATAGCATAGCTCAGTGTTATGGGTGGTCTGCTAGTAGAGTCTGCTGAGGCAGACTCTATCAGCAGATCACAGCGGGACCTGTACAGGCTACACAAAAAGAACTCCAGCTACCAGGGAAAATGCTCGGACCCACGCAGCCACGTTCCTGTCAGAAACCTCTTAAATGTTGCGGTCACTGCTTTTAAGAGGTTAATAATGGACATCACCCGGACTGGCGATGTCGTTCATTCACTGTGGGGCTGCTGACAGCAGCCATAACTCACCAAATATATTGCTTCATATACTCACTGTACAGTGCGCTAAGAACCAGGCACCAGCAAATTACATGTAAGTCGCATGTCCTCCAGTGCTTAAAACACCCGACTTGCCAAGTTTTTTTCTACTATCAAGCACCTCCAGTAGCCACAGGCAGGTTGGAAGGGGTTGGGGTCCCCTGATCTTAAAATGTATGGATATGTGGATATGCCATAAATGCGAAGCCATCATTTCGCATTGTGTTTTTTTATGGTAGACTCAAAACAGTCACCTAATGGCATCTAATCAGAAAATGTTGCGGAATGTTCTGAATTCATATGACAAGTGTCATTCATATGCCAGTAGTAGGGACTCAGGAGAAGGACCTCCATTTACTTATCATGGCCGGCCAGAAAGGCCTTTTTCAGAAAACAATCACCCTAAAAACCTCATGAAAGGCCCCAAATTTTAGATAGCGTCTGCTAAAGTCATGTAATGACACAAAGGCCCGCCTGCTTGAGTTTCCCAGCCAGCTCCTCAGCCCTACAAGTGACAGTCAATTCCATAAATTAGCTGAAAATCCCTCTTCTCAAGAGCCGGGTTATCTCTCCGTTGCCTGCAGCTCTGACTTAGAATGGGAACTTGCTTGTTTACTATCTTAATTAATACTCCTATTCAGAAAGAGACAGGAGAAGGGAAATGAAGTGACTCGATAAACAGGTGTAGCTGTTATTTGTTATATTTGGGATCATTCAGGGCTTGGAGCAGATTAATCAGGCTTGACTGGACATGAACCTTCTCACTGAAAAAAAATGAGTTTGCTCAGCTCTGCTGGATACCCAGTAGGTGAGTATTATACTAACTACCAGCCTGTGATTGGGAAGGCTTAGGAGCACAATTGGTAGGGCAATTGTCTTTAGGATATAGAAAGAATTCTGATTCACTTCCAACCAACAGTCGGGAGAGCTATTCAGCAAAAACATTCAAAAACTTCACTCAGGGCTAAGCTATAGGTGTACAGGTAGCAGTGGCACCTGAATCCTTATACTTGGACATTCATAGAAGAAGATACACGTATTATTGATGAAACAGTTGTGATGAGAAGTAGGCTGAGAAGCCCTTATGGGGCCATTATGGTTCATCTGGTTCATGGATCTTTAAAAAAAAACACTTGTGGGGACTTATGTAGACCAGCATTTCATATGCAGGTCTTAAAGGGGAACTCTGCGCCTAGACATCTTATCCCCTATCCAGGAGACCCCCTGTGATCAGACATCTTATCCCCTATCCTTTGAATAGGGGATACAATGTCTTGGAGCGGAGTACCCTTTAAGTAAAAAGACCCTGGTGTATATTGCCCCAAATTCATCACAAACGGAACCAGCCTTGCAATAAATCCGGTTACTCCAGTTACTGGTGTAGATAATAGTAAAAGTGCACCGCAGTGGTGGCCCCACCCCTTCTGTCATGAAGCCCCACCCATTTTTTGGAGTTTTGTCAAAGAAACAGGCGTAAATGCATTATTAAATTAACCCCTTAGTCTTCAGAGTTATTTCTACAGCCCACTGGATGCTATGTCCAAGGTTCAAAGAGGTATGCTTACAAGAATTTCTTGTAAAATGCCCCAAGATTTGGTGTGTTTTGATACAATTAGGCACATTTCACTTTAGACACATACAGATTATTAACGATATCTGTATCATCATATGTTTTACACTTTTTTTGTGACTTGTGTGATGTGGCTTAAAAGGAAAAGGAGTGCCTTCTCCTGGAATGGATGGGGCTTAAATGCAACAAAAGGCACTAACAGAGAAAAATAGATTCTTGCAGAATCAGTCTTAATCAGAAATATCAAAATATTTTGAATTCATCCTCAGTTGTGGGGGATTTGTTTTGGATAGATTCAGTCGAAGGCAGGATGCCCTTCTCGTGTACTTACTGAGCAGAGAGATGTACAATGTATGTCTGCTGTTCAGTGCATATTTACTGGGCTTAGGGCAGAGCTCTGCATCCAGCACAGCTAGTATTTACTGAGCAGGAGGCATACGGCATATGCCTCCTGCTCAGTACTTAGTTCCCATGGTGCTCCTCTTTGGTAAGAAGCTATGCTCTATTCCTTGCTACTTATTGTTTTTGGCACATCATCACATATGCTCCTTACACTCACCTTGCTGAGTGCCCGCAAGTATTCACTGAGAAGGAGGCATTCAGGGATGCCTTCTGCTCAGTAAGTCATTTCCAGGTGCCCACCTATGCCTACATATACCAAAATTGGGACAGTGTTCTAAAACATAGCTTTTAATAATATTACTAAAATACACCAAAGAAAAATGTGAAACCAATAAAACCAAATTCACACATGTACGTATCAACGGTATTCTGAGTCAATTGTGCCACAATGCACATAAATATAGATCCCCAACGAATGTATCTCTCAGTAAATAACATTTTGTTTATAATCTTAAGCAAGTGTCATCATAGTGCAGTATCAACATTCAATGTATGTCATATGACCATTAATATATGACAAAGAGAGATACATAAATACCGAACCACTTTGTATCCTGGGGGTAACTCTAGCCCTCCAGGAGAACGATTTTTGGTCCGGTATTAGGAGATACCTGCAGGCCTGAGCGCTACCTACAGTGGTAGGGAGCCAGCACTGTGGCTACGGGCCTCCCATCTTGGTGTAGTGCTGAATTCAAATTGGCCCTCGATTTTCAGAAAGTTCTCTCATATTTATGGACAAACACTGGACCAAAATTTTTGCATAGAACCCTGGTGTGCCAATTAATCGTCAGTTTGAAAACTAGGCTCCAAATTTGTCATACAGCGAGTCATTGTGAAAAGTTGAAGCCTCCTTAGCCTGCATATTGGAATGGGAACATGGCAAATTTTAGGTGTGTGTCAGGTAGGCAGTGTTACATTAGGGGCACTGAGAGGGCTTGTCCCGCCCATGATACATGGCATGTGTTGTAGGCAGGGGGCGCTGTTTTATATTTTGCATTGGGGCCTGAGAGTTTTAGGTTACGCTTCTCTTCATCCGCATTCCCACCACTTACTGTAACAACCTAAGTATTGCCTGCTTCTTCTTGTGCTTCCCCCCCCCCCCTTTAAGCTATTCCTTCTGAAGTTTCAGAACGTAACCTCATGCTGTGTAAAAATGTAATGAAAACTGATATAAGAAATGTAATTACGGAAAGTCAAGTTATTCCTTAATATATTGTACATTATAAATTACGTCCCTCAAGAAGGTTAGGAAAAAAAGAGAAGCAGAATAAAGGGAGCTTTCTGCGGGGATGTGCTAACAAGATGATTCTATTCTCACAGATCAATAGCCAGTCAATTTCTTTTTTCATCACAAAATCACAGTTGAGAAAAATAAGACGGAGAAAGAAAAAAAAAAAGAAAAAGGCGGCTAATGATGGAGATCAGCGTGTCTCAAATGACATAGTCGACATATTTTTTCAGAGCGGAATGTCCATAAAACATTTCTCGATCGCTTTGTACCTTGAAAGGAGAATGTTGTACTTAAGGCTCAAAGCAGATATTTTCCTTAATTATATGGCTGATAGGACAATTACATTAGCTACATAATCTCTAATACTTAAAGAATACAGCTTTGGTATGCCGAGGTGTGAGATAACCTTACCAGTATCAGACATGGCTGGTTTCTTCCAAAAGTAGTGCCACTTCCGTCCATGGTTTGGAGTTGATATTGCAGCTTAGTTCCATTGGGATAAATTGGACTGAACTACAATCCATGCACAGACAATGGACAACAGCAATACATGTCCATGTTTCTCTACCTGCATGGGTATGTTCACACTATGGAATCTCCACTAATTTAGCATTGATGCACAAACTACATTGCCATTAATGGTGATGGCACAAGTCCAGATTTTGGCAACAGCTGGGGAGATCTCCAGCCCTGACCATGTCCGGTAAAAGATTCTGCAGTGTGGACATACCCATATTGCATGGGGACATTTCTGTACATCCGGACTACAAAGTGGACATGCCGTTATGTTGTTTGGATGGTGTAGGCTGTCACCGTATGTAGTAGAAGAGGAAGTCAGCTCTTGCTGCAATGGCTGGGATCGGAGCTAGCTCTAGTCCCAGCCATTTAACTCCCAAAATCAGTGTTTTTGCTGTTGCAAAACTACAACTCTCAGCATGCCTGGCCAGCCTTTGGTGACATGTCACACAGCACTCTGCTAACACTGGCCGCAGTGATGTCCCACCTAGGCCCGTAATAGGCTGAGCAGCAGTGTCATGTAACTGGCCAGGGCTTGTCCTTCTTTTTAGTGTCCAGGCCCATTACATCCCACTGCTTCTCAGTCTAACTGAGCACTGTGTGACATGTAGGGCACCAAAAGGAAGAAGACAGATTCCAGTGCCACTGGTGAAGCCGCGGAAGATAAGTCAAAATTTATGCAGCTCGGGCATATTCTCCTTTAATGAAAAGTGATCTGCCTCGAGAATAAAAGCTGAAACCCCTGGGGGTGAAAGTTGATTGCCCCAATGGGTGAGAATTGCACTAGACTCAGCCTAAGTGAGGGGAAGTTCTGACAAACATAACTTAATTTGATGTTGATATGCCCTGAAAGGGCATAGAACCAAGGTTCTCGTCAATGGACAACCACTGGCAGTAACATTTTGGAACAATAGATCTTGGGATGATCCAGAAATCGTGTACCAAACAAGAATCAAAAATGAAGGAATCAAGTACCTGGCTACCCAAATGAGAATTCATTGACATATCGAGACATTTGTCCTTGCATATAGAATCTTGAACAACCAACCAACAACATTACATCATATGTTTTTTCCTCCTTCACACAATAGGGTTATTGGTTGACCTGGATGGACTCTTGTCTTTTTTCTACCGTAATAACTATGTAACCTTATAGCAAACAACTAAACTGCAGTTGAAATCAGAAATGTTGCTACTACCAAGATGGTGATTCAACCACCTGGGTTGTCAGCTTGTTGGAAGGGAAGAAGGGATGTAGCAAACGTATGTTAAATTCTGAACTGCTCCGCAGAGGTGGCAACACTTCCTGGACCCCAGGAAGCAGAAATGGGCACTCCTCCCAGCAGTGTCTGAGCTAAATTCCTTCCAACCAGAGCAGTGCTTCCCAACCACTGTGCCTCCAGCTGTTGCAAAACTACAACTCCAAGCATGCCCAGACAGCCTACTACCAAGCTGGGAGTGCAACCACCTGGGTTGATAACTTATTGAAAGGGAAGGAGAAATGCAGCAAACTGATCTTACATTCTGATCTGCTCCTCAGAGGTGGCAACACTTTTCGTACTCCAGGAAGCAGAAATGGACCCTCCCCCGAGCAGCTGCTGAGCTAAATTCCTTCTAACTAGAGTAGTGTTCTCAACTAGTGCGCCTCTAGCTGTTGCAAAACTACAAATCCCAGCATGCCCGGACAGCCCCTGGCTGTCCCGGCATGCTGGGAGTTGTAGTTTGCAAAAGCTGGAGGAACACTGGTTGAGAAACACTGAACCAGAGGCTTACATCACCCCCCACTTGCTTGTGTCCCACATTTAGGGATTACTAGTAATAGATACTGTCCTCTGCGTGTCATGGCGGCTCGTCCTTACAGTAGCTAGGGTACATAACAGCATTCCATAACATTTCACTAAGTGCCAGAGCTATTGTATATTTAGACACCCTTATAGCAACCTCTCGAGTTCTCTCTCAAATCCACTTAAAGTCTTCACTATTTTGTACAAACAGATAATATCAAGACTATGTCAAAGGTTTTAGAGAACTGAATCGACTGATCCCTATAAAAGCAAACATGTCACAGCAACTCGGCGGCAACTGAGAAAAATGCATAGGATTCTCCTAGTATAATATAGTATATAACATAGTATAAGGGTGATGGAGGTGTATGCAAAGCAACTGTACATCCTTGCCTACATTGTGTACCTCTATATACATATATACTCTCCCAAAAGCCTCAGGATGGCCTTAGACTATTAGGCATTATTGTAAACCACAGACACCTAAAGATTTTTGGAAGATTTCCCCATCGGTGCTAAAGTCAACCCCAAATTTAATATCAGCATTTTCCCAAATGAGAACTTCCGGATCAATGCTAAATGCTGCAGTTGTGGAGGTAAAAGCAGGAGAAGGACCACGGTTAATTTTGTCCTATCTATATAGTTTCTGGTCAATGGAGTAGATTTGTATCATTATTATTGTTTATGTGTATTTTTTTTATTTGTAAAACATTGGAGAAAATAGATGTGCTCAGTCCTTAGGCACAAGCAACTCTGCCCGCGTCAGCCTATTAATACACTTATACAAGATCTATGTATATTGTAGACATGGACCTTAGATTTTAATAAGATACATACTGAGGAAACTGCATTATTTGGGTTTTGAGATCTTTTCAAGTTTAATTAACTTACAATCATGCTCATAGCTTAATCTTTCTTCAGTCAGTCTATTATCTATCTGTGTTTCTAGCCATCTCATATTTTTCTGACAGTCCATCTCCTATCTGTCTATCAAAAATCTATTTTTAATCAGTCAATTATCTATCTGTCTATCTATCCATCTATCTACAGTATCATCTATCTATCTATCTATCTATCATCTATCTAATCTCACATCTATCTCTTATTTATTTATCTCTCTTTGCAATCTGTCTAATTACTAGTTATCTCAATATAAATTTGAAATATATGGGTCAATTTGATATATGATCTATCTTTTAATGTTTATCTTATTACAATCTATCGCTTTATCTTTTTGACATATATCTGTCTATTACATAAATACTAATCAGTCATATGTCTCTCATATCTATCTATATATCTATCTTATATCTATCTCATATCTATCTATCTCATATCTATCGCATATCTATCTATCTATCTCTCTCTCTCATATCTATCTATCTCATATCTATCTATCTCTCTCATATCTATCTATCTATCTATCTCTCTCATATCTATCTATCTATCTCTCATATCTATCTATCTCATATCTATCTCATATCTATCTATCTCTCTCATATCTATCTATCTCATATCTATCTATCTCATATCTATCTCTCTCATATCTATCTCTCTCATATCTATCTATCTTTCTCATATCTATCTATCTATCTATCTATCTCTCTCATATCTATCTATCTCTTATCTATATATCTATATCTATCTCATATCTATCTATCTATCTCATATCTATCTATATATCTACCTATCTATCCCATATCTATCTCAAATCAAAACTGACCGAGCGAAATGTCTACATTGGGGAGATTTATCAAACCTGTGTAGAGGAAGAGTGGGTGAGTTACCCATAGCAACCAATCAGATAGTGTCTTTCATTTTTCAAGAGGCCTCTGAAAAATTAAAGAAACAATCTGATTGGTTGCTATGAGCAACTGCACCACTCTTTCCCTACACAGGTTTTGATCAATCTCCCCCATTGAGTTTATGCATTCTCTAAAAAACATATTGATAGGTTAATTTGGAATATACATTGTGAGCACCACTGGGGACAGGGACCTGTGTAAGTGATCAAGTTCTGTACAATACTATAGAATATGTTGGTGCTGTACAGTATAAAGAATGACCTATCTTGCCTATAGCTACAAATCTATTTCTTATATATCTATCAGTATTCTAGCTCTGCCCTTATAGATGGTATTAATCCATGCATTATGAAGATTTTTCAGACTTGCAAGGAATCAAATGTCAATTTTGCTTTCCTTAATCCGGCCATTCATTGGCGATAATGCAGGGATTAATGTGGCTGTACACTGGAGAAGAGGCGCAGGGAAGGGAGAAAAAGTCATCAGTCCTGATTGTTTTACAGTGGAAGTGGACTTATCGGGGCCTGAATTGCCATGTGTTAAGGGGAGCCTGATTCTGTTTGTTCTGCCACATAACTTGCTTTTCTTGCCACTTAGTTATAGCAGCAGTTAATCTATTGACCAATGGCTTAACCAGCAGGTGGTCCTAAAACCTACAGGCCAGTTCTAACAAGGCCAGCCGAAATTCCTCCAGCTGTTTTGTTACCTGGACTGAAACAGAGAAACTTCTTGTTTAGAAAAATGTTTCCCCTCCCATAAAACATCTTCTGTATTAAGAGTCTTTTGTTAGAATAAGTCTGAGGAGAGGGATTATGAGGGATAGTCTGTCACACAAATTGTTTTCTCCTAGACATAGAATTCATCCCGCATTAAAAGTGTACTAGCTCTCCGAGAGAAATGATCTACTCCTCAAGACAATGGCGGACCCAAGGGGACAACAGTACGATCTGAAAACTATCTGGGGATATTTCATGCTGCAAAGATTCTTAATTAAATAAATAAATAAATCAATAAATAAACATCAAAAAGTAAAAAATTTTAAATACAGAAAACTAAAAAAAAATGATTGCAAAAGAACAACAAAAATAAATATATAAATAAATAAACAAATTAAAAAGTTTGAATTTTTAAATACTCTAAGAAATAAAAAAAAATGATTGCAAAACACTAAATAAATAAATGTTTTGATTTATTGAATGTTTTAGTTTTGTGCATTTATTATTTATTTATTTCTATATTTATTTATTTATTTATTTATCAATTATTGACAACCAAAACAAATGTTGGATCTGGCTCACTCCAAATGTATCACCTGCTCCGAGCTTGCCGCTGACTCTCTAATACCCAAAAGGGAGAACAAAAATGTAAACAAAAAATAAATAAAAATACCAAATGAGTGATTTATTCGAAAAAAGTAGCATATAAAAAATAACAAATAAAATTTCAAATAATAGCAGTCAGGGCCCTGCAGAGCGTAGTTTCCAGTTACTTTTATGATATACTGACTGCAATTTTATTTGTTGTTTTTTATATACTATTTTTTTTTTATAAAATCAGGTAATTTATAGTATATAGTACAATCTGTCCATTCACCCTTGTTATTTTTTTATATACCTTCTTTTTTAAATAAATCAGGTCATTTATAGTATACATTACTCTCTGTCCATTCATCCTTGAGCCCCACTCAATTGGTACTGCTTTATTAATTATTGACATATCTCATTGAGGTTTCGATAACTATACAATATCTTTTAATCTTAGCACTGGTGATTATTATTATTTTTTTTTTGTGCTTTTCTGGTCTTCCCACTGTACCCACATGGGCAAGCAGAAAGCCAGGTGGCGTTGACATGCAGGAAGTGGTCTTTTGTGCAAACAGAAGGTAAATCTTTCAAACTATTGCAACCCAGGCACCTGTCCCTAATGGGCACGTTGACCACCCAGAAGAAACCGACTGCTTGGAATAATCCACAGGGGACAAGCCATTGGAAGTTCCGGCAGCTCCTGGAAGGCACGGCTTTTTAAAAAGGATTCACAGGGTGAACAATTATGGTTTTGAAATGTGATCCATGTTAAAATTTAATGGAAAAAAGGGAGATGAAAACCTATTCGTGTCACAAAAAAAAAAAGGTCTGCTGATTGTATATCATTAGAAACACATGGCACAATCAGTGTTTTGTATCATGTACAATATATATGGAAACTATCCTGACAGCAATTAAGTCAAATAAATGAAGTCTGTGATGTTCTACTGTTCACTCCTTCATCTCTGTTATGTTGATCCAGAAAAAAAATGTAATGAAATAATTTTTAATTTAAAATGAATAGATTTAAATAAATATTTAACACTAAGGTAGCCTTGAAATCAGAAGGTTACTGCGATGAGGAGGAGGATCGTAATTTTTCTTGATTTCCATTTTTCATGTATTTAATTAAAAACAAATTAAAAATGAAAATAATACAAATGATAATAATACATTCAATTAATGACAAAATGGGTAAAAAAAAATTCAAAAGAGTTGTAGTTTTAAGGATAAGTTCAATGAGGTAGATTTATTGTGGATTTTACTTCTGGACTTTAGGAACATTATTCATATACTGCAGATTTTTTTCCGTCCATTTGAATGTTCACCTATGATGTGGTTTGAATTTGTACTTTTCATGAATTTTTTTGCAGATTTTCCCCATTGACTTCAAAAATATAATTTTAAATTGTAATTTATCTTCTCCTACAATTCTCTTTTCCATCTCAGTATTAGTAAATATGTATAAAGAATATTTTTGGTATTCGCTGGCCCAAAAAATTGGGTTGAGTCCCTTCTCCCTTTCATTTTGATATTTATCTGTTTTTGTTCTTGTTTTTTTATTTATGTTTATTTAGTAAATGATGAGATTAGCGGATAAAACTTCTATCTGTATGTTAAACTTTATAAGCACTTTGGAAACTACTATGGCCCGCTTCAGTTAGCTTTGTGGGTTCCAGAAAAAGTGACAAAGGGGTACTCTGGTGAAAAACAAGTGGGAAAAAGTTTTCAAATCAACTTGTGCCAGGTAGTTATACACAATTGTAAATTACTTCTATTAAAAAGCCTTAATCCTTCCAGTAATTATCATCTGCTTTATGATCCAGAGGAAGTTGTGTAGTTCTTTCCAGTCTGACCACAATGCTCTCTGCTGACACCTCTGCTCGTGTAAAGAAAGTAGAAGCAAATCCCTATAACAAACCTCTCCTGCTCAGGACAGTACCTGACACAGACAGAGATGGCAACAGAGAGCACTGTGGTCAAACTGGATAGAACTACACAACTCCCTCTGGAACAAACAGCAGCTGATAAACACCGGAAGGTTCAAGATTTTTATATAGAAGTAATTTCCAAATTTGTATAACTTTCTGGCACCTGTTGATTTGAAAACATTTTTTTTTTTTTCAAATAAACCATAGTATTTTTATTTCATACATGCCAGAATACACATTTTTACTTAAATGGGCACTGTCACCAAACTTTTTTTTTTTTTATATGTTATAGTACTTATGTACGGCGGAAGTGTCAGACCCAGCAGGCATCAGTGATGTTGTGCCTGCTGGGGAAGTCTGCCTGGTAGTGAGCACACTACCAGGCAGACAAAAAGTTATTTTTAATATAGTTAAAAAAAAAATGTAAAGGCAGGGAGGTGTTTAGGGATAGATGGGCAATAGGCAGGGAAAAAAAATGGATGGTGGGAGCTACCCTTTAAAAATACAGTTCCAAAGGCCAGATTAACATTGGCCTGCGGGCAAAATATAAATAGTTGGACACTTCTTCCTTCTATAGGCTTAACCACTACTCATATTTTAAAGAGCTGCAAAGGCATTGCCAGTAACTCCTGTTTATGTCATGATGAAGATTATACTGCATATTTTTATATTTTATCTCCCATGAAATATACAGTGGTTTATGATATTATTGTCCTGTTACACTCAATCTTAGTTCAGAAGAAGACTATTGGTTAACACGAGATGGTGCTGGTAGCATCCTGTACCCACGTCTCCCCACAGATGAGCATATTCCATGCTCATTTTGCCATGTGTATTGTGGACACATGATCCCAGGTCTGAAAACCTACACTGACATTTGTCAGTTCTGGTCTTCAGACCCATGGTCGAGGCAGGACTTGCTTAACCGAGTGGTCCAGCCAAGGAAAACGTATCGGTGCTATCTAGAGATGAGCAAATCAATTCAATGTGAATAGGATTCAGTTTAAATTTCATGGAAAAATTGGATTTGTTAGAATCCAAGCTTTTTGTGATTGATTTCAAATTCGTTTGCAGAAGTCTCTGCTCCAGTACACTGCAGCCCAAAGGATGCTGTATACATCTCCTCCAATCACTACATTTGCTGCACTCAGCCCAGCCGCTTGGTGTTCTGTACATGATCAGGGACTCTTGCCTTTTTGAAAGAAGTCCCTGCTCCTGCATATACTTTGCATGTGCAATCGCAAGGCCATTGAGGTGCTACCGAATCTGAACCAGAATCCAAATCAGACCCAAAACAAATCTCAAATAGATATTCGCTCATCTCTAATGCTGTCTGTGGGCCATGGTTAGGCAGCATTAGGCCTCATTCACACTACTGTTGTCACAAGGTACTGTGACAGCCGCCAGGGCCGCTGAGGGGCCGCTGGGTAAAATAGCTGGAGAAAAAATACAGCTTTTTCACCCACTCCTCCCACTAAAAAACAGTGGCGCCTGACAGACCCCATTGACTATAATGGAGTCTATCGGGACCCGCTGTTGCCCGTTGCGCCCTGTCAAAATTACGTCAAACTAAAAAAAAAAAAAAGGGTTTGACAGCCGCTCGGCTAATAAACTGTTCAATTGTTTGAATACATTTTCTTTTTTATGGGCAACAGTGGAGGTTCCAAGGGGTAATCGCCCCATTAGCCCCCACAATAACCCGTCTTTGCCTATTCTTCTCCATTTTGAGCATTTTCCAGGTTAAGTGTTGTTCACAAGAATCAGATTATGTCTTTAAGTATGTATTATTTCTGACTTTGTGTTTGTAATGACAGACGCATAACGTTTCCACACAATGAATAATCAGAGCAGTGTTAAGCAGTCTTGTATAACTTTTGTACCAAGGTTACATTGTAAACCAAGCTCATAAGGTGCTAAAGCAGACAATGCTCCAAGGTTAAGCAAGCACCCTGAACAATGTAAAAAATAAATAGGACTATATAATGCATTAAAAAGTAACCTGATATTTAAAATGATTGATGAATAATATCAATAATTATTGCTGCTGATAACCTGATATTGTAATATGGTAAAATAGGAGGTCTTGCGCTTATAATGCAATTTAACGCGTGAACCATTTTCCAACGTGAGCATTACAAATATTTTAGCATTAACATAATGACTAGTGCGATCACTCGTACTGCAAAGGAACCGTGTTCCCCTAATGTACAGTTTTCTAGAATGAGGGGAAAATGGGAATGATTTCCTTTGTATGAAAATAGTCATTTGACTAAATGGATCTTTTTGGCTTATTTGAAAACTTGCACAGAGCTTCCCCTAATAGTTGTTACATTTAGGGTTATGTAAAAAGAGGCTAAATAATTATAGGGAAATTCTAAAAGGGTAAGTATTAGGGCTTGGATGAAGGGAAGGTTGAGTTGGTGGTCGCTTAGAGCTCAATTTAGGTAAGGGGGTGCATTATATGATTTGCAAAAAAAAATCTATGGGTGAGGTCATCATTTTCTGTGTAATTCAAGTTGTTTTTACCCTTGTTTCCCTGAAAGTGTGTCATGTACTTACCCCCTTACCCCCATTAACAGGTGCTTGTTTTTACTAATTAGCAAAGTAACTTCAATGTAGACCAGTTTCTGAGTGTAGTCTGAGCTAGCATGAGATTGTGCAAAAATTGGAGTGCGTAAAAATTTGGCAACAATTCAACCCCTTAAAGACAAAGCCCATTTTGACCTTAAGGACCAGGTCAATTTTTCGTTTTTGCACTTTAGTTTTTTCCTTCTCTTCTTCTAAAAATCATATTGCACCTACAGACCCATATGAGGGCTTGTTTTTTGCGTCACCAATTGTACTTTGTAATGACATCAATCATTTAATATTAAAATCTACCGCAAAACCAAAAAATATATATTTGTGGCGTGAAATTGAAAAAAAACACACCATTTTGTAACTTTTGGGGGCCTCCATTTCTACACAATGCAATTTTCCATAAAATTACACCTTATCTTTATTCTGTAGGTCAATACGATCACAAGGATACCAATTTATGTAGGTTTTATTTTATTTTACTACTTTAAAAAAAATTATAACTACATGTACCAAAATTAGCATGTTTAAAATTGTCATCTTCTGTCCCCTATAACTTCTTTATTTTTCCACATACCGGGCTATATGAGGGTCCATTTTTTGTGCCAGGATTTGTAGTTTTTATCGATACCATTGTTCTTTTGATGGGACTTTTTATCGCTTATACGTTTTTTTATGGTATATGAAGTGATCAAAAATGCACAGTATTGGACTTTTTATGTGTGTTTTTCTACATGTATGCCATTGACCTTTAGTTACCTAACCTTATTTTAAGTTTGGACATCTACATTTACAACATATAATTATGTTTATTTTTTCTTACATTATTTTATTTTATTTAAGAAATGGGAAAAGGGGGGTGATCCAAACTTTTTTTTTTTGTAGTCCCCATAGGGGACTATTACATGCAATCTGAAGATTACATGCACTGCTCTATGCTAACATTGATCAGTGTTACCAGTGCTCTGCTGCTCCAGCCTGCATGGCTGGCTGGGAGCAGCAGAGGACTGATCAGTGGCGTGGAGGCAGGTAAGGGTTCTCCCGCCGTCCACTCAGCTGATCGGCCCGCCGTCCACTCAGCTGATCGGGACCCGCAATTTTGCCATGACTGTCCTGATCAGCTCCACTGAACTTACCGGCACCGTTAACTCTGGATTTAGATGCCGCGTTCAACTTTGATCACGGTGTCTAAAGGGTTAATGTTGGGCATCGGCCCGATCAGCTGTGCCCAGCATTAACCGTGGGTCCTGGCTACTCATAGCAATCAGGACCCATCAGGTTTGAAGCTTTTTCAGAACAGATTAAACCCTGGTAACGTGACCAGGGCATACAGGTACACACTCGGTTCTTAAATACCAGGACGCTAGGATGTATCTGTACGCCCTTCGTCACGGGCGGGATAAAAAAGTCGTAGTTGATGAATCATTGACCACTGCAAAAAGCTAATCAAGCCACCCTATATTTATTGGGGGGGGGGGGGGGGGGGTTTATAAAGTAGTTTTTAGAGACTTTTTTGGAGTAGAAAAATTTGGGGACTTTTCAGCAGTTCTAGATCTGAAGTAATTTTTTTTTTTTAAATGTGTCTACTTATTTTGCAATGGTTTTGCTCAATGCCTGCCATTAAACTACAAGCATACACCAACAAATACCTAGCCTAGAAAACAGCATTTAAAAAAAAAGTCACAGATTTTTTTTTTTTTTTGCACAGTGGGTTAAAAAGACCTGTTGGTTAAAAAAAAATTTCAAGAAAACAACTTGAATGTAGTGTGCCGTGGTTAGATCATTGCAGGATTCGGTGATTTATCAACTGTGACTTTAAAAAAAATTGTTGTGAAATGTTTGTGCAAACATTCACACCAGTCTGAACTACACTTAGGCTGCTTTCACACTATATAATTCATCCGTTTTAAAGATCCGTTTGATGTTCCGTTATGAAAACCCTGAAAATCATCTATTAAACGTCCGTTAGAAAATCCCATTATAGTCTATGGGATTTTTACATTATCCGTCTTAATCCGCTATAGTCCGTTATTAATAACGAACGTTATTTTGTGACGGAAGATAGTAACGGGAGAAATAGTGCATCTACTATTTCTTCCGTTCATTCTCCCGTCACAAAATAATGTCCGTTATTAATAACGGACTATAACGAATTAAAACGGATAATTTAAAAATCCCATAGACTATAATGGGATTTTCTAATGGACGTATGGGATTTTCTAATGGACGTTTAATGGACGATTTTCAGGGTTTTCATAACGGAACATCAAACGGATCTTTAAAACGGATGAATTTTATAGTGTGAAAGCAGCCTTAGAAACTTGTCTACATCTAAGCTACTTTGCTTATTATAATATGCTTTGATATGCTATCCTATGATTTGCTTTGATAAATGGAGGGGAAGTACATGTGACATACGCCCAGGCAAACAGGGGTAAAAAGAACTTGATTTACACGATGATAAACCCCTGCCCCCATTTGCCTTTATGGTTGATAAAAAATTGTACTACACAGCCATATCTACATATATGTTACAAGCAGAGGCAAGTAAAGAAGCAACATGCTCCATAACATGGTCTACATGATCCGGATTGTTGTCTTTAAATATATATATATATATATATATATATATATATATATTTTATTTTTTTTTTTTTTTTTTCAAGATATATAGAAATTTTTAAGGAAACAAAAGATTGCACACAGTTCTGAAAACATAAAACAACTTAGTAGTGAAGAAATGAAAAAATACAACTATGTGACTAAAGAGAGTCTATAAATGATTATTGATAATAACAAAATATAGTGCAATGGAGTCCAACACCAAATGGCTGTAAAAAATAATGATCAGTCCTTATGGAAGAAGAGCTTTCTCCGCTAGTGAATCAGCAGTACTATTACTAGAAAACCAATAGTTAAATGGGCACTGTCAGAATCAAAAACTTTTTAAAACGTTGTGCATTTTGGCAAAACATTAACATTTCTAATATACATCATGAAAAAAGTTATCTCCATTTTGTAGAAATCATGACCACTAGGGGTCCCCATACCATTTAGACAGAACCTGATCCTGTCCGGCTGCAGCATCATCTTTGTCCCAGTTGAAGCTCAGCCTGGGACAAATCTAGACACTCCTCTGTGCTCACTCCTGTCCTATCAGACTGTAGCACAAAACCAGACAGGAGGGGTTACAGAGCAGCCTGGAGTGATTGAATGTAGAGACCCAGCACAGCACAGTAGACTCAGGGAGGAAGTGATTGCATGGTGAGTGAGGGCGGGCTCAGTGCTTGCCTCAGACACACCCCTTTCTGAGCAGTGGATGTCAGAATAAGAGAACAGCAGAACAGAGGGATTTGTGAGCCAAATACAGAAGCTAGACACATAAAAAAGACATGTAAATAGTCCGCATGACCTTGTGAGTAACATACAGAAGCATTATTTTTTCTAATACGCTTTAAGGGTATCTTTATACAAGGGTATATTTGCTCTTTGAACAGAAGTTAAAGCTCAAATATTCTTAAGTGGATTGGCCAACAAATTCATATGTAGATTAGCCAAATTGTAATTCAGTGGAGCAAATTCGTGGCAATGAAATCTGCAGAGAAAGTGAACATACCATGGTTTTTAAACCTGAATAAGATATGAATGCATCAATGGACAGAAGTTAGCAGGTTAAAGGGTTGAAGCAGGGGTAAAACATGTTCCACTGCTTTGCATTTTGATACATGGAGGTTCCCACTCAGCCAATCACTGTGCAGCGAGATTGGGCTCTGTTGGCAAAGCAGCATTGTAGTAAGAGGCAGGTAAATACAGTGAAACCTCTTAAAAAGACCACCTCCTTAAGATGACCACCCCGTATTCAGAGTTTCAGCCCACCATATATTTTGCATAGTGGCAATTTTCTTTGAGAAGACTATCCCCATGAAAATTTTGAGTTGCCTTCTCAGAGAAGTTTTACTGTACAAATATTATTATTTTTTTCCTCAGCCAGAGCCCCTTTTAATGTAAAAATGTATACAACTTATCCCCGATGCGTGACCCTGCGTTATAGAACGGGAGCGGACTCATGACGTACCGGTACGTCATGGGTCCTGAAGGGATTAAGGGGTTAAGGAAACTTATAGGCACAGGGGGATAGATTTATCAAACCTGTGCAGAGGAAAAGTTTACCAGTTTCCCATGGCAACCAATTAGATCACTTCTTTATATTTTTAGTGGCCTTTTTAAAAATGAAAGAAGCAATCCGATTGGTTGCTATGGGCAACTAGCCACCTTTTCTCTGAACAGGTTTTGATAGATCTCCCACATGGACTTAAAGGGCTACTCCGCCCCTAGACATCTTATCCCCTATCCAAAGGATAGGGGATAAGATGTCAGATCGCCGCGGTGCCGCTGCTGGGGACCCCGAGGATCGCTGCTGCAGCACCCCGCCATCATTACAGCACAGAGAAAGTTCGCTCTGCACGTAATGACGCGCAATACAGGGGCCGGAGCATCGTTACATCATGGCTACGCCCCTCGTGACGTCACGGCCCGCCCCTTTCAATACAAGTCTATGGGAGGGGGCGCGGTGGTCGTCACGCCCCCTGCCATAGACTTGCATTAAGGGGACGGGCCGTGATGTCACGAGGGGCGGAGCCATTTCGTCACGCGGCTCCGTCCCCTGTATCGCCCGTCATTACGCACAGAGCGAACTCGCTCTGTGCTGTAATGATAGCGCAGTGCCGCAGCGGCGATCCCCGGGGTCCGCAGCAGCGGCACTGCGGTGATCTGACATCTTATAAGATGTCTAGGGGCGGAGTACCCCTTTAAGGTCTCCAAACATATAAAAACGCTAGTTGAAGCTGATGATTTTGGCAGGATGGTGGGCTATGTTTACTATGTTTTTATTTTATGTTTTAAACTTGGAAAAACAGTTTTGAAGAAATATGGTGCAGAGGTAGACACAAATGATAAATCCCCCCCCCCCCCCCCTAGGGTGCATTAGTAAGGGACAAAACCTGCAATGAGTTTGTCTGTTCTCCCGGCATTTGCTTTGGTTTCCTCCAGGTACTTTCCTTCCACACTCCAAAAACATACCGATAGATGAATGTGGGGACAGGGACTAATTTGCATGAACAGAGTACACCACTACAGAATTTGTGTGCACTATATAACTAAAGAATTAATATTATTATTATTATGTTGGTCCTTGTTAGAAAAATGATATGCCAAACAGGCCATTTATTGACTGATCGTTTTGTTTTGCCCTGCCTAAAAAAAAATCATTGTTTGTCAGCTGTAAATCTCCCCACGCAATATGGGATGTGCGACCGATCCCTGAGGGTGTCACAAACAATCCAGCCATGGTTCATACATCCTTCCCAGCACAGTAGTCGAGCCTTGTAACAACTCAGTAAACAGTCTACGCAATCGGCACTCATTTACAGAGAGTGTCAGGAACCAATACAACTTATACAAAGCCAACTTAACCCCCATATAAATGTATCTTGTGTTAATCTCTACCTGTTGTGTCTTTGCATAGCAACGTATCCATTTCTATCTATGCAAATGCCTTATCTTGTATCCCATTATGAAATCCCCTGTAAAATCCCTCTTAAGGCAGTGATCCCCTACTGTAGATGGGACTGATAAGTACAGACACAATGGAGATCCCGTCCACCTGTAAACCTCCCTGCTTTACCGCACTTCACACCTTTGTTGCACCAGTTAATCCCCATCACCTTGTTGTCGTCAGAAATGACTTTTTGCCACCCTTTTCTCGCAGAATTCATCCAATCATATATTTTCGCCACAAGTTATCCCCAATTTTATTTACACTGTTTTTGTCTGCAGATTTTTTCCTTTTTTTTTGTAAATTCTTTTCATGTCCACAGTTGCGCAGCATTCATATTACACCTAGCCAAACAAAAGAGGGGGCGATTTGCTTAATCCGGAATCTCTGGTCGAACAGATGTGGTGCTTCAGAAATAATGAATCTCCCCCACCTGAACAGGATGCTGCCCCATTGTCTATCTGCACATAACATGTGTGGTCTCTTCACATTGGCAGCATCAAGTTCCCTTGAGCAGTGTGGAACTCCCAGCCAGAGATACTGTTGTCTCTATACACTTATACCCCTTCAATTCATCTAATAGATGGGTCATAGAAATCACTCATTTGTTATACTAAGCCCTTAAGTGACATGGGGATTGTGCAAAGCCTTTTATACAATGACTAAATTGTACCACATACTGCAACAGTGCCCGTCGCAGGCTACAATAAGGTACTGCGTCCATTAAGTCGGGTTGGAATTTTAATGCAACTATAAAACCAATTAGAAACCTGATGTTTGAATAATAGGAATGGATCGATTTGTATTTAAATATAAATGACATACTTGAGAAATGTTAATGTAGCAAAAAAAAATAATGAAATTAAGCAAATTATATTCAACAGTAAAATGCAAAAATAAGAAAAAAAATACATTATAATTATAAAACAAAAAAAAAAAACTTAAACAAATGTAAAGCTTTGTACAAACCGCTTTATGCTCCAGACTTTTCCTGCCTTTGGTTGCTGCAAGATACTGTAGCTACTTCCGGTCTCAAAAACCAGTGTCATATTAGTACAGTCATGGCCAAAAGTTATGAGACTGACACAGATTTTGGCTTACACCTTCACATCTGTTTTTAGATCTTTTAGTCAGATATCTCTATGGTTAGTGAAGTACAATTATAAGTATTTACAGTAGAATCTCCCAATAGTGGACACTCATGGGGAATAAAAAACGGTCCACTACTGAGAGATGTCCCTTATCCCCCCCCCCCCCGTGTATCATTTCATCCCCCCTTTTCTACCCTGTACCATCTTATTCTCCCGTGCATTATGCCAAATCATTCCCCCCCTTTATTTTACCCCCCTGTGCCACATAATTTCCCCTTGACCCCGCCACCCCCTCCCTGTGCCATTTCAATCCCCCTTCATTACCCTCTGTGTAAGTTCATCACCCCTCTTATGAAGTGGCACAGGGGGAATAAAATAGCACAGGGGGTGGTAAAGAGGGGTTGATAAATTTGCAAAGATGGCTATAAAGGGGGAATTAAATAGCACAGGGGGGGATCAAGAGAAAAATTATGTGGCACAGGGGCTAAAATAAAGGGTGGGGGATGATTAGGCACAGAGGAATAAAGTGGCATGGGGGATCAGGGAAGGAGGAGGATGAATGATGTGGCCGGCAGATGGAAAGAAGCAGGAGACCACTGTTTAAACATTGGTCTTCTGCTTCTGTGCTGGGGCTTCTGCGGGGGCAGTACCCCCTTAAGACGGCCATGTGTACAAGGTAGGGCCGGCACATAAGCTTGGTTGTCCCCTAATGAAAGTGTTTTGTCTCCTATTGTCCCCTATTGGGAGTGTTTTGTCCCCTAATGGGAGTGTTTTGTACCCTATTGTCCCCTACTGGGTGTGTCCACGACCGCTATTGGGAATGTCCCCTATTCGGAGGGTGCAAATACATTAAGTCTTATGGGACTCTGCCAGGGAATTAAAAACTGTTCGCTATTGGGAGGTGTCCCCTATTGGGAGGTGTCCAAATAGGGAGATTTCACTGTAATACATTTTTAAAGGGGTACTCCACCCCACAACATCTTATCCCCTATCCCAAGCATATGGGAAAAAGATGTGTGATCACATGGGGGTCCGGCAGCTGGGACCCCCGCGATCTCAGGGCCGGGATGCAGTGTTCTGTGGCTTAGAGCTTTTGTGTTTGTGATGTCACACCACGCCCCCTCCAGTCATGTCTAGTACATAGCCATAACACCTCCTCCTATACACATGAATGGAGGGGCGTGACGGCTGTGGTCGCCCAACCTTTGGTATGGAGCGGAGTCTGCTCCGTGCACTGGATGACTGGGGTGCCACGCCAGAGAAATTGCGGAGGGTAGGGGATAAGATGTCTAGGGGCAGAGTACCCAATTAAGCTTCTATTGACGAATGCAAGTTTTTGCAAAGACTCAGTAGTTGCAGTGTTGACCCTTTTTCTTTTCAAGTCTTCTGCAGATCGCCCTGGCATGCTGGGTATCAGTTTCTGGTCTAAATCCTGACTGGTAACAACCCATACTTAACTCATCAGTTCTTGGAGTTTATCACAATTTCTGGGTTTTTGTTTGTCTGCTTGCTTTTTAAGGATTTACTGCAGGTTCTCAATGGGATTGAGGTCTGAGGAGCTTCCTTCCCATGGACCCAAAATTTTTATGTTTTCTTCAGTGAGTCGCTTAGTTACCACTTTTGCCTTGTAACATGGTGCTCCATCATGCCAAATGCTCTTGGATCACTGGGAGATGTTGCTCTTGGAGATCATTTAGATTCAGGGGTCCTGGGGAGAAATTGATGGATACAGCTGAGTACAGCACTCACCTATCTTTTCCAGTCCTGTAGTGATGAGTGAATGGAGCAGCAGTGTATGGGCTCAACCAAGTCTGCATTCAGGGCCGGTACTACCTATAGGCAAAATGGGCAGCCGCCTAGAGCGCACTCTTGATGGGGGCACCGCTCTACCCGCAGCAATACAGTTAGCCAGCATCAATAAAGTTAGCCAGCAGCCGAAGCACCCGCCCATCTAGTATTACATTACATAAAGAGGAGGTTTGTTACAGTGTGTGTCACCCCAGTAGTAAGGTGATAACATGAGAAGGAGGTTTGTTATACTGTTTCACCCAAGTAGTAAGGAGATTAGATGAGGAGGAGGTTTGTTACAGTGTGTCACCATAGTAGTAAGTTTAGGCTTGTTACAGTGTGTCAACCCAATAGTACGGAGCCAATGGGCGGGGTCAAGGGGTAGCAAAATTAGCTTTTGCCTAGGGTGGCAAAGATCCTTGCACCAGGCCTGTCTCCATTCAAACAGAAGCACTCATGATCCCTGTTCTCACGACTGGACAATTTATCACCTATCCACAGGATATGTATCTGATTGGTTACCCCCATAAACCAGATACATATCCTGTGGATAGGTGATAAATTGTAATCTTGGGATAATCCCTTTAGGCCTGGTGACAGCTGCAAGTGATATTCAAATGGTGTGTAAGCAATGCAGTGATATTGTTGTTATTGTGGTGTGTTAGCAATGCAGTGATATTGTTGTTATTGTGGTGTGTAAGCAATGCAGTGATATTGTTGTTCTTGTGGTGTGTATGCAGTGCAGTGATATTGTTGTTATTGTGGTGTGTATGCAATGCAGTGATATTGTTGTTATTGTGGTGTGTTAGCAATGCAGTGATATTGTTGTTATTGTGGTGTGTTAGCAATGCAGTGATATTGTTGTTCTTGTGGTGTGTATGCAGTGCAGTGATATTGTTGTTATTGTGGTGTGTATGCAATGCAGTGATATTGTTGTTATTCTGGTGTGTTAGCAATGCAGTGATATTGTTGTTATTGTGGTGTGTAAGCAATGCAGTGATATTGTTGTTATTCTGGTGTGTAAGCAATGCAGTGATATTGTTGTTATTCTGGTGTGTAAGCAATGCAGTGATATTGTTATTGTGGTGTGTAAGCAATGCAGTGATATTGTTGTTATTCTGGTGTGTAAGCAATGCAGTAATATTTATGGACATTTATCAACGGGTTTAGTCAGGTTTTCTTTACTATAATTGTCGCAAAATTGTCGCAACTGCGACTACGCGATTTTTCGTGCAACATTTTGACTGGAAAGCGAGAAAAGCAAGTTTTCCAAAAATTAACTACGTAGTAATAATTTTAAAATGGACTATGGGTAGTCAGGTATTTATTAACTGCGACAGTCGCAACTGTGCAAAAAAAAGTTGCAACAGAGTTAAAAATTGACTAAATTTACTCCAGCTCAAACATGGAGCAGAAAAAGCTACTACCAAAGTAAAAAAGGAAAAATTGCTTACGTGAAAGAAAATTATCAACAGGCTGAAAGCAGTTGATAAATTAGTCACACATAAGCAAAAAAAAAGTAAGGAAAAAATTACTCAAAAAATGAATACATAAGCAAACATTGATAAATGTCCCTCATTGTTGTTATTCTGGTGTGTAAGCAATGCAGTGATGTTGTTGTTATTCTGGTGTGTAAGCAATGCAGTGATGTTGTTGTTATTCTGGTGTGTAAGCAATGCAGTGATATTGTTGTTATTCTGGTGTGTAAGCAATGCAGTGATATTGTTGTTATTGTGGTGTGTTAGCAATGCAGTGATATTGTTGTTATTGTGGTGTGTAAGCAATGCAGTGATGTTGTTGTTATTCTGGTGTGTAAGCAATGCAGTGATGTTGTTGTTATTCTGGTGTGTAAGCAATGCAGTGATGTTGTTGTTATTCTGGTGTGTAAGCAATGCAGTGATATTGTTGTTATTGTGGTGTGTAAGCAATGCAGTGATATTGTTGTTATTCTGGTGTGTTAGCAATGCAGTGATGTTGTTGTTATTCTGGTGTGTAAGCAATGCAGGGATATTGTTGTTATTGTGGTGTGTAAGCAATGCAGTGATATTGTTGTTATTCTGGTGTGTTAGCAATGCAGTGATGTTGTTGTTATTCTGGTGTGTAAGCAATGCAGTGATGTTGTTGTTATTGTGGTGTGTAAGCAATGCAGTGATATTGTTGTTATTCTGGTGTGTTAGCAATGCAGTGATGTTGTTGTTATTGTGGTGTGTAAGCAATGCAGTGATATTGTTGTTACTCTGGTGTGTAAGCAATGCAGTGATATTGTTGTTATTCTGGTGTGTAAGCAATGCAGTGATATTATTGTTATTCTGGTGTGTTAGCAATGCAGTGATATTGTTCTTATTCTGGTGTGTAAGCAATGCAGTGATATTGTTGTTATTGTGGTGTGTAAGCAATGCAGTGATATTGTTGTTATTGTGGTGTGTAAGCAATGCAGTGATATTGTTGTTATTCTGGTGTGTTAGCAATGCAGTGATATTGTTGTTATTCTGGTGTGTAAGCAATGCAGTGATATTGTTGTTATTCTGGTGTGTTAGCAATGCAGTGATATTGTTGTTATTGTGGTGTGTAAGCAATGCAGTGATATTGGTGTTATTCTGGTGTGTAAGCAATGCAGTGATATTGTTGTTATTGTGGTGTGTATGCAATGCAGTGATATTGTTGTTATTGTGGTGTGTATGCAATGCAGTGATATTGTTGTCATTGTGGTGTGTATGCAATGCAGTGATATTGTTGTTATTGTGGTGTGTAAGCAATGCAGTGATATTGTTGTTATTGTGGTGTGTAAGCAATGCAGTCATATTGTTGTTATTCTGGTGTGTAAGCAATGCAGTGATATTGTTGTTATTCTGGTGTGTTAGCAATGCAATGATATTGTTCTTATTCTGGTGTGTAAGCAATGCAGTGATATTGTTGTTATTGTGGTGTGTAAGCAATGCAGTGATATTGTTGTTATTGTGGTGTGTAAGCAATGCAGTGATATTGTTGTTATTCTGGTGTGTAAGCAATGCAATGATATTGTTATTGTGGTGTGTAAGCAATGCAGTGATATTGTTGTTATTGTGGTGTGTTAGCAATGCAGTGATATTGTTGTTATTGTGGTGTGTAAGCAATGCAATGATATTGTTGTTATTCTGGTGTGTTAGCAATGCAGTGATATTGTTGTTATTGTGGTGTGTAAGCAATGCAGTGATATTGTTGTTATTGTGGTGTGTTAGCAATGCAGTGATATTGTTGTTATTGTGGTGTGTAAGCAATGCAGTGATATTGCTGTTATTGTGGTGTGTAAGCAATGCAGTGATATTGTTGTTATTGTGGTGTGTAAGCAATGCAGTGATATTGTTGTTATTCTGGTGTGTTAGCAATGCAGTGATATTGTTGTTATTGTGGTGTGTAAGCAATGCAGTGATATTGCTGTTATTGTGGTGTGTAAGCAATGCAGTGATATTGTTGTTATTGTGGTGTGTAAGCAATGCAGTGATATTGTTGTTATTCTGGTGTGTTAGCAATGCAGTGATGTTGTTGTTATTCTGGTGTGTAAGCAATGCAGTGATATTGTTGTTATTCTGGTGTGTTAGCAATGCAGTGATGTTGTTGTTATTGTGGTGTGTAAGCAATGCAGTGATATTGTTGTTATTCTGGTGTGTTAGTAATGCAGTGATATTGTTGTTGTTGTGGTGTGTAAGCAATGCAGTGATATTGTTGTTATTGTGGTGTGTAAGCAATGCAGTGATATTGTTGTTACTCTGGTGTGTAAGCAATGCAGTGATATTGTTGTTATTGTGGTGTGTAAGCAATGCAGTGATATTGTTGTTATTGTGGTGTGTTAGCAATGCAGTGATATTGTTGTTATTGTGGTGTGTAAGCAATGCAGTGATATTGCTGTTATTGTGGTGTGTAAGCAATGCAGTGATATTGTTGTTATTCTGGTGTGTAAGCAATGCAGTGATATTGTTGTTATTCTGGTGTGTAAGCAATGCAGTGATATTGTTGTTATTGTGGTGTGTAAGCAATGCAGTGATATTGTTGTTATTCTGGTGTGTAAGCAATGCAGTGATATTTTTGTTATTCTGGTGTGTAAGCAATGCAGTGATATTGTTGTTATTCTGGTGTGTTAGCAATGCAGTGATATTGTTGTTATTGTGGTGTCTAAGCAATGCAGTGATATTGTTGTTATTCTGGTGTGTAAGCAATGCAGTGATATTGTTGTTATTCTGGTGTGTAAGCAATGCAGTGATATTGTTGTTATTGTGGTGTGTAAGCAATGCAATGATATTGTTGTTATTGTGGTGTGTATGCAATGCAGTGATATTGTTGTTATTGTGGTGTGTATGCAATGCAGTGATATTGTTGTTGTTATTGTTGTGTCTAAGCAATGCAGTGATATTGTTGTTATTGTGGTGTGTATGCAATGCAGTGATATTGTTGTTATTGTGGTGTGTATGCAATGCAGTGATATTGTTGTTATTGTGGTGTGTATGCAATGCAGTGATATTGTTGTTATTGTTCTGTCTAAGCAATGCAGTGATATTGTTGTTATTGTGGTGTGTAAGCAATGCAGTGATATTGCTGTTATTGTGGTGTGTAAGCAATGCAGTGATATTGTTGTTATTCTGGTGTGTAAGCAATGCAGTGATATTGTTGTTATTCTGGTGTGTTAGCAATGCAGTGATATTGTTGTTATTCTGGTGTGTAAGCAATGCAGTGATATTGTTGTTATTCTGGTGTGTAAGCAATGCAGTGATATTGTTGTTATTCTGGTGTGTTAGCAATGCAGTGATATTGTTGTTATTGTGGTGTGTAAGCAATGCAGTGATATTGTTGTTATTCTGGTGTGTAAGCAATGCAGTGATATTGTTGTTATTCTGGTGTGTAAGCAATGCAGTGATATTGTTGTTATTGTGGTGTCTAAGCAATGCAGTGATATTGTTGTTATTGTTGTGTCTAAGCAATGCAGTGATATTGTTGTTATTGTGGTGTGTATGCAATGCAGTGATATTGTTGTTATTCTGGTGTGTTAGCAATGCAGTGATATTGTTGTTATTCTGGTGTGTTAGTAATGCAGTGATATTGTTGTTATTCTGGTGTGTTAGCAATGCAGTGATATTGTTGTTATTCTGGTGTGTAAGCAATGCAGTGATATTGTTGTTATTCTGGTGTGTTAGCAATGCAGTGATATTGTTGTTATTGTGGTGTGTATGCAATGCAGTGATATTGTTGTTATTGTGGTGTGTATGCAATGCAGTGATATTGTTGTTATTGTTGTGTCTAAGCAATGCAGTGATATTGTTGTTATTGTGGTGTGTATGCAATGCAGTGATATTGTTGTTATTGTGGTGTGTATGCAATGCAGTGATATTGTTGTTATTGTTGTGTCTAAGCAATGCAGTGATATTGTTGTTATTGCGGTGTGTATGCAATGCAGTGATATTGTTGTTATTCTGGTGTGTTAGGAATGCAGTGATATTGTTGTTATTCTGGTGTGTTAGAAATGCAGTGATATTGTTGTTTTTCTGGTGTGTTAGTAATGCAGTGATATTGCTTCTTCCAGCCATTCTATGAAATAATATACATGCAAGGAATTCTGTGTAGCGCCTACGGCTAAGTTGAGTAAACCATACCAGCAAGCAGTATGTACAGAAGGTCGTGCTAGTCATGCCGTTCATATTGTATAGTCAGTCTTACCCACTAACTCAATTTAAGTAACATAGTAACATAGTTCATAAGCTTGAAAAAAGAGCAGAATCCATCAAGTTCAACCTATATCCCTAATGAGTCCCTACTGAGTTGATCCAGAGGAAGGCAAAAACCCCTCATACTAGAGGTAAAAATTCCTTCCCGACTCCAAATATGTTATCAGAATAAATCCCTGGATCTGTCCCTATAAATCTAAAATCCATAACCTGTAATGTTATTACTCTCCAAAAATGCATCCAGACCCATTTTGAACTCTTTTATTGAGTTCCCCATGACCACCTCCTCAGGCAGAGAATTCCACAGTCTCACTGCTCTTACAGTAAAGAACCCCCGTCTGTGCTGGTGTAGAAACCTTCTTTCCTCTAGACGTAGAGGATGCCCCCTTGTTATAGATACAGTCCTGGGAATAAATAGATCATGGGAGAGATCTCTGTACTGTCCCCTGATATATTTATACATAGTTATTAGGTCTCCCCTAAGCCTTTTTTTTTCTAAACTAAATAACCCTAAGTGCAAGGGGCAGTATTGCAATTCCCTGCACAGCAGGTGGATGGGAGTAGCACCATGTAGGTAAAAACTGTGAATGAGCCTTTATTGTGAGGCTTGGTGGGGGTCCTGGCAGTCACACCCCCCATGATCAGGATACTAGCAATGGTGAGAAAAAAACTCTTTAGGAAGCTCGGACTTCAGACAAATATTGCCCTTGGCATAATTTCTGACCTCAATATTTGTTTTTTACAAAAATTAAATGTTTAAAAAAAAAAAAAGTCTATCACTTTCTTATTTATAATACTTCTCCACTTCCGGTTTGTCCATATAATGCCCTATTTAGTCTAAGTATGGCCATATTTGAGAGTACCAGACCCTTTATATAAACCTTTTGGTCAATGGGGCCATTAACCTCAAAGTTGGGATGGTAAGAAGACTAGGAACAGGATCCACTGAACACTAAACTCAGCCAAGTGTCAAGGAGGAGAAGCTGTGATGCTCAAAGGCCAAAGCCTAGGACATCTCCACGCTGCCCTCACTTCCCAGCCACTACTTGACTAATGTACAGGGCTCTGGATATCATGGAGTGGCTGAGAGGTGACAGCTTGCAAACAGGCTATGGAACTTGAAAAGCTCAGCTGAGAAATAAAAAGCCAATTTTATAAGTTTGGTAACCCTCATCAGCTCCAGGAAGATACAGATTGCTTTTATACCCAAACAGCTATCAATCTGTGTCTGCAGCTCTTAGCAAGTACAGATTCCCTTTAAGGGCTCGTTCACACGGAGTAATTCAAGAGGAATTTACTCAAGTAATTCCTCTTGGATTCTCTGCTCCAAATTAATGCACATCTCCTCTGCCCATTGACTTTAATATTTTTTCCGCTGTCCTGTTCACATTGCGGAAATTCTGCTAGCAGAATTCTGACGCTGAATTCCGTTCCGCTTGAAGAATTAGCATGTTCATTCTTCAAGCAGAATCCGCGAGCAGAAATCATTAGAAGTCAATGGTAAAAAAAAATTCCGGCCGACATCGTTTTTGCGTGGAATTCGTGCGGAAATGGCTGAAAAACCCTTCACTTCTTTCTCCCCCATTTCCACGTGCAATTCCGCGCAAATTCCGCGCGAAAATAAAATAATTTTTTCCGCCCATAAATTTTTTGGGCGGTAATTACTCTTGATTTACTCAGTGTGAACATAGCCTAACAATAACCATACACTGTCTAAGAAGTAGATCATGTTGCCACATAGTGCTCAAATATTAACAACATACAGTAACCAGACAACTAAACCTAATCCATTAGCAGTGCTATATAATGTCCGAATACAGCTGTTATAAATTAAGATTTCTTATCCTCACAAACCTACCAGTAATGGATACTCCAAAAACAGTCATTGTTTACACACCAGACACTTTACCAAAGCCTCCAAGTCAGCAGTTAAAGGGGTACTCCGGTGGGAAAAAAAATTTCAAATCAACTGGTGCCAGAAAGTTAAAAAGATTTGTAAATTACTTCTATTTAAAAATCTTAATCCTTCCAGCATTTATCACCTGCTGTATGCTCCAGAGGAAGTTGTGTAGTTATTTTATGTCTGACCACAGTGCTCTCTGCTGACACTCTTTTTTTATTATAAAAGTACAAAACTTATACAAAAACACAAAACAAGCTTAACCAGCTATAACATAAATAAGAAATACACTGGTACCAAAGAACAAAAACAAAACCCTGCCTAACCGGCCAGCCCAGCTTTACAAAAACCTAAAATATGCCAACCCACCTAACCGAACCACACTCACACGCATACCAAAAATGAACATAAAAATAGCACTTGGCTTATCAAAATATGAAAATAAAATTTAGCACTACCTGGCTACAACTCAAAACCATCCATATTCGGGAAACACAAAAAAAAATAGATTAAAAACTAAAATAAACAACATACCAACATGATAAAATCAAGTAAACCACGTAACATAATAACTGGTCCGACTGTCATGACTACTGTAATGCTGTAATATAGAAAAAATGAAAACAATATATAAACAATATACATACAAAATCACATGAACATAATAATATAGTATTTAACTAAAAATAAATATATATACACTACAGAAAACCTACAAAAACAATAGAAAACCCTACCAAAATCCCTACACTAAAACTGTACCCTCTCCCACACCACCCCTCCTGCACATGGGTCAGAGTCCATACCGTTCGTACACAAAGTCCTGTCCCTAACTGACCCATGTCAGGTCCCCAAAAGAAAAGCAAAACACCACCACCCACAAATACACCCTCCCCACCTAGCACTCCTCCCAACCAACTTACACACAAACTTATACATACTAATATATACACACTGAACAAAAGCCACCTTAGGCCCAAGTTTGGTCGCCTGTAAGCCCTTCATACCATATCAGCTTAAAACAAAACAAAAAGCTAGCGTGCACATGCATTAGCCCACCACCAGGGAGAAGGATGGCAGACTTGATACATCAAAATAATTTTAAACTCTTTCCCTAACTCCCCCCTACAATTTTCCCTAATTCTATCCCTCCATTAAAACTGACCCTGCTCTCATCCTATCACTATCCCTATAACACTGCCCCTAACCAAAATAAAGGTACTCTACCTAAAAAGGTCTAGTACCTAGGGCACATCAAAAGAAAAAACTCTCCACAGGAGAGAAGCCCTACTGGTACCAAGACTGCCATACTCCAAAGACCTGATCTTCCCGAGGTCACCGGTGATATTCCTACAGACCTCCACCTCGGAGAGGATTTTCTGTTGGGTCGACACTAAACACCGTGCATTCCACGTGTAGTACCTAACCACTAAACTAACTAAGAATAAAGTGCCCCGATCTCGGCCACCCAGGTTCCTGAATGCCCCATAAGCCCACTCCGGATAGGTTAGGCCGGCAAGTTGACTCCAGCCGATGGAAGCACCCACCCTGTTGTAAACCCCTATATTAAAGGGACAATGAAGCAGGAAGTGGTCCATGCTTTCCAGCGTGTCCCCGCACTCTTCTCGGGGACATCCCCGGTCATCAGAGTTCCTGCACTTCAGGTTGTCCCTTACATATAGCTTCCCCTGAAAGCAGCGCCAGGCCAAGTCCCAAAACTTCTGGGGGATCCTTTTCATGTTTAAAAGGTACAACCCCACCCTCAGATCCCGACCTGGGCAGTCCCTGAGCGCCAGAGGCTTCTGGAAATGGGTCAACAGAACACGTTTGTCAAGGAACGGCCTTGACTGGGTCCTGATCTCCCACACTCCCAGACCCCACCAACGTATCGCCTTCAGAGTCGGGGTAGCATAAGCCGGAAGATATCAATGGGGCGTGCGGAGGTCCTTCACTCGCCCTCCTCTCTCCCATTCCTGGAAGAAAGGCCGAAACCATTCCCTGCAGGAGAGTACCCACGGAGGAGCCCTCTCTTTCCAGAGGTTTGCGATGTTAGCTTTCAAGAAGGTGTTCGTAAAGAACACCACAGGGTTTACCATAGATAAACCCCCTAGTCTCCTCGTACGGTACGTAACCTCCCTCCTGACTAGGTTCATCCTGTTCCCCCATAACAGTTGGAAAAACAGGCTGTAGATCCTAGTGTAGTAAGCCTCTGGCAAGATACATACGCTGCCCAGATAGATAAACAAGGGGAGCAGGTACGATTTGATCAGGTGTACCCTTTCCCTGAGGGTCATAGACCAACCCTTCCACTGGTCCACCTTCTGAGCGGCATCCTGGAGCTTACCATCCCAGTTTTTGGTGGGATAATCATCCTGGCCGAATGTGATGCCTAAGACTTTTGCTGATTCTTGGGGCCCTGGAAGGGTGTCCGGGAGATCAAACGTGGGGCCCCCCCTCCCAGCCAGAGACTCTCACACTTATCCCGGTTGATCTTAGACCCGGATGCCTCCGAGTAGCGGTCCACCTCCGACATCACCACATCGACCTCCTCTCTCGAGGAGACGAAAATAGTGACATCGTCAGCGTATGCGACCACTCTCTGGGTGACATCCAGCTCCGCCAGACTCATCCCGACTCCCGCCAACGGTCCACAATCTACCCTCCGGACGAAGGGATCGATTGCGAACACGTATAAAAGCGGGCTCAAAGGACAACCCTGACGGACTCCGGACCCCACCTCAAAAGAGCGGCCAGAGCAACCGTTCACCAGCGGGAAACTCTCTGCCCCTGCATACAAGATCTTAAGCCAATTAACAAAAGTACTCGGTAAGCCATATCTCAGGAGGACGGACCAGAGGTACTCGTGGTTCACCCGATCAAACGCCTTGGCCTGATCCAGGGATAGCAAGTACCCCTTCCAGAAACCCGCACTACTCCGCTCCACTGCCTCCCTGACACTAACGAAGAAATTAAGCGGATCCCTCCAGGGAACAAACCTGGAGGGATCCACTTAATTTCTTCGCCTGTGTGTCCAGGAGCAGCTGCCGCTCTTCGCCCGTTGCAGGGTCACTTCACGCCTTCACCATAGTTGTACTTGGTCGCAGTACAACTACACTTGGTGAGCAAGTTTTCTTGTTTATTATCTTTGCTTTTACATTACGCTATCACACTAGGAGCGCTCTCCTTGTCTGTCTATCCCTGACACTAAGGACAGCACTTAAGGTGCTTCGGCCTGGATCAGAGCAGTGCTGAGTCCATGAAAGGAGCCGGGGTGCAAACTTCACCAGCCGATTAAACAGTATCTTGGCCAGAAGCTTCCTGTCCGTATTGAGAAGAGCTATGGGCCTCCAATTCTCAATTCGGCTGGGATCTTTACCCTTTGAGAGAAGAATCAGGGCTGACCTCCTCATTGACTTCGGCAGAGTGCCCGAGGAGAGACACTCATTGAATACCTCAGTCAAGAGGGGAGCTAAAGACTCCTTAAAGGTCCTGTACCACTCGGATGTTAAGCCATCTGGACCTGGCGACTTCTTAGGGGCGAACCCCTCGATCGCCAGTCTCACTTCATATTCCCTGATTTCTTCTGCCAAAACATCAAGAGAGGGGTCTACCCCTGGCTCAGGAATGGTTTCAGCCAGGAAAGCTGACATCCTGTCTCGATCTAGATCCTTCCTTCCCAAGAGGTGCGAGTAGAAGGATCTGACGACCTCCAAGATCCCTGATCTGGACCGATTCAGAGATCCCGTACTATCAATCAGTTCTGAAATGACTTTACTACTCACTGACATCTTACAGTTTCTGAAGCAATTTTCGTAGAAAAGGACCACTATAATCCAGGCGCTGCTTAATCCAAAGATGCAAGGATGCAGGGAGGTATTGTAAACCAGAAGCTTTTATTTGTATTACAGCATACAAGTTAAAAGAATCATGACGCGTTTCGGGGTCTATTGCCCCTTCCTCAGATGATCTGAAGGACTAATGGCACCAGCAGACCTTATATAGGGACATAATGGAGGTGATCCAGGTCAAAGGGGTGGGCTGAATGAGATGTCACATCCAGTTCATTTACAATTAACATAGTGAAAAATACAGAAAGAAATACACTTTACATACCCAGTTGATATTGCTATATTCATGCAGAATAGAGCCTTATATTAACAGGGAAAAAAAATGAAAAGTATAAGCATAGCTTATATCTATCACCAAATCAGTAGGAAATGTGTCCCGGTAGTGTTACATCAGAGCGAGGCTCCAATAAGGGAGCCATCATGATAGTAAACAGTGCAACATGTGGGGCCAGTTGTAAACATAACAGTCCCGATGTACACAGAGCGCTGGCAGGTTGCCCGATCACAGCGCGCGCCAGCGTTTCACCGACAAGCGTCTCTATGGACGCGTTGCTAGGCTGACAGCTCTGTGGACACAGAGGCAGCCAATCGGATTGCTGGAGGCAGTTTCTGTAAGGGTCGGGCGAGCGGTACTTCCCGAAATCCCTCTCAAAAAACAAAGATGCGTGCCTATCGTACTGACACCCCATCAGCAAGGATTTCACTCTGGAGATATCCTCTCGGCTACCTCCAGTCGAGACGAGAAGCTCGAGTTTCCTCCTCAGACCCTGATACAAGCGGTACCTGTTCAGGGACCTGAGGCTCGAGAGCTGGCGGAAGAACCCCGCAACCCGCTTCTTGAATATCTCCCACCACTCCAGCTTATAACTACAAAGATCCAGTAGAGGTACCTGACTGAAGAAAATCCTCAAAGGACTGTCTTACCTCCGCTTCCTCCAGGAGGGACGAATTCAGCTTCCAATAACCTTTTCCCATCCGGGGGGTCTCTGAAACATTCAGGGAAAACAAAATCATACAGTGATCGGAGAACTCCACCTCAACCACGGACACTGCGAAAGAGACGGCTTCCTCCTTCAAATAAAACCTATCTATTCTAGACCTGCGACTACCTTGATGATAGGTGAAACCCGCGTGGCCCGAGGGGCTCCGGATGTGGGCATCCTCTAGGCGAGCTTCTCTAGCTATGCTAATCAGTGCCACACTATGGCAAGTAAGCGGACCATTGGAGCCTCTCCTATATTGGGACCTCGTGACATTATTGAAGTCCCCTCCAAAGATCACCTGCGGACTCGTAAAAAGAAAGGGCTTAATCCTCATAAAGAGATCTTTATCTCCCCGCTTAGTTTGCGGGTCGTAGATGTTAATGAGTCGGAGCTCCTGTCCCTTCATGAAGACATCTAAGATCAGGCACCTCCCCATTTCTAATTCAATAACCCGTCGGCATTCAACAGGAGCGGTAAAAAGGACCGCCACCCCACTATACGGCTCAGCCGCAAGAGACCAGTGGGAGGGCCCGCGCCTCCATTCTCTTCTGGCTTTTACCAGAGAGGCAAGATCTGACAACCTGGTCTCCTGTAAAAAGAAAATGTTGGCTTCAACACGGCCGAGAAAATCAAAAGCTGCAAATCTAGCCATATCTGACTTTATACTGGCACAATTAATAGATGCCAGCGTCAATGGGGTGAGTGCCGCCATACAGGGTGATTGAATTAGATGGCCTCACCCTTTATTTATTTTTCCCCTTCTTTTTAGCCCCCTCATCCCCCGAAGACGACGAAAGGGCAGGACCACTCTTACATCTTTTTTTAGACTCCGATTGGTCCATAAGGTCCCCGTGTCCGTCCGGCCCCGGTCTAGCCCTGCCCTCTGAGGAAGGTGCCTCGACAGGACATGGCCCAGTTCCCCCCAGAGGCTCTTTCTGCCGAGGCACCCCGCCCCCACCTTCCCCCTCCAAGGAGGGGGAGGAGATGGTATCGAGGACGAGGTACCGGTTTGACAGGTCAATCAGAGGGGGGGCAGCCAGGCTTCCGCTTTGGACCTGGCCCGTAGTACCAGGAGCTTCAGAGGGCTCTGACCTCTTCTTTCTCCCTTTCCTTTTGCCCTTTTCTTTCTTTTTGGGCCTCACCCCACTCTCCTCATCCACACTTTCATAGTGGGAGGAATCAGAAGGGTCGGCCATATTGCTTTCCTCTCTGTGAAGTCTCCTGATCTCCTCATCCAGCACGTTCTCCACCAGGGCTTCAGCAGTTACAGGGCCAGCTTCAGGAGCAGGGACTGAAGCTACCCCCGCCACCTGGGCACTCTCCAGCTCCCTACTCCTTCTACGATTTTCCTCCCGCCTTAGTTTGGCAGGGCCCTTTTTCCTCCTCACTAGCCCTGTTGCGCCCCCATCCCTGCCCGTACCCTCCCCAGCCGAGGCAACTTCACAGCTCTCCTCAGCTGGAGTGGTCGCTGCATGGGCAAAGGCGCTAGGACAACGGCTGAAAGGGTGTCCGAGGACACCACACAGGTGGCACCGGATCTGCCGACAGGATGCGGCCAGATGACCCACCCCACCACACAAAGCGCAGACCTGCACAGTACAGGCTGCGCTAAAGTGGGTGGGGCTGCCACACCTGTGACAGACCTTAGGCTGCCCCTGGTAGAAGACCTGGATCCTATCACGTCCAAGGAAGACGGCTGACGGAATGTGGGCAACCGTACTCCCTGAACGATTGAGTTTGACGGAAAACGTCCAGTCCCCCGGACCAGATCCCGTGCTCATCCAAGTTTTTCTTGGGCATGTCCGTCACATCCCCATACCGTCCGAGCCAGGTCATGATATCATAACAAGAAAGTGACTCGTTACGGGTCAAAACGGTCACCTTCTTGACAGCATTCTGACGGGAAATTGCCTTTACGGCGAACTCCCGCCAGCCGGGCTCGTTTTTTGCCATTTCGTAGTTTGACCAGAAGAGTTCGAGACCCTCTAGCCGAACGAAACTGACATCAAACTCAGACGAACCGTAGGGGTGGATCAGGGCAAAGATGTCACATGCCCTGAATTCCATCTGGAGGAGGAGCTCAACCACTTTAGCGCGAGGCGGGCACACATCCTCGCCCCTCCAAATCAGACAGACCACATTCCTACGGTTATTGTCCTGCCCGGTTGTCGGGAGGGACCAGACCACCTACCCATTCCGCTCTCGGAAAGCCCCCAAACCGTGCCTCTCTATCCAGAAAGACAGGTCGACCTCACCCCTCCCCTCTACCTGGATCGACCTGTCGCCCCTACGCAGAGCCTCCAGGAGGCGCTGTTGCAAGTGGCCTCCAGAGCCGTCCGGAGACGGGGACCCCCCTGAACCCCCGGCAGCGACATTAGCATAACTTCTAGGAGCAGTCACTACCGGGGGGGGCAGCCGGACCAGACCCAGACCCATCAGTACAGCCACTCACACCACTACTCCCATCTTTATTCCCATCCATACCAGACTTCCCATTCTTACCACTACTACTCCCACCATCATTCACTCCACTTACACTCCTCACATCCACAGCTCTACTACACTCAGCATTCTCACATCCTCCACTCTTTTCCTGCCTAATGGATTGTGGGCTGGCTGGGACCTGTAGTACTGCTGGTCTTATTATGGTTTTCTGTGCTGGGGTCGATGCTGCTGCTGCCGGGGTCAACACTGATGACTCCTCCTCCATGTGCGATGACACCTCCTGAGTCTGGGGCTGCACCTCAAAGCGCACCCCAGCTCCTCCCACAGCGCCATCGCTTGGTTTGCCTAACCACACAGGCTCTGCAGGGGATATCGGTGCCCAGACACTCCCCCCCCCCTCACAGAGGAGTGCCCCGCAGCACCCACAGAACACACAGTACTCGGGGGACCGTCCCCCGAGCACACAGACACTCCGCTCTCTGCCACCGGTGCCCGGACACTCCCCCCCCCCCTAACAAGGGAGTGCCCCACAGCGCCGGTAATGCCCACAGTTCTCGGGGAACCGCCCCCCGAGCACACAGCAGCAAAACTCGCCTCTGGCACTGGGACACACCCCCCGCCACCCTGGGGCGGCCCTGCAGTGCCAGAGCTGCCCACCATGAGCCCATCCTTCCCCTCCCTACCGGCAGGATGGGTGTGCTTTACAGCTATTGCGTCCGCAGCCTTTTCTGACGCCATGCTGTACCCCCCATGCTGGCTCCGTTCCACTACAGAAATAGAGTCTGGCAGTCTGGGGGGCCCAGCAGCCTGAACCAGCTTTGCAGCTGGCCCTGACTGCTGGAAAGGGACAAACATGTACTTAACTGTCTCCTGAGTCTTCTGCTTCTTACGCTTTACTGCCACATCATCGCACTGGTCATCTCCAAAGGTAAAGTTCTAGAGGTGGGCTGGGGACTCCTGCATAACAATCGCCCTCAGTAATCCCCCAGCCTCACTCTCCAGTTCATCCTCCTCGCTCTCAATTAATGGAAGCGCCACCTGGGCTGGCTCTATGTAGCTGTCCTGGGTGTTATAGGGAGTAGCTACAGGCAAGGCATCCATTTCCACCACTTGTGCTCTTTCTCCCCCATTCTCCCCCTCCTTCTTCTTTATGCCTTCACCATCCACACTTTCTTCACCGCCACTACTCTCCCCATCATCCACCTCCACCTTACCTGGGGATTTCATGGCGGCAAACCGGTTGTTGTTCTGAAGCTTCTCCTTGAAGAGACCTCTCCCCTCAAAGATCTCTGCTCTCCTCTCCTCCAGCTGCACAATCTCAGCCTTCAGTGCTGAGATCTTTCTTCTTAGCTCTGGTCTGCCCTTTTTGGGCGCAGTGTTTACCAGATTCTGAGCCCCTTGCAGATCTTGTCTGGCCAACTTCAGCTCCTTGCCGCAGCGATCATATTCAGCAAACCTTGCGGCCATGCAGGAGCAGTAGGTGGCGCTGGACTCCTTGGGCCCTCTCTCTGCCCACAACTCCACACTTCTCCTTCTTGCTTTTCTTTCACCAGTCCTCTGGCTGGCAACCGTTGCTGGGGGTGCAGAGCCTGCATTGCTGCAGACTCTGCCAGATCTTCTCCCCCCGGCCGGAATGGCTGTTGCTGTTTGCTCTCCACCCCCCGCCAGCCTTGAAGAACGGGAGGTGGAGGCCAGGGAGGCAGGGAGGCTCTCCCGAGGAGGCTGCCACACTCCTGGGGAGGCTGATGAAACACCTGCTCTGGTCTGCTGGAAGTCTCTGGAGCACACACAAAGAGACACACCCGAATGAGCTGCACACTGAACTGCTCTGAACTACAGGAAGTGCTCTCTGCTGACACCTCTGTCCATGTCAGGAACTGTCCAGAGCAGGAACAGGTCCCTACAGCAAACCTATCCTGGTGTGGACAGTTCCTGACATGGACAAAGGTGTCAGCAGAGAGCACTGTGGTCAGACAGAAAAGACATTCAAAAAGAAAAGAACATCCTCTGGAGCATACAGCAGCTGATAAGTACTGGATTAAATGTTTTCCATAAAAGTTATTTACAAATCTGTTTAACATTCTGGCACCAGTTGATTTAAAAAAAATTGTTTTCAACCGGAGTACCCCTTTAACATGGGTGTAAATAAGCACATCGCTAAATAGGATCATTATTATTATTAGGAGGATTATTAGGATTAGAATATCATTATACGGAAATCATTAGGATTCTGAGGATACTTTTTCTTTAACTTCACAGTGCCAAGATTGAAGCATTTGTGATATTATGCAAATGAGGCTCAAAAGCTCAGGGGGCATTGCCCAGCATGGCAAAAGTCCACAAAAGTCCAGCCTACCCACTGGCCCACTTGCATATACCTACTTAATTTGACTAATATCACTAGATAAAGAGCACATAGGCTGGACCTACCTTGGCTTTTGCCGTGCTGGGGAACACCCCCTGTGGCTTCAGGCCTCATTGGCATAATACATAATACTTAAAAAAAAGTATGAACAGAATCCTGATGATTACTCCTATCTAGTCCTGTACTTATTTACACCTATGTTGTCCTGCTGACAGGTCTGCCTTAAATCATACCTTTCAGAGGCCAAAATAATAATAATAATAATAATAATAATAATAATAATATTACTCAGTACCTAATCCTGACCATGTACATCTCATTTTTATGCCTCTATCATCTATATTTATTATAAAAATACATATTTTTATTAGCTCACAGTGATAGAAATCTTCTCAGGGGAAGGGGGTGTGTTCCTCCCTTGTAGTGATGGGAGGTGATTGGTGTGTGGTGAGAGGGGGCGTGTCCCTCCTTGTGATGGTGGTGGGAGATGATTGGTGCACCTGCTCATGCAGCCTTGTCCATGAGTCATCTCTTGCCCATGACTCATGGACAAGAAGATGCAGCTGCAGGACTGGTTAGTGTCCCAGTAGATATGGGGACCTCTAGTAGGGGGATTTTCCAGAGCTGTTTTCTTTATTAAATATTTGAAAATCTTTAAACAACCAGATTATAAAAAGTCTTTAAAGGGGTATACCGGAACATCTTATCCCCTATCTGAAGGATAGGGGATAAGATGTCAAATTGCAGGGGGCCCGCCGCTGGAACCCCCGCGATCTCCTTGCAGCACCCACATTCTATGCCAAGCTGCTGCTCCAGTCTCAGCAACATCTGTGTTTCCAGGACTAGAGACATGACATGAAGCCACGCCCCCTTGTGACATCATGCCATACCCTTCTCCATTCATGTCTATGGGAGGGATCATGGCGTGACATCATGTCTCCAGTCCCAGAAACACAGAGGTTTCCGAGACTGGAGCAGCAGCGGGGAGTACTGCAGGGAGATTGCGAGGAGTCCTTTGGATAGGGGAAAAGATGTCTATGGCCGGAATACCCCTTTAATTTTCATCAGTAACAACATATAAAAAGTTTTTGGATCTGGTAGTGCCCATTTAAGCTGTGTTCACTTGGTGGAATTTCCAATCGAAATCCGGTGGCAAAATTCCCATTGTTTTTAATTGGATTCTGCTGCACTATGCACATGGTGGAATTTCACATTTGAATTTAGAAATTCAAGTTCCTTCCTCATGTCAATTCTTTCAGCAGAATCCATACGGAAATGCATTACTGTCTACGGAGACGTCACATTTCTAAGCGGTCCTAGTGCCAGCATGTCCTACCAGCGCCCGCTGTCTGCAGAATGTCCACCGGAAATATTTCGGTCAGACATTCCGCTAAGAATCACGCGTGTGAACATGGCTTTAATGCATGCACAGTGGAATGATAACAGTAGAGCAAGCTTCCCCTGCATATAGTGGAATGAGTCCGTTCGAGAACAAGGGAGGGGCAATATTTTGTCTCGGGCTTCCATTTTAAAACTGTTTTCTTGTACAATATGTGTTTCCATGGTAATCAAACAAGATTGCGGCTTAAAAATAAGGAGCAAAGAGCAATTTGGAAGGCAAGAAGCCCAGGGAAAGACATAAATATTAAACACAGCAATGTCCCGCGTGCGCGCAAAATGCAGGAGTTGTTGACTTAGCTCAGCGTGTTTATAGACTGCCAATTTCAATGACTTGGTCATTTCATGGCGATTTTATCACGCTGTTACCAGTCACACACACACAAAAAAAATATATTAAAAAAAACTATGCCGGTATGTAAGACAATGGGAGTCGCAAAAAGTATGCGCACCTACGTGAAATCATTTATGGTGTGCGTTAAGCGAGATTTCGTAAGTCACATTCCTGCCGAAAACTTGGAATGTGTTAGGAATAATGAAAGCGAGAAAAAAAAAATGTTCTAAGAATTTTACATTGGTGCTGAAAGTAAAATTACAGAGCGCTGAGAATGGATGTAGAAGGCAGCAGTTGGTTTTAAAGAAACTTGCTCAATAACATATTAACATATATGAATCTACATAATGATTATTTTTATTATTATGTTGTTGTTAAATTATTTATTATTTATATTTATTATTTTATTTAATCACACAATAAAATCATATATATATATATATATATATATACACATACACACACATCTTTATATATATATATATATATATATATATATATATATATACACACACACATACATACCTCATATCCTGTCCTTATACCCCATTCTCACATCCTGTCATCATATACTGTCCTCATATCTTCACCTCATATCTTATTCTCATATCCCAACCTCATATCCCGACCTTGTAAACAGACCTTGTATCCCACCCTCATATCCCGTCCTCATATCCCAACCTCATATCCCATCCTCATATGCCAACCTTTAGAGATGAGCGAAGTTACAGTGATTCGATTCTTCACAAACATCGTGGCTCGGCAGTTGCTGACTTTAGCCTGCATAAATTAGTTCAGCTTTCAGGTGCTCCGGTGGTCTGGAAAAGGTGGATACAGTCCTAGGAGAGAGTCTCTAGCCCACCGGAGCACCTGAAAGCTGAACTCAGTTATGCATCAACTGCCGAGCCGAGAAGTTCGTGATGAATCGAATCACTGTAACTTCTCTCATCTCTACCAACCTTATGTCTCGTCCTCATATCCCGTCCTCATACCCTGACCACATATCTCATCCTAATATACCATTCTCATATCCCAACCTAATATCCTGTCCTCAAATCCCCTCCTCAGGTGAGGCTGAGCTGTAATAAAGAGATTATAGAAGAGGACATGACTTTGTGGGAATGTTACTTGTGGGAGGTGTGGTGTGCAAGTTGGACCAACACATTCACCTGAAGATGTGGAGCTTGTGGAGTAAGGTGGGGCTGAGCTGTGATGAAGAGATTGTGGTTGTAGGACCTTTAATGTGGGTGTATCAGGCAAAAATAGTGTATTTGGCCTTGAGCTGAAACAAATAAGATCCTAAAAGGGGCCTGGCTTGTAGGAGGGGTGTAGCCCGTAAACTGGACCGAAACACTCACCAGGAAATACAGAGTGGAGCTTGTGGAGTAAGGTACCAGAAGTCCCATAGACTTCCCATGGGACTTTAGACAAAACCCCTGTCCTCACAAATGGGGATGGGTTAAGGTTAATTTAACTATCCTATTTATTTTTAGTTGACTTATAAGTAACATGTCTATCAAGTTTTATCAAAATATCTCCAGCTATTTGGAAGTTATGCTAGAACATACACACATTTAGTTTTCTATAGATATGTATTAAGTTTTAATTCTGGCCACTAAGCCTAATAATAAGCTGATACTTCCTGTTCTTTATTTTTAAAAAAAATTAGCAGTCTCCTCACTATCATCACAGGCAGGATTATAGTGACACCAGTCTATACATAAGACTGAAAATATACAATATGTGATGGTCACAGCTCCTGCTCTCCCCTCCCTGCACAAAAACCTCACAGAGGGGACTTATTGCCATTACAGCTCTGAAACGACAATGATTGTCAAGGAAAGTCATCTGGATATTTCCCCTAGCAGCCAGCCAGTATCCATCTCAGTCCCAACTCACAGACATCCCTATGCATATGGACAGAGGTTGTCATGAATGATAAAACCTTTTTAAAGCGTACCTGTCAGATCCTACAAAATAGATAGATAAATAAATATGTTACTGAGTACCTGATCCTGTCCATGTACATCTTGTATATGGTGCACATCATGTACACATTTTTATGCCTCTATCACCTATATTTATTATAAAAATCCCTCTTTTCATCAGCTCACAGTGTTCGAAATCCTCTCAGGTGTAGGGGGTGTGTCCCTCCCTTGAGGTGGTGGGAGGTGATTGTGTGTGGGGTGGAAGGGGACGTGTCCCTCCCTTGAGGTGGTGGAAGGTGGTTAGTGTGTCTGCTCACGCAGCCTTGTCCATGAGTCATGACTCATGGACAAGCCTGATGCTGTTGCTGGACTGGTTAGTGTACCAGTAGTTATGAGGACCCCTAGTGGCGGGATTTTCTGGAGCAGTTTACTTTATTAAATATTCCCCAAAAAATAAAACAACCATATTACAAAAGGTCTTTAATTTATTTATTTATTTTTAATTGATGTTCTTTGTCTACACATTGTTTGTATAATAGAGAGTGTGCAGCCAACAGATGACAGAAGTAAAGGGCTGCACAAACCACCTGGCTATCTTTTGTGAGATTCTACCTGCCCTACACCGAGCCATGTAATAGGCACAATAAATCATTGTCGTTCTGTGAGATTGGTGTTTTTATCGGGTGGGGATCAAGCTACATTAGATACGTAACTCCAACAAAATCATGGCAGCAAAAAGACAAATGCTGGGCCATACAGATACATAAATCCCAGAATAAAGGCACCAACCACAAGATATATATATATATATATATATATATATATATATATATATATATAGTAAGGATTCCTCCCTGGGGATCGCTCTGGGATCGTCCTTGACACCGCCGCAGGACACGTTTCCTCTCAAGAAACCGGCAAACAACAGTTCTTTATGCAAGTCTGGCACCTTGCCAGCTTTATTAGATAGATTGCAGGTAAAATAAACATAAAACAGGAACAAAGAAAACCCTAGACCGTCTGGTCACTAACTAAACAGATCTGTATTCCCTGACTAACAATTGGTGAGCTTTTCTTGGCCAGTTAAACTTATGCCTCCTGCAACCTTCTTCTCACTGTTCACACCACACTTTGGGGCCACTCACAGGACCCCGGTCTCTCCCCTACAGCCAGCTTACTTTCTCCTAGGGAGAGCCACAACTATTGTGTCTCTCTTCTTTTTAAAGAGACTTCCCGCCTCTGCTTCCTCATTCATTAGGCCACAGGTGGAGGCCTCTCCAGGGTGAGCCAGGGAAATACACTGTTTCCTTGCCACAGTATCACAATATATATATATAACATTTTATCAGTTTACACAGAGATCAAACATATTAAAAAGCATATACACAGCATGGTATATCCAGGCATACAAAGTACATCAAAATAAAGTTTCTTAATTTTGGCCTTCCTCCTTCTATTAGAGGATGCAGCCTCACAGCTTGGGAACTTCTCTGCTCCGAAATTCCGTAGTGTGAATGTGGCCTTACTGTAGTTCTTTAGACTGATTTTTTAGTGATTGAGGAAAATAGTTAACATGAACAGGCAGATGTATGTATTCACACGTATTACTGATGTTTGAGAATAACAATAATATACTGTAGGTAGAGCTTATACTGGTTGTTCAGTCCTATAAATACACACATATGCATATATATATATATATATATATTAATACATACATTTAGGCACACTGTTGTGGTGGATGTAGACAGTAATATATGACTAACCCTCAGACTGATGTTAAAATTTAGACATTAGCCGGTATTTCCTTATATGAAGGACATACCTGAGCCCACACACCAACGCCAAGGTTTCTCAAGTGGACCTAACACTAATCCTACCTGTGCCATATGGGCAAAACCAGTGGCCAGTGGGCAATTACAGCAGCATTAGGTCTGACTCACTGCCTGCTCCCAGTTACCTCCAGTGTGGCTGGGCACACATACAATGAGAGGAGGGAGGAAGGCTATGAGCCCCACCTAAGTTGGCTGATATGTTGCCGGCCTCACAGGTGGACCTTAATGCTGCCTATAATAGTGATCAAGGCGCATCAAACGGGGAGTTTATACACCTCCAAGTATAAGATTTAAACAACAAGAAGAAAAAAACGTGGTCTCAAAAAGCAGGAGGTGCTCAACCCGAAATGCAGTTGTGCATTTATACTGGGGGGGCAGATCCTACGCTTGTGGTCCGCAGGGCTGCAATCAGGGGGGTACAGCCAGTACCCCAGTAAGGGGCCCCGGCTCCCAGAGGGCCCGGGCCCCCCACCATGCCCCCCTGCAGCAGCCCCAGCACAGAAGCAGAAGACCGCTGTTTAAACAGCAGTCTCCTGCTTCCACTGGCAGCTGCGACCCAATACTTACTGCCACCTGTCCTCTCCTCCCTGTATGAGGCTCTTACAGACAGCAGCACAGCGAGTGGAGCAATTTACTGCCGAACATCAAGCTGTGTATGGGATGGCAGAGGACCTTTGGTGATGTCATTACCATGTGATCGGTCACATGGGTGGGAGGAGCCTGACTGCTGTGCTGTGGAGGCATAGGAAGAAGTTCCTGTAGAGAAGTTCCTGTTCCTGATTGTATTTATCATGAGAAGGTAAATTACTATATCTGTGTTTTCCAACCAGGGTGCCTCCAGATGTTGAAATACTACAACTCCCAGCATGCACGGACAGCCAAAGGATGTCCGTGTATGCTGGGAGTTGTAGTTTTGCAACAGCTGGAGATTAATTGTTTGGAAAACACTGAAATATATAATTCACACACACTGAATTTAACACACCCACTACATACCCCCTTTTCCCATTTTTTTTTAAATAAAATAATTTAAGAATCAATAAATAAATGTCCCAACTATTATTACAATATAATGTTAATTAACCCACATGGTCAATGGTATAATTGTTAAAAAATATCAAAGTCCACAATTGCTAATTGTTAGTCATTTCATATATGATAAAAAATAAATGAAAAGCCATCGAAAAGTCCAATCAAAACAAAAATGGTACCAATAAAAACTACAGATCAAAACGCAAAAGGTGAGCCCTCACACATTTCAGTATATGGAAAAATTCTAAAGTTATAGGGGTCAGAAGAGGATGATTTTAAGTATACAACTTTTTGTACAAAAAGTTTTTTTTTTAGTTTTTTTTTAAAGTAGTAAAATAAAACAAAGCCTATAAAAATTGGTTATTGTTGTAATTGTTTGGAACTACAGAATAAATATGTCATTTTTAATTAAAAGTGCATTGGGTATAAACAGAAGCCCCCAAAAGTGGCAAAATGGCGTTTTTATTTTACACTGTATATTTCAAGGCAGCATGATTGATGTTATTACAGAGTAAAATTGGTGGCACAAAAAGCAACAAGCCTCATATGGGTCTGAAGGTTGAAAATTAGAGGGTTATTCCAGGAAAAAACTTTTTTATATATATATCAAACTGGCTCCAGAGTTAAACAGATTTGTAAATGACTTCTATTAAAAAATCTTAATCCTTTCAATAATTATCAGCTGCTGAAGTTGAGTTGTTCTTTTCTGTCTGACAACAGTGCTCTCTGCTGACATCTCTGCTTGTCTCGGGAACTGCACAGAGTAGAAGAGGTTTGCTATGGGGATTTGCTTCTAAACTGGGCGGTTCCCGAGACACGTGTCATCAGAGAGCACTTCGACAGAAAAGAACAACTCAACTTCAGCAGCTCATAAGTACTGAAAGGATTAAGATTTTTTAATAGAAGTAATTTACAAATCTGTTTAACTTTCTGGAGCCAGTTGATATATATAAAAAAAAGTTTTCTCCTGGATAACCCCTTTAACCTCTTAAGGACTCAGGGCGTACCTGTACGCCCTGAGCCCGATCCCGGTGTGAAGAACGATAGCCAGGACCGATCGTTGTGCCGCGCGCTTTAACCCTTCAGACGCGGCGATCAAAGTTGACCGCCATATCTGAAAAGGAAAGTAAACGTTTCCCAGCAGCTCAGTCGGGCTGATCGGGACATCGCGATAAAATCGCGATGTTCCGATCAGCTGGGGCGCAGGCGGAGGTCTCCTTACCTCTCTCCGCGGAGTCCGATCGTCGATTGATTGCTCCAAGCCTGAGCTACAGGCTTGAGCAATCAAGCCCCTATCTAACTGATCTGTGCAAAGCTATGGCTTTGCAGGGATCAGCATAGGAGATCAGTGTGTGCAGTGTTATAGGTCATTTAACCCCTTCCCTAATAAAACTTTGAATCACCCCCTTTTCCCATAAAAAAAAAAAACCAGTGTAAATAAAAATAAAACTTAACATATGTGGTATCGCCGCGTGCGTAAATGTCCGACCTATAAAATTATATAATTAATTAAACCACACGGTCAATGGCGTATGCGCAAAAAAATTTCAAAGTCCAAAATAGCGTATTTTGGTCACTTTTTATATCATAAAAAAAATTAATAAAAAGCGATCAAAAACTCAGATCAAGACAAAAATTGTACCAATAAAATAACACGGCACAAAAAATGAGTCCTCATACCGCCCGTACGCAGAAAAATAAAAAAAGTTACAGGGGTTAGAAGATGACAATTTTAAACTTATAAATTTTCCTGCATGTAGTTATGATTTTTTTCAGAAGTGCGACAAAATCAAACCTATATAAGTAGGGTATCATTTTAATCGTATGGACCTACAGAATTAAGATAAGGTGTCATTTTGACCAAGAAATGCACTGCGTAGAAATGGAAGCCCCCAAAATTTACAAAATGAAATTTTTTCTTCAATTTTGTCACACAATGATTTTTTTTTCCGTTTCACCATGGATTTTTTTGGTAAAATGACTAATGTCACTGCAAATTAGAATTGGTGGCGCAAAAATAAGCCATAATATGGATTTTTAGGTGCAAAATTGAAAGCGTTATGATTTTTAGAAGGTGATGAGGAAAAAATTAAAATGCAAAAACGGAAAAACGCTTAAGGGGTTAAACATATTATGGCTCTAAGAAGGTGAGGAGGAAAAAAAGAAAGTTCTGATGTCCTTAACCCCTTAAGGACCACAGGTTTTTCAGTTTTTGAATTTTCGTTTTTTCCTCATCACCTTCTAAAAATCATAACACTTTCAATTTTGCACCTACAGACCCATATGAGGGCCTATGTTTTTGCACCACCAATTGTACTTTATAATGACATCAATCATTTCACCACAAAATTTACGGCGAAACCAGAAAAAAAATATTTGTGGGGCAAAATGTAAAAAAAAAATTTTGTAAATTTGTAAATTTTGGGGGCTTCCAATTCTATGCAGTACACTTTTTGGTAAAAATGACATGATATCTTTATTCTGTAGGTCCATATGGTTACAAGGATACCTAATTTATGTAGATTTTATTTTATTTTAATTGTACCTACATGCACCAAAATTTGTATGTGTAAAATTGTCATCTTCTGACCCCTATATTTTTTTATTTTTCCATATACGGAGATAAATGAGGGCTAAATGATCTGAAGTTTTTTCGGTACCATTTTCGTTTTGATGGGACTTTTTGATCGCCTTTCATACATTTTTTTAGGGTATACAAAGTGACCAAAAATACGCAATTTTGTACTTTGGAATTTTTTTGCGCGTACCCCATTGACCATGCGGTTTAATTAACAATATATTTTTTATAGTTCGGACATTTACACACGCGGCTATACCACATATGTTTATTTTTATTTATACAGGTTTTTTTTTATGGGAAAAGGGGGTGATTCAAACTTTTATTAGGGAAGGGATTAAATGACCTTTATTAACTTTTTTTCTTCCCTTTTTTTTTTTGCAGTGTTATAGCTCCCATAGGGACCTATAACATAGGGACCTATAACACTGCACACACTGATCTTTTACCCTGATCCCTGCAAAGACATAGCTTTGCATGGATCAGCGTAATAGGGGGTTGATTGCTCAAGCCTGTAGCTCAGGCTTGAAGCAATTAAATGCCGATCGGACGTGACGGAGACAGGTGAGGGGACCTCCACTCGCGTCCTAGCTGATCGGGACATTGCAATTTTATCGCGATAGTCCCGATCAGCCCGACTGAGCTGCCGGGAAGCTTTTACTTTAGTTTTGGACGCGCCAATCAACTTTGATCGCGGCGTCTGAAGGGTTAATAGCATGCGGCACAACGATCTTGGTTCACATTATCCCAGACTGTAACTTGAGACACCTTGGCATTGGTGTGCGGGCTCAGGTATGTCTTTATATAAGGATATACTGGCTAATGTCTCAATTTTAACATCAGTGAGGGTTAGCTAATGTCACTGTTACATCCACCACAGTAGTGCACCTAAATTTATGTATTATTCTATATGTTACACATCCACACTTCTCATCTGGTGTAGGATGCCATTGTGGCACTTGTGGTCTGCTGCAGGAATCCTCCATTGTATGCATTTTATGGTGGGGATCGTCCTTAGCAACGGACCACAAGGGCAGGATCTGCTCCCCCAATATATATGCACAACTGCATTTGGGGTTGAGCACCTCCTGCTTTTTGGGACCACGTTTTTTTTCTTCTTGTTGTATGTATATATATATATATATATATATATATATATATATATATATATATATATATATCTGTATTGTAGTCATAGAACACAGCAGCGCTGTGAAAAACAGGATCTCCAGCAGATACAATTCACAACCACTCAAATAATCCAAGAATGAAAAAAGAAATGCAGAAGTTCACAGAAATTGCAGTGAAACTTCTTAGGTGCTCTACAATAGTCATCTGTAAAGGTGTGACATTTCGGAGGGCATGTCCTCTAGAGACTTTTATAGATGAAGAAAGTGCCTTGGACATTTCACTTCAATTTCTGTTTACTCTGCCATACCTCTTCATTGCTGTGCATTTCCTATTTTGATATCGCTGCATTCTGTTACACTGTATCATAGCAGGTAAGAGCATATTCACATAAAGACATGGACAAAATTGTTGTTAACCTTCCGTTAAAGCGGTACTCCACTGGCCAGCGTTCGGAACATATACCTCTGAACGCTGTGCTCGCAGTCATCCCCGCCACCTCGTGACATCACGCCCCGCCCCCTCAAGTGCAAGTCTATGGGAGGGGGCGTCACCCCTTTAACCCCTTAACGACGCAGGACGTATATTTACGTCCGGCGCCGGCTCCCGCGATATGAAGCGGGATCGCGCCGCGATCCCGCATCATATCGCGTCGGTCCCGGCGCTCATCAACGGCCGGGACCCGCGGCTAATACCACACATCGCCGATCGCGGCGATGTGCGGTATTAACCCTTAAGAAGCGGCGGTCAAAGCTGATCGCCGCTTCTAAAGCGAAAGTGAAAGTGACCCGGCTGCTCAGTCGGGCTGTTCGGGACCGCCGCGGTGAAATCGCGGCGTCCCAAACAGCTGGCAGGACACCGGGAGGGCCCTTACCGGCCTCCTCGGTGTCCGATCGGCGAATGACTGCTCCGTGCCTGAGATCCAGGCAGGAGCAGTCAAGCGCCGATAACACTGATCACAGGCATGTTAATACACGCCTGTGATCTGTGTAAAAGATCAGTGTGTGCAGTGTTATAGGTCCCTATGGGACCTATAACACTGCAAAAAAATGTAAAAAAAAAAGTGTTAATAAAGGTCATTTAACCCCTTCCCTAATAAAAGTTTGAATCACCCCCCTTTTCCCATAAAAAAATAAAACAGTGTAAAAAAAAAATAAACATATGTGGAATTGCCGCGTGCGTAAATGTCCGAACTATAGAAATATATAATTAATTAAACCGTACGGTCAATGGCGTACGCGCAAAAAAATTCCAAAGTCAAAAAAAGCGCATTTTTGGTCACTTTTTATACCATTAAAAATGAATAAAAAGTGATCAAAAAGTCCGATCAAAACAAAAATCATACCGATAAAAACTTCAGATCACGGCGCAAAAAATAAGTCCTCATTCCGCCCTGTACGTGGAAAAATAAAAAAGTTATAGGGGTCAGAAGATGACATTTTTAAACATATAAATTTTCCTGCATGTAGTTATGATTTTTTCCAGAAGTGCGACAAAATCAAACCTATATAAGTAGGGTATCATTTTAACCATATGGACCTACAGAATAGTGATAAGGTGTAATTTTTACCGAAATATGCACTGCGTAGAAACGGAAGCCCCCAAAAGTTACAAAATGGCATTTTTTCTTCGATTTTGTCGCACAATGATTTTTTTTCCGTTTCGCCGTGCATTTTTGGGTAAAATGACTAATGTCACTGCAAAGTAGAATTGGCGATGCAAAAAATAATCCATAATATGGATTTTTAGGTGGAAAATTGAAAGGGTTATGATTTTTAAAAGGTAAGGAGGAAAAAACGAAAGTGCAAAAACGGAAAAAACCCTGAGTCCTTAAGGGGTTAATGGGGTACTCCACTGGAACACATTATTTTTTTTTTTTAATCAACTGGTGCCAGAAAGTTAAACAGATTTTTTAATTACTTCTATTAAAAAATCTTAATCCTTCCTGTAATTATCAGCTGCTGTTATGATCCACAGGAAGTTCTTTACTTTTTTAATTTCCTTTCTGCCTGACCACAGTGCTCTCTGCTGACACCTCTTTGTCCATTTTAGGAACTGTCCAGAGCAGAATAGGTTTTCTATGGGGATTTGCTCCTACTCTGGACAGCTTCTAAAATGGAAAGAGGTGTCAGCAGAGAGCACTGTGGTCAGACAGAAAGGAAATTCAAAAAGTAAAGAACTTCCTGTGGATCATAATAGCAGCTGATAAGTACTGGAAGGATTATGATTTTTTTTAATAGAAGTAATTTACAAATCTGTTTAACTTTCTGGCATCAGTTTATTTAAAAGTTTTCCAGTGGAGTACCCCTTTAAAGACAGAAAAACCCTCCATTCTCCCTGAAATAACTTGAAACTGACAATAGTTATATAGAATTAAATTGTACTGAAAATTAATTAAAATTAGACATTGCTTTAGAATTTTGGTTCAACCCGATCTTTTAAAAAAAACAAAATAATGAAACTGTCCTAGACAAAAATATCGATGGTCCCCTAGAAAAGAGTCATGTTCACCTAAGGTGCATCCTGCAATGAGCGTCACAGATGTCTCCAAACTTGTCACCAGTCAATCGCCTATTTATAGGGTGAAAAGTAGGCACTGTGCAGTTTGGTATCATGGTGGGCACCACATTGAAGATAGACCACTGGAAGCCAAGGAAAGAGTTGTCTCAGGAGATTAGAAAGACAATTATAGACAAGCATGCTAGTGGTAAAGGGTATAAAACCATCTTCAAGCAGCTTGATGTTCCTGTAAGCCACACATACTATTCAGAGGTTTAAGGTCCGCGGGACTGTAGCCAACATCCCTGAACGTTGGCTGCAAGAAAGAAAACTGATGACAAATCAAAGAGATGGATAATGGTAACCAAAGAGCCCAGAATAACGTCCAAAAACATTAGAGGTGAACTCCAAGGTCAAGGTACATCAGTGTCAGATCGCACGATCTATTGCGGTTTGAACAAAGTGGACTTAATGGAAGACAACCAAGGAGGAAACCACTGCTGAAAGAAAATAATGAAAAAAGAGACTGGAATTTGCGGAAATGCATATTGACAAGTCACAAAACTTCTCGGAGAATGTCCTTAGGACACATGAAATAAAAAGACATCAGCTCTGTGTTTGCCGACGAAAAAGATGAAGTTTACAAAGAAAATAACACTTTACCTACTGTGAAGCATGGAGGAGGCTCTGTTTTGGGCAGCTTTGCTACCTCTGGTGCACAAAGGCCCTCATTTACTACTGTCCAACCGACTCTTTTTCTCGGTTATTGCGCCTAAATTTTAGTCGCAACGTCTGTGCGACTAATTATGCGACCAAATTTTAGTTGCACAACCGACATTTTAGAAAACACTCTGAGTGTTTTTTTTCACTCTGAAATGGGCGTGTTTTATGCAAAAATGGGCGTTTTACCGACAAAAAACAAAAAATACTCGTAGTACTTCCAAAATCACTCAAGAAAAAGTGTGAGTTTACCTCACACAATAATCGACAGCCAAGAGGCCGAGTGAAATTCCAAAAATGGAGTGATTTCTAACAAGGGACTGTTTACCATTATGTTTTGTGTGAAAGTAACTTGGTTTATAACCGGAAAACATTTTGTACAGTTAAACATTTTTATAAATAAAGTATTTTATGTTTGGGTGATAATTTTTTTATTTATTTTTTTTACATTATAACACCTGAATAATTTTAATTAATGAAACTGTTTATAAACAAACTAGTCCAAAACCTTTTGACTCACACAAATACATTTTTATTTATAAATGGTCTTTAAGGTCCCAAAAAAGTTTGTGTTACGTGTTTGGAGTTTGTTGGACACAATTGACTAGTGCGACACAAAAAAATGTGCGACAGAAAAATAACCGACATGTGCGACAGATTAGTAAATAAACCTGGAAAAAAAATGGAGTGATATAGAAAACACTCCACAATAAACACTCCAATTTTAGTAAATGAGGGCCCATGTCTTAAATCTGTACAGGGTACAATAAAATCTTAAAGGGGCTATCCAGGAATAGAAAAACTCAGCCAATTTTTTTCAAAAATAGCTTCACATCTGTCCACTGGTTGTGTGTGGTATAACAACTTGACTCCATTCACTTGAATGGAACTGAGCTGCAGAACCACACCCAACATGGAGACAGATGGGGAGCTGTTTTTAAAAGAAATTAGCTCTGTTTTCCCATTCCTAGATAAATCCTTTAAGACTATTAAGGCATTCTAGAGTGAAAGGTGCTGCTCAGTGTAAGGAAGCTTTGTCTCAGTCACTGGTTATGGATCCTCCAACAGTATAATGATCCAAAACACACAACTAAAAGCACCCAAGAATGTGTAAGAATAAAACTTTGTACTATTGTGAAGCAGCCTTCTATGAGCCCTGAATTTAATCCTATTGAACTTCTTATAGTACCAATTAGAGAGCAAAAAACACCAAAAAAGACTTTAAAATAAAATATTTAAAATTTATTTCATATCGCGTAGAAGAAAAGAAAGATGGGAACTGGGGAACGGAGGAAATACAGTGGGGATCAAAAGTTTGGGCACCCCAGGTAAAAACTTGTATTAATGTGCATAAAGAAGCCAAGGAAAGATGGAAAAATCTCCAAAAGGCATCAAATTACAGATCAGACATTCTTATAATATGTCAACAAAAGTTAGATTTTAGTTCCATCATTTACGCTTTCAAAATAACAGAAAACAAAAAAATGGCGTCTGCAAAAGTTTGGGCACCCTGCAGAGTTAATTTCTTGTACTGCCCCCTTTGGCAAGTATCACAGCTTGTTTGAGGTATCTTTGCCCATTCTTCCTTACAAATGTCTTCCAGTTCTTTAAGATTTCTGGGCTGTCTGTCACGCACTGCTCTTTTAAAGTCTATCCACAGATTTTCAATTATGTTGAGGTCAGGAGATTGTGAAGGCCATGGCAAAACCTTCAGTTTACTCCTCTTGATGTAATCCCCCGTGGATTTCGAGGTGTGTTTAGGATAATTATCCATTTATAGAAGCCATCCTCTCTTTAACTTCAGCTTTTTCACAGAAGGCATCAAGTTAGCATCCAAAATTTGCTGAAATTTTATTAAATCCATTTTTCCTTCTAACTCGTGAGATGTTCCCTGTGCCACTGGCTGCAATACAACCCAAAAGCATGATTGATCCACCCCCATGCTTAACAGTTGGACAGGGGTTCTTTTCATTAAATTCTGTTCCCCTTCTTTTCCAAACGTAACTTTGCTCATTCCGGCCAAAAAGTTCAATTTTAACCTCATCGGTCCATAGAACTTGTTTCTAAAATGCATCAGGCTTGTCTATATGTTCATTTGCAAAGTTCAAACGCTGATTTTTGTGGTGAGGACATAGAAGAGGTTTTTTTCTGATGACTCTTCCATGAAGACCATATTTGTACAAGTATCTCTTTATAGGGGAATAGTGTACCACAACTCCAGTGTCTGCCAGATCTTTCTGGAGGGATTGTGCAGTCAAACGTGGGTTTTGAATTGTTTTTCTCACAATCCTGCGAGCTGTTCTGTCTGATATTTTTCTTGGTCTTCCAGATCTTGCTTTAACTTCCACTGTTCCTGATGACTGCCATTTCTTAATTACATTTTGAGCAGAGGATATTGATATTGGTTTTGCTATCTTCTTATAGCCTTCTCCAGCTTTGTGAGCATCAACTATTTTCAGTGTCAGATTTCTAGACAAATGCTTAGAAGAACCCATGGTGCTGATTGTTGGGGCAAGGTCAGATGAGTCTGGGCATTTAAAACCTTTGAGATTTACATCACCTGGTCTTCCCAGATGATGATTGAGAACAATCCATGACACTGGCAGGTCTCAGCTTTGCAAAGGGGGCAGTGCATGCTATAAATTCTGCAGGGTGCCCAAACTTTTGCAGACGCCATTTTTTTGTTTTCTGTTATCTTGAAAGTGTAAATAATGGAAATAAAATCGAACTTTTGTTGACATATTATAAGAATGTCTAATCTGTAATTTGATGCCTTTTGGAGATTTTTCCATCTTTCCTTGGCTTCTTTATGCACATTAATACCAATTTTTACCTGGGGTGCCAAAACTTTTGATCCCCACTGTATACAAAGGCACAGATATCAAAGTGCTCTAATTCATGCATAGCATAGCACAACAAATAATACGGTGGTAGTACAGGTATACATAAGGACCAATAGTAACATGATAGTTTTGCAAAATTGCATATACGTACATGCCAAATCCATACCCACAAATACCATCAAAAATACAAGTAAAGTAACTAGTGCACAAACTGAAGAAAAAACCTAAGAAAAAAAAATCCATGCATGCAGAGTACCAAGCAAGTACAAGAGCCCCCTTCCCCAGTTACCCACCATACCTCCAATGTATTTCGCCAAGCAGGCTTGTCCATGAGTCCTATTGAACATCTGTGGAAGAAGCTGAATTCTCCAGTTTGAAGAAGATACCTTCACACCTGTGACAGCTGGAGCACTATCTTTTGAGGAATGGGCCAAGATACCTGAAGCCTGGAGAAGACACCTGAGACAGCTTGAGCAGTATCGTATGAGGAGTGGGCCAAGATACCTGCAGCCTGGAGAAGACACCTTCATACCTGAGACAGCTGGAGCAGGATCTTATGAGGAGTGGGCCAAGATACCTGCAGTCTGGAGAAGACACCTCCCCACCTGAGACAGCTGGAGCAGGAACTTCTGAGGAGTGGGCCAAGATACCTGCAGTCTGGGGAAGACACCTCCCATCCTGAGACAGCTGGAGCAGGATCTTCTGGGGAATGGGCCAAGATACCTGCAGTCTGGAGAAGACACCCTCACACCTGAGACAGCTGGAGCAGTATCTTATGAGGAGTGGGCCAAGATATCTAGATTCTGGAGAAGACACCTTCACACCTGAGGCAGCTTGAGCAGGATCTTATGAGGAGTGGGCCAAGATACCTGCAGTCTGGGAAAGACACTTCCCAACCTGAGACAGCTGGAGCAGGATCTTATGAGGAGTGGGCCAAGATACCTGCAGTCTGGGAAAGACACTTCCCAACCTGAGACAGCTGGAGCAGGATCTTGTGAGGAGTGGGCCAAGATACCTGCAGTCTGGAGAAGACATCTTCACACCTGAGACAGCTGGAGCAGGATCTTGTGAGGAGTGGGCCAAGATACCTGCAGTCTGGAGAAGACACCTTCACACCTGAGACAGCTAGAGCAGGATCTTATGAGGAGTGAGCCAAGATACCTGCAGTCTGGGGAAGACACCTTCACACCTGAGACATCTGGAGCAGGATCACTGAGTTACAGATATTGCTGGATTGTAGTGACTGCATCAAAAGGTTGTGCACCAAAATATTAAGGGACCATAATTTTGTCCAGGACAGTTTTGATGATTCTGTTAAAAACCCAATTCAGAAGCGATGAATGATTTCCATCAGATAATTTTCAGTACATTTTTATTCATTATTACTTTTGTAAGTTCAGGGCATTTAAGGGAGCATTGTCAAGTTTTCTGTCTTTAACAGGTGGGTAACAACTATTTAGTCCAGCTCTCATGTTCTTTTTCCTTTAGTAGAAAAACGAACCACATTACTTAAAGGAAATCTGTCAGTAGTATCACCCGCAATAAACCTGTCACACGGGCTTGTAGTGTGGGTGATGCTGATTAAAACGGTACTCACATCGTCCAGATTCACCCAGCCGTTCTGCCGCAAATAGCATTTTTCTTATTTATGCTAATGAGGGCCTTGGCGCATGGGCGGACCTCCGATTCGAGCTTGGGCCTCGCTGACGACATCTTCGCCGGGCTCATCAATATTCATAACCACACTCCATGCTCCTTTGCCCGTGTTAGTGTACGGCGCATGCACCGCTTACTGTGTACTCCTGGAAGCGCCATTCCCCAAGGCTTCTTACTTATCAAAGATGGCTGCGGCACTGAAGCCAAGGGGAACACCACTTCCGGGAGTACACAGTAAGTGGCGCATGCGCCATACACTAACATGGGCGAAGGAGCAGGGAGTGGGGTTATGAATATTGATGAGCCGGGCGGAGTAGCTGCCCAGAGAAGATGACATCAGCGTGCCCCAAGCTCGGATCGGAGCTCCACCCATGCCCCAAGGCCCTCATTAGCATAAATAGAAAAACACGATTTGCAGTGAAACGGCTGGGACAACATGAGGACCGTTTTAATTGGCATCTCCCGCACTACAAGCCTGTGTGACAGGTTTAGTGCAGGTGATACTACTGACAGATTTCCTTCAAGCTGAGTAAAAGTAAGATTATGTATAGATAACTTTCCAGTCAAGACAGATCAATTCTCTGATAGCAAGTGACAATTAAAGAGTACCTGTCACCAAACTAAACTTTTTATATATTGTTCCTTATGTAATTATATGACACTTTGTTATTTACTTGCTGTTAAAATTCTAAACCTTTATATTGTGATTGAAAAAATGGCCACTAGGTGGCTCTGTTCTGTTCCCTGACGCAAGTTAGTTAGTTTGGTCTCCTCCCGGTCTGGCAGGAGACCAAACTTAAGAAGTGCGTGCAGTGCAAGGTGAGGCACAGCTCTCACAGGCTTCAGTGATTTAACGCCTGCTGGGGAACATCCACTTTCTCCTGCCAGGAGCTCACACAATCTGAGCAAGGGGAAAGGTATGATACACAGCTTTTGAAAACTCAGAAAATATTTTAAGGGCAGAAGAGGTGGTAGGAGTAGTTAGGGAATATAATCTGAGTTAGTTTAGAGAATATGGTTTGATGAGAGGTACTATTTAAAGGAGAAGACCCATGTAGGAAAATGTATCCCCTATACAAAGGATAGAGGATAAGTCTCTCTGGCTCTCCAATAGAGATGCATGGAGGGTGTGTGCCGACCCCCTCTCCGTGCGAGAGAAGAGCTGGAGTGCCGTACAGGAGACTGTGGGGGGGGGGGGGGGGGGTCCCAACGGTTGGACCCTTCGTGATGAGACACTTATCCCCTAACCTTTGGAAGGCAATATATTTTCCTACATAGGACTTCTCCTGTAATCATTATTTATATAGCACCAACATATTCCTCATTGTTGTACATCACTCCCAGTCCCTGTCCCCATTAAGACTTTTATCTATCAGTATGTTTTGGAGTGTGGGAGGAAACTGGAATATCCATTAGAAACCCATGCATGCACGGGGAGAACATACAAACTCATTGTAGATGTTGGCCTTGGTGGGATTTAAACCTAGGACCCCAGCGCTGCAAGGAAACAGTGCTAACCCCTGAGCTAGTGTGTTGCCCAAAAATATATACTGTTAAATTGGGTGAGACCAAGTCAGGGGGAAGTAATATTGGGGCTGCCCAGCAAACTGTTCTCTCCGAGCGTGGAGCAGAAGATGGCATTATCCCTTTAATATAACACTAAAATAACAACAAAAATCACATGATAATTTTGATGATTTATCCCGACCCCTATGAATGTGACCAGTTTTGAAGGATGCAAATCTGAACCAACACACTTATAGTTATATCCAAGTGTATTTGTAAATCCAGTCTCTTGTATCAGCTGAAGAACCTAAGATGTAAATATTTGATCATTCATTAAATAAAATACAGCACAACCCAAACTCTAGATTCCTGGGAATAACATCTAGATTTGTTTCCATTGTGCGTTTCTGCCCCTTTCTCGGGTCACTGAGGGGATGTCTGCTGTTCACTGCTGGAGATCATCCCTCCATATAAAAAATGCTTCTCCACACCCAAACCCCTCCGTGCTTTCACTAAATACAAATTCTAATCTTCCAAAGATTTAGCAATTTCCTTGTGTAATTGTCCATGGCTGAGACATTTATTTCAACCTCTTATGTGACATTACCTGGTTTTAACAAGAAGTTAATAACTGCATTAGATAGATCTAGCCGACACGTAGCTTTTATCCCACCGAGAACACCTGTGTCCAGACTGGACTCTAGTATTTACCGTTTTATGCTGGGACATACCATTATTCACTGGGTATTCCTTCATACCTGACATTATTTAGAAACAATTCCCAATACATCAAACAAATCCAAAATGTAAACCAGAGTTAAGATAGTATCACCTATATCACATATACTGCTGAATGTTTCATAGCATTTTCCTTATTTTTTTATCTTTATGCATGTTTCATAGCATTTTCTTATTAAATGCACTGAAAAAAAATATGGGTTTTTTTTGTGTTACATTTTTCTGGTGCATTTGTTTTTCGTTCTTGGCACACTCCTTATACGGCGTATTTTCTCGCAATTTTCCTAAAGGCTTCTCTATTGGCCGATTTTAGGCAGGTATATTACAAACGCATTATTGTATCCATATCATGGCCACAAGTCCCAGTCTGACCACAGATCTGGTAATCCAAACTGACCCCTAGTAGCTTGGGTCATCAGACCAGAACTTTTGGCTGTAATACGGATGCAAATACACCCATGTAATGTCAAGTTAGTACAATACATTTTTTTATCTAAATAAGAATCCACCATGGAACTGGTGGGAGGAATCTACCATTGAATTTCTGCCACAAATTTTCACTTTTGTATTATTTGTGCCACAGTTTTGGATACGGCTTTAGCTCTATTGAATGGGCCGCATCCATGTCCTTGTTATGAATGCGAAAAGCATATTTTGCTTTCTGCATTAAAAAATCAGCTCTATATGAACTTTAGTGGATACCCATTAAAAATAATAGGACACAGTTTGCAGGCTGAATTCATACTCTTAAGATTCCACGTTGAAATTTGCATGAATAATCATTGTGTGAACATGCCCTGAGACTATATATATATATATATATATATATATATATATATACAGTGGGATCAAAAGTTTGGGCACCCCAGGTAAAAATTTGTATTAATGTGCATAAAGAAGCCAGGGAAAGATGCAAAAATCTCCAAAAGGCATCAAATTACAGATTAGACATTCTTATAATATGTCAACAAATGTTAGATTTTATTTCCATCATTTACACTTTCAAAATAACAGAAAACAAAAAAAAATGGCGTCTGCAAACGTTTGGGCACCCTGCAGAATTTATAGCATGTACTGACCCCTTTGCAAAGCTGAGACCTGCCAGTGTCATGGATTGTTCTCAATCATCATCTGGGAAGACCAGGTGATGTCAATTTCAAAGGTTTTAAATGCCCAGACTCATCTGACCCAACAATCAGCACCATGGGTTCTTCTAAGCAGTTGTCTAGAAATCTGAAACTGAAAATAGTTGACGCTCACAAAGCTGGAGAAGGCTATAAGAAGATAGCAAAACATTTTCAGATGTCAATATCCTCTGTTCGGAATGTAATTAAGAAATGGAAGTCATCAGGAACAGTGGAAGTTAAAGCAAGATCTGGAAGACCAAGAAAAATATCAGACAGAACAGCTCGCAGGATTGTGAGAAAAACAATTCAAAACCACATTTGACTGCACAATCCCTCCAGAAAGATCTGGCAGACACTGGAGTTGTGGTACACTATTCCACAATAAAGAGATACTTGTACAAATATGGTCTTAATGGAAGAGTCATCAGAAGAAAACCTCTTCTACATCCTCACCACAAAAATCAGCGTTTGAACTTTGCAAATGAACATATAGACAAGCCTGATGCATTTTGGAAACAAGTTCTATGGACAGATGAGGTAAAAAATTTACTTTTTGGCCAGAATGAGCAAAGGTACGTTTGGAGAAGAAGGGGAACAGAATTTAATGAAAAGAACCTCTGTCCAACTGTTAAGCATTGGGGTGGATCAATCATGCTTTGGGGTTGTATTGCAGCCAGTGGCAGAGGGAACATCTCATGAGTAGAAGGAAAAAGGAATTCAAGAAAATGTCAGCAAATTTTGGGTGCTAACTTGATGCCTTCTGTGAAAAAGCTGAAGTTAAAGAGCGGATGGATTCTACAAATGGATAATGATCCTAAACACACCTCGAAATCCCCGGGGATTACATCAAGAGGTGTAAACTGAAGGTTTTGCCATGGCCTTCACAATCTCCTGACCTCAACATAATTGAAAATCTATGGATAGACTTTAAAAGAGCAGTGCGTGACAGACAGCCCAGAAATATCAAAGAACTGGAAGACTTTTGTAAGGAAGAATGTGCAAAGATACCTCAAACAAGAATTGAAAGACTCTTGGCTGGCTACAAAAAGCGTTTACAAGCTGTGATACTTGCCAAAGGGGGCAGTACAAGATATTAACTCTGCAGGGTGCCCAAACTTTTGCAGATGCCATTTTTTTGTTTTCTGTTATTTTGAAAGTGTAAATGATGGAAATAAAATCAAACTTTTGTTGACATATTATAAGAATGTCTAATCTGTAATTTGATGCCTTTTGGAGATTTTCCATCTTTCCTTGACTTCTTTATGCACATTAATACAAATGTTTACCTGGGGTGCCCAAACTTTTGATCCCCACTGTGTATATATATATATATATATATATATATATATATACATACATACATACATACAATAAATAAAGTATCCCTCAAAATCAGTGGTACAGCACTCCAAATATCAGAACAAACGTGCAAAATTTATTGTGTCATGTCTCAAGGCAGCAACGTTTCAGCTTCTCCACGAAGCCTTTATCAAGCATGTAAAAAAAAAAGTAGATGCAAAATAAAGTTATGAACAATCAGCTATAAACTAATTAATCTGCAGAACGACTTCCTTTAATTTGATCAATATTTTTTTTTTTTGTATTTATATTGTATTTGTATTTTTTTATTTGTATGTATGTATTTTGTATTTTGTAGAAAATGTGGCATCTTTTGTTAGAGAATATTTACAAAAAAAACTCAAACATTTAAAGTTTAAAACAGAAACTCAAACATTTAAAGTTTGTAAAAACTCAAACTGGAATTTTACTGAAGCACAAAGTGATTTTCCTAAGAACATAGCCGAGCTTCAGAAAGGGGGCAAGTTCAGAAACAAGCACCATACGGACAATGAAAGCTTTTTTTTTTTCTTTTTTTAACATCCATGTAACAGTGGGAGAGTTGCTGAAAAAAAAAAAAAAAAAGAAATCCAAAAAAAAAAGGTATTAATCAGAAGTGGCTATAAATTCTCTGGAGTCTTGCTCTTATAAAACTCCTTAGAAAAGTCTTGAAGGAAATGCAGGTCAAAGCCCAAAAAAGCTCTTGATCAGAGATTGCCGGAGGAAAATCTTCCCAGATGCCGTTTAATAGATGGCAATCACCCCAGGAGTGGGGAAGCCAAGTAGGCTTGAAACATGGTTGCAATTCCTAATAGGTCTTGTCACACTTAAATCACTGCAAGTGTTATCCAAAGAACAGCTGAAGCTGACTGGCAATTCATAAAGCCAACAGTTTAAAGTTTATTATGATGAAAGCACTTAATGACAGCCATCGCAAGGGGCCCATCATTTATAAAGCTGTGCTGAGTATTAGACATGTAGCATGACCACCAATTTTGTGACACAATTGCTACCATAAAATGACCTTTGGTGATTTTGTACTGCATGTGGTGGACAGCTCTTTTTTCACATTAGTGCTCTGTGGCTTTTCTTCTTAGACTATTATGCTGTCTGAAGCTTATTTGGCACCGCCGTGAGCCTCAACCCTTGTCATTACCGTATATCCCAGCCCGACTGAAAAATCCCTCATACTCTCTTATGGCCTAACTAACATCTTCTAGGTGCTCTCTCTCTCTCTCTCTCTCTCTCTCTCTCATGCCTTGGCTTGAGCAAGAAAAAAAAATGGAAAAAAAAAATCACCAATTTATGGTATGATTAGCAAGTACCATACTTTTCACTGACACCAAACGCTACTATGTTTAATCATATAGTGCCAAAAGACAGGAGTGTATCATTTGTTCCTGCTACACTGTGACATATACACCAGAAAATGGTTTCGGGATAAAAAAAAATCAATTAATAAATAAAAATCAAACAAAAATTCTAAAATAAATAAAAACTGAAACAAGAAAACATATCGCAATTCAAAAAAAATTTAAGCATTCAAACATTCAGGATTCAAAAAAAATATCCCTTTTTTTTTTTTTTTTTTTTAAATAAATAAAACCATAAGAAAATAGTTTCAGGACCCAAAAAAAATGTATCAACGAAAATTCCAAAATTAATAAAAACATAAAATAGCTTCACAATTCAAAAATAAATAAATAAATAAAAGAAAGGTAAACAAACAAAAAGGTAAAAATAAATAAATATGCTTTTTTTTTAATAAATAAAACCATAAGAAAATAGTTTCAGGACCCAAAAAAAATGTATCAACGAAAATTCCAAAATTAATAAAAACATAAAATAGCTTCACAATTCAAAAATAAATAAATAAATAAAAGAAAGGTAAACAAACAAAAAGGTAAAAATAAATAAATATAAGACATAAACAAGAAAACGGCTTCACAATTCAAAATTTCTTTTTAACCAAACTACATTTTTAAATAAATAAATAAACACATAAGAAAATTGTTTCACAATTAAAAAAAAATTCAAGCAAACTACATTTTGAAATAAAGAAATAAATAAAGACATAAATATTACATATATTTAATAAAGATTAACATGATTTGATATGGTCGGAAAAATTCTACAATTTTACAATTTAAGTTTTTTTTTAGAAAGAAGACAAGATATGACAAAGCAATGTTAAATGATAGACATGGGGCCTGTGACTAGCAGTGGTGGAAAGACAGAGCCTGCCCTCATCACAATACCATTAAATTGTACATAAATGCAATTTAGATTCTGCTTCAAGTAACCAAAACACTAGTGGGGAACACAGCAATTTTGGTGGTTTCTAAATGTGTGATTTCCGCTCTTGTCTACTGTATTGAGTTTCGTATAAAGCTTCTTCATTTTTTTTTCCTTTTTCTGTTTTTTTTTTTGTTTAATAAGGCAAATTGTTGCATGACAAACTCATCATCTACCATTATCATCTGCTGTTTGTGTTTAACAACAGGAGTCCTGGTCTAACAAAATGTTGTAATGGCTGTACAAATTACTCAGCTGAAAGCTTTTCACCAAACCAAACAGTATTAATCAGTAGATCTTGGGGAAGGTGCTAATTAAAAACAATTTTCTTACTTGGTTTGCACTGAACAGCTATCTTCATTTGCACCGTTTCCTAGATTCGCTTACTGTACACTTTGTGTACTCCATTAACCATTGAATATCTAATTTAACTGTCTTAATTTCCCGGCAATATTTTTAGAATCCTTTGTCTCTTCTACTTTACCAATTTAGGATCTTCAAACACATTACCTGCTTTTACAGCTGAGCTCAAAAGCACAGTCCTTAAAGGGGGATTTTATTTTATTTGACTATGCTACTGGGGCTGTAAGGTTAGTGTAGTTTACAATAAAGTGTCTGTACCTGGGTTTCATGGTGGTCTCGCAATTCTTCTGTGATTTTTTTCCCCAATGTTTATTTTTGACAGCAGACAAAATGACTGTCATCTCAGGTTTTCCCAGGTGGCATTGTGAACAGAGACATTACATCACTAGTTAGGTGCTCAGAGGGAGCATGTCTTTGCCTCAATGGGTGGAGCAGCCGCCGGGTGGGAGGGAGATCATTCTGCAAGAATTGTAGTTTTTGCAACAGCTGGAGGCACACTGGTTAGAAAACACCAGTCTACTGCATTGAGGGGATCACAGGTGTGTCTCAAATGGTTGGGGTGGGGAGAAAAGTGACCTCACACTTACAGATAAGGAATCATGGGAGGTGTAGTTTGTGGGAATGAACTCCAACAGGAAATAGCCAGTTCACTAAAAGATAGCCTTTGCGCTATGGTAATCTCGCAACACAGCTATTTAGCCCCAAGACAAACACGGATCCTTCTTAAGCATTTCCATTACTGTCTGCCAGGTAAGTACTAAAATAACTTTATGGTGGATAACCCCTTTAATATTACACGAGAAGCCCACCTTACAAACTAACTGTAAAGCACTGGTCTCAAATGATGGCCCTGCAGATGTTGCAAAAGTTCAACTCCCAGCATGCCTGGACAGCCGTTGGCTGTCCAGGCATGCTGGGAGTTGAACTTTTGCAACATCTGCAGGGCCTCAGTTTGAAACAACTGCTGTAGAGAATCGACCCCAAGGTCACAGCCTTAGCTTAAAGGAGTAGTCCAGTCCTGAAAAACTTATCCCCTATCCTAAGGATAGGGGATAAGTTTGAGATTGCACGGGGGTCCAACCGCTGGGGCTCCAGCGATCTCCTGTACAGGGCCCTGGCAGCCCCTGGGAAGGGGGCGTATTGACCACCGCACGAAGTGGCGGCCTGCACACCTCCTCAATACAGCAGAGACAGAGATTACAGAAGGCAGTGCTCTGGCTCTGGCATAGAGTTGTATTGAGGTGGCGTGTCAGCCACCGCTTCATGCGGTGGTCAACATTCCCCCTTCCCGCGGGCTGCCAGGGCCCTGTAAAGAAGATCACGGAGGGCCCCAGCGGTCGAACCCCCCGCGCGATCTGAAACTTATCCCCCATCCTTAGGATAGGGGATACGTTTTTCAATACTGGACTACTACTTTAAAACTTTTTGTGTGTGATGCCATAGAATCAAGGATGCAACACTCCATTTTATATAATAGTTGCCTAGTTGAGTCCAACAAGTTCAACCTACTGTGTTGATTCAGACAAAGACAAATAAGTAAATGCCAATTGCCCCATATCAGGGGGGGAAAAAATTCCTTCCCGACTCCAGAATTAATATCTTCAGAAATCTAGTATCCATAAACACACCCAGGCCCCCCTTACATTTGTTTGTTGAGTCAGACTTCACAACATCATGTGGCCGAGAGTTCCATAGTCTCACTGCTCTTACAGTAAAGAATCTCCATCTGTGATGATGGTGAAACCTTCTTACCTCTAGACCTAGAGGATGCCTCCTTGTCATGGTTACCAGACTAGGTATAAAAAGATCACTAGAAAAATCCCTGTACTGTCCATTCATATATTTGTACATTGCAATCCTCCCATAGCATCAATTACCTTTGTCGCCCTCCCCTGCGCCCTCCCCAGTTCAACAATGTCCTTTTTACTGTATATACAGGGGCCCAAAATTGGACACAATACTCCATATGTGGTCTGACTAATAATTTATACAGAGGCAAAACTATGTCACAAGCTTCTATGTCTCTCTAGATACATCCCATGACTTTGATAGCCTTGGCAGCAGCTGCCTGGCATTGGTCACTAAAGCTGAGTTTACAGTCCACCAGTACCCCTAAGTCCTTTTCGGTAGTAGTTTTATCCAGTGTTGTACATTTTGTTTGTTTTTATGGCTCAAGTGCATAACTTTACATTTATCAACATTAAATTTAATTTGCCATGCCTGTCCCAAGGCAGGAGATGCACCCGACACACCCGACATGTTTTTTGCCTGTGCCTTCATCTGGAGTTTTGGTCACTTTTTTGATCTTTTAATAATTTATGACTATTACTTTATCAGTAGATTAACCACTTGACCAAATAGTAAAATTTCTTCATAATGTTAAGGTGTCTATGAAAAAGCATCTGAAGGAGGGCAAGAAGATATTCTGAATCGCTTAAAGGGGTACTCTGCCCCAAGACATCTTATCCCCTATCGAAAGGATAGGGGATAAGATGTCAGATCGCGGGGGTCCCGCCGCTGGGGACCCCCGGGATCTCAGCTGCAGGACCCACCTGTTGCGGCATCCGGCAGCGCTGAGGCTCTCATCCTAACGCCTCACGACCACGATGACGAGAGATCGTGACGTCACGACTCCACCCCCGTGTGACGTCACGCCCCGCCCCCTCAATGCAAGTCTATCATCACACAGGGGCGGAGTCATGACATCACGATCTCACGCCATCGCCCCTTTAAGCGATTCAGGATATCTTCTTGCCCTCCTTCAGATGGTCGGGAGCTGAAGCCTCCAGCGTTTCCGGAAGCCGCAACAGGTGGGTCCAGCAGCCGAGATCTCGGGGGTCCCCAATGGCGAGACCCCCGCGATCTGACATCTTATCCCCTATCCCTTGGATAGGGGATAAGATGCCTAGGGGCGGAGTACCACTTTAAAGCTGTGAGTAGATATCAAGAATATAACCTACAACCCTGAGAGATTGATGTGGTTCTAAAATATCAGAAAACCATTCAAGATAACCATTAAAGGTAAGTTATATCATCACTGGTATTTACTTAAAATATTTATCACCAAAATCCTCAGCTAATATAACTTAGAAGAAAGTCATGCTGACAAATGACAATTCTTTGAAAGGAATGCACTTAACATTATATCATGAACGTTTCCATTTATAGGGCTAAATGGTCCTGTAAACTTTGACTTGAATACTATGCACAGTCTGGGCTTTTATAGATGATACGCTTTTTCATTCCGCTACTACTGTCCTTGGAAAATAAAACCTAAATAGAATATACAGGAAACATAATTCCTTAATGTACGTAGCAAAAAAAACCAAAAAAAAAACACTATGGCATATAATAGATGGAAAACACCAACCAATGGAATAGTCCTTCCTTTATTTCTTTATGGAATTCCATTAGTTTTGACTGTCATTGTCATCACCTTGCATAGTGTGAGTTAAGCTTGCATGCCCTATTATACTTTACCTTTTCCTTTCCACCCATCTGCTAGGTCCTTTTGAGAGGTAATACTAGCTTACAGTAAAATGGTGCCCATCAGGAGCTCCAGGCTCATGGCCATCCAAGGTGCCCATTGTTTAAATCTGCCAGCTGCAGAGCAGCATGGTTGGGCAGCTTAAATGGGCACTGTCACTTTAAAGGGGTTGTGCACTGTCCTAATTTTCTGAGCTCCGCTCACAGCGTCCGGAAGTTCATTACTCCGAATGCTGTGTGTGGGCTTCCGTGTTCGCGGCCACCGGGTGTGACATCACGCCGGCCCCTTGCCCGCCCCCTTGTGACGTCTCGCCCACCCCCACGTGACGTCACGCCCGCCCCCTCTACCAAAGTCTATGGGAAGGGGGCGTGACAGTGGCCGCGCCCCCTTCCCATAGACTTTCGTTGAGGGGGTGGGTGAGACGTCGCGAGGGGCCGGGCGTGACGTCAAGCCCGGCATCTGCGAACACAGAAGCCCGCACACAGCATTCGGAGTAATGAACTTCTGGACGCTGTGAGCGGAGCTCCGAAAGTCAGGGCAGCGCACAACCCCTTTAAAAAAAAAAAAATTGACATCTTATAGAGAAATGTCAAAAGTTTTGATTGGTCGGTGTCTGAGTGTTCAGTCAGCAACTCATAACTAGAACAAGGTGGGAGAAGAGCGCGATAAGCAAGACAAACTTACAATGTAAGTCTATGGGATTGTCTCGGTCAGTTGCCCTTTTCTCCCTGCTCGTTCTAACAATTGGTCACTATCTGAACACTCAGATGGCTCTAGGACATGTCAACAGTTTTTTTTTTTTTTTTTTAAACAACCAGTACTCTTTAAAATCTCCTCACTGGTGAGGGATAATCAGTTCCTGGGTAGACTGTCTGAGATCTGTACATAAATTGGTCTGCTTAGTCATACTTAGTTACAGATGCACAGTTTTCTCTGTTCCCTCCTTGTACTCAACTCTGTGACCAGTGCACCAAGAGAATGAAAAGCCGAATACAGCCACAACTACTCTCGAGCCTGGAGAGGTGAGTAACCCACTGGACCTCAGGTATAACATTTTATTTCTTCCACTGCCCTAGGCCACCGGAACCTCAACCAATTATAACATTGGAGGCCTGTTTTCACCTGAGTAAATAAAGAGGGAGCACAAATGCTCAGCCAATGCTCCATTCGTTCTCTATTGGACTTTCAAACATTGTAGAGTGCTGAACTTGGCTCCATTCTTGTGATTGGTGGGGAGTCCCAGAAGTCAGATAGGGGATGACTTTTAATCTTGGAATAACTCCTTTAGCCCTTTCTCTGCCCTAGTTTACCAGGGAAGCTAGCATTTACCCCTCATCTCCCCTTTATCTATCTTCAGCTGCCCCATAGACAGTGGAAGGAGCAGCGCACAACCCCTTTAAAAAAAAAAAATTGACATCTTATAGAGAAATGTCAAAAGTTTTGATTGGTCGGTGTCTGAGTGTTCAGTCAGCAACTCATAACTAGAACAAGGTGGGAGAAGAGCGCGATAAGCAAGACAAACTTACAATGTAAGTCTATGGGATTGTCTCGGTCAGTTGCCCTTTTCTCCCTGCTCGTTCTAACAATTGGTCACTATCTGAACACTCAGATGGCTCTAGGACATGTCAACAGTTTTTTTTTTTTTTTTTTAAACAACCAGTACTCTTTAAAATCTCCTCACTGGTGAGGGATAATCAGTTCCTGGGTAGACTGTCTGAGATCTGTACATAAATTGGTCTGCTTAGTCATACTTAGTTACAGATGCACAGTTTTCTCTGTTCCCTCCTTGTACTCAACTCTGTGACCAGTGCACCAAGAGAATGAAAAGCCGAATACAGCCACAACTACTCTCGAGCCTGGAGAGGTGAGTAACCCACTGGACCTCAGGTATAACATTTTATTTCTTCCACTGCCCTAGGCCACCGGAACCTCAACCAATTATAACATTGGAGGCCTGTTTTCACCTGAGTAAATAGAGAGGGAGCACAAATGCTCAGCCAATGCTCCATTCGTTCTCTATTGGACTTTCAAACATTGTAGAGTGCTGAACTTGGCTCCATTCTTGTGATTGGTGGGGAGTCCCAGAAGTCAGATAGGGGATGACTTTTAATCTTGGAATAACTCCTTTAGCCCTTTCTCTGCCCTAGTTTACCAGGGAAGCTAGCATTTACCCCTCATCTCCCCTTTATCTATCTTCAGCTGCCCCATAGACAGTGGAAGGAGCAGCGCACAACCCCTTTAAAAAAAAAAAATTGACATCTTATAGAGAAATGTCAAAAGTTTTGATTGGTCGGTGTCTGAGTGTTCAGTCAGCAACTCATAACTAGAACAAGGTGGGAGAAGAGCGCGATAAGCAAGACAAACTTACAATGTAAGTCTATGGGATTGTCTCGGTCAGTTGCCCTTTTCTCCCTGCTCGTTCTAACAATTGGTCACTATCTGAACACTCAGATGGCTCTAGGACATGTCAACAGTTTTTTTTTTTTTTTTTTAAACAACCAGTACTCTTTAAAATCTCCTCACTGGTGAGGGATAATCAGTTCCTGGGTAGACTGTCTGAGATCTGTACATAAATTGGTCTGCTTAGTCATACTTAGTTACAGATGCACAGTTTTCTCTGTTCCCTCCTTGTACTCAACTCTGTGACCAGTGCACCAAGAGAATGAAAAGCCGAATACAGCCACAACTACTCTCGAGCCTGGAGAGGTGAGTAACCCACTGGACCTCAGGTATAACATTTTATTTCTTCCACTGCCCTAGGCCACCGGAACCTCAACCAATTATAACATTGGAGGCCTGTTTTCACCTGAGTAAATAGAGAGGGAGCACAAATGCTCAGCCAATGCTCCATTCGTTCTCTATTGGACTTTCAAACATTGTAGAGTGCTGAACTTGGCTCCATTCTTGTGATTGGTGGGGAGTCCCAGAAGTCAGATAGGGGATGACTTTTAATCTTGGAATAACTCCTTTAGCCCTTTCTCTGCCCTAGTTTACCAGGGAAGCTAGCATTTACCCCTCATCTCCCCTTTATCTATCTTCAGCTGCCCCATAGACAGTGGAAGGAGCAGCAATGCCTGGGCATGACCACTGCTCCATTTTGACAGGATTGTTTTGTTGGTGGGACAACCACTTCAAGAATACCAGTTAGTGGGTATAAAGAAACAAGAATGGGGTGGACCAAGAATTGGCTATTAAGGGCGTATTTAAGTTGATTTTGTCTAAACGAATCTTGTTATGGGATCTGAAACTGAAATATCAAACTTTGTTTCCAAGTGTTATCATAAAAGCTATTCCCTAGCCGCAGGATAGGAGATAACTAGCTGAGGTGTGTGAAATTGACCACAAGAACATAAGTGACTTCCCTGAATGAATGGGGCACCCCTGCCCCACTGACTGTCTAGGGGACAAGTTCAGTCATCCGTCAAAATTCCAGGACATATGGTTCCAGGCAGGGGTTAAGTCCTGGAAAATAAAAAGTGTGCAAACTCACCCAAAATTCCACTCAAGGGCTGGCCCTACAGGACTTTTGCTAATAGGAATGGTGTTCCTGCTGTGACACTGACAAACCATAGTGTCTGAAGATTTAGGGGCTAGGTGCAGTGCATTTGGAGACACACAGCTGAAGACCCACGTGGAGCGTATCTGTCCTACTGGGGAATCAGATCAGGTAAAGTTTTACTCCTATGCATCCTGCTTAGACCTTACCAGACTAGTAAGATATTTTTAGACTTTGTTTAAAACAATAAACTAATCGCTAAATACTTAAATACTAACAAGCATTACAAGCTACACAAGTCATTGTGAAATTCTTCCATTTTCAAAGAAAACAATTCCCCCCCCCCCCACCAGCACGCTGCAAGCCATCTAATGTTAATCTATACAGTCATGAAACTGATTTTCTAGAAACCTGCACTATTGTCACAAAGAAACATGAACTGGTTTTCACCAGTCTGCAAATACCTGACCAGTCGCGATTTCAAATTTTCACTTCACTTGGGAATTTGGACTATTCTCGATGGTTGGCTTCACATTCCCCTTCTTTAGGGAAGTATCACAAGCCCTTAGAGCAGCCAAGTCAGAGAGTTTAGTCTGAAAGGGAAGGGCTGTGAGCTGGTCATGTAAATTTCATGCAATTGATGTTTACTGGGCAGAGACTGTGACACTGTGGTCATCCGAGACTGTTAAAACCTGTACAAGAAATCACCTTTAAATGGTACCTGTCATTAATCATGAAAAATAATATGTTATAGATTAGCCTATTTGAATTACCTTTCTAATATACTTCTTAATAAAATTTAGTAATTTAATGTAATAAATTAACAACTAAAAAATTGGCCACCAGGGGTCCTCCTACTGGTCCTGTCTGCAGTCTCATTGGCAGATTGTCTCCTGTAGCAGTCTGGTAGACACAGAAGTCACGAAATGCAAGGGCCCCTGTCACCCATGTCCACCCCCCCTGTTACCCAGGTCCACCCTCTACCCCCCCGTCACCCATGTCCACCCCCCCTGCCAACCATGTCCACCCCCCCTGTCACCCATGTCCACCCCCCCAGTCACTCGTGTCCACCCCCCTATCACCCATGTTCACCCCCCGTCACCCATGTCCACCCGCCCGTCACCCATGTCCACCCGCCCGTCACCCATGTCCACCCCCCTGTCACCCATGTACACCCCCCCCCTGTCACCCATGTCCACCTCCTGTCATCCCGGTCCACCCCCATCACCCCTGTCCACCCTCCTGTCATCCCTGTCACCCCTGTCAACCCTGCGGTCACCCCTGTCCACCCTCCTGCCACCCATGTTCACCCTCCTGTCACCCATGTTCACACCCCTATCCACCCTCCTGTCACCCATGTCCACCCCCCGTCACCCATGTCCACCCCCCCCGTCACCCATGTCCACCCCCCTGTCACCCATGTCCACCCCCCCTGTCACCCATGTCCACCTCCTGTCACCCCGATCCACCCCTGTCACCCCTGTCCACCCTCCTGTCATCCCTGTCACCCCTGTCCACCCTCCTGCCACCCATGTTCACCCTCCTGTCACCCATGTTCACACCCCTATCCACCCTCCTGTCACCCATGTCCACCCCCCCGTCACCCATGTCCACCCCCCCTGTCACCCATGTCCACCTCCTGTCACCCCGGTCCACCCCCCTGTCACCCCTGTCCACCCTCCTGTCATCCCTGTCACCCCTGTCCACCCTCCTGTCACCCCTGTCCACCCTCCTGCCACCCATGTTCACCCTCCTGCCACCCATGTTCACCCTCCTGTCACCCATGTTCACACCCCTATCCACCCCCCCTGTCACCCAAGTTCACCCTCTTGTCACCTATGTTCACCCTCCTGTCATCCCTTTCACTCCCGTCCACCCTCCTGTCACCCCTGTCCACACCTATGTTCACCCTCCGGTCACCCATGTTAACCTCTCTGTCATCCATGTTCACCCTCCTGTCAACCCCGTCACTCATGTCCACCCCCCTCTCACACATGTCCACCCTCACTCATGTTTACCCCCCCCCCCCCCGTCTACCCCCGTAGTCTACCCTGTTACCCATGTCCACCCTCCTGCTCATCCATCTGTCCCTTTGTCACCCCAGTCCACCCTCTGTCACTCCTGTCCCTCTTTTACCCCCTTGTCAACCTTGTCCACCCCTCTGACCCCCTGTCTCCCATGTCCACCCTCCTGTCATCCATGTCCACCCCCCCCCCCATTCAACCCTCTGTCACTCATGTTCACCCTCCATTGTCCACCCCTCTGACCACATCCTTGTCACCCATGTCCACCCCCTATTCACTCCTCTGTCACCCCCTATGCCCCGTCACCGATGTTCACTTTTCTACATCCATCTGTCACCCTTGTACACCTCCCTACACCCCTCTGTACACTCCTCTACACCCCTCTGTCACCCATGTACACTCCTCTACACCCCTCTGTCACCCATGTCCACCCATCTGTCACCCATGTCCACTCCCCCCGTCACCCATGTCCACTCCTCCCGTCACCCATGTCCACTCCTCCCGTCACCCATGTCCACCCCCCCGTCACCCATGTTCACCCCCTGTCACCCCTGTCCATCCTCCTGTCACCCCTGTCCACCCTCCTGCCACCCCTGTTCACCCTCCTGCCACCCATGTTCACCCTCCTGTCACCCATGTTCACCCATGTTCACCCTCCTGTCATCCCTTTCACTCCCGCCCACCCTCCTGTCACCCATGTTCACCCCCCTGTCACCCATGTCCACCCCCGTCACCCATGTCCACACCCATGTTCACCCTCCTGTCATCCCTGGCACTCATGTCCACCCCGCCCGTCATTCATGTCCACCCCCCGTCTCACACATGTCCACCCTCCTATCATTCCCATCACCCATGTCCACCCCCCCCCTCTCACCCATGTCCACCCTCCTGTCATCCATGTTGCCTTGTCCACTCCCCTGTCCATCCCTGTCACTCATGTTTACCCCCCCCCCCACGTCTACCCCCGCAGTCTACCCTGTCACCCATGTCCAACCTCCTGTTCACCCATCGGTCCCTTTGTCACCCCAGTCCACCCCTCTGTCACTCCTGTTCCTCTTTTACCCCCTTTTCACCCCTCTGACCCCGTCTGCCATGTCCACCCTCCTGTCATCCATGTCCACCCCCCATCCAACCCTCTGTCGCCCATGTTCACCCTCCATTGTCCACCCTTCTGACCACATCCTTGTCACCCATGTCCACCCTCTATTCACCCCTCTGTCAACCCCTAAGCCCCGTCACCCATGTTCACTTTTCTACATCCATCTGTCACCCTTGTAGACCTCCCTACACCCCTCTATACACTCCTCTACACCCCTCTGTCACCCATGTTCACTCTTCTACACCCCTCTGTCACCCTTGTACACCTCCCTACACCCCTCTGTACACTCCTCTACACCCCTCTGTCACCCATGTACACTCCTCTACACCCCTCTGTACACTCCTCTACACCCCTTTGTCACCCATGTACACTCCTCCTACACCCCTCTTTCATCCATGTACACTCCTCTACACCCCTGTCACCCATGTACACTCCTCTACACCCCTCTGTACACTCCTCTACACCCCTTTGTCACCCATGTACACTCCTCCTACACCCCTCTTTCATCCATGTACACTCCCCTACACCCCTCTGTCACCCATGTACACTCTTCTACACCCCTCTGTCACCCATGTACACTCCTCTACACCCCTCTGTCACCCATGTACACTCCTCTACACCCCTCTGTTACCCATGCACACTCCTCTACACCCCTCTGTCACTCATGTACACTCCTCTACACCCCTCTGTACACTCCTACACCCCTCTTTCATCCATGTACACTCCTCTACACCCCTCTGTACACTCCTACACCCCTCTGTCGCTCATGTACACTCCTCTACACCCCTCTGTACACTCCTCTACTCCCCTCTTTCATCCATGTATGCTCCTCTACACCCCTCTGTCACCCATGAACACTCCTCTACACCCCACTGTCACCCATGTACACTCCTCTACACCCCTCGGTCACCCATGTACACTCCTCTACACCCCTCTGTATACTCCTCTACATCCATCTGTCACCCAAGTACACTCCTCTACACCCCTCTGTCATCCATGTACACTCCTTTACACCCCTCTGTACACTCCTCTACATCCATCTGTCACGTATGTACACTCCTCTACAACCCTCTGTACACCCCTCTGTCACCCATGTACACTCCTCTACACCCCTCTGTCACCCATGTACACTCCTCTACACCCCTCTGTACACCCCTCTGTCACCCATGTACACTCCTCTACACCCCTCTGTCACCCATGTACACTCCTCTACACCCCTCTGTACACTCCTCTACATTCATCTGTCACCCATGTGCACTCCTCTACACCCGTCTGTCACCTATGTACACTCCTCTACACCCCTCTGTACACTCCTACACCCCACTTTCATCCATGTACACTCCTATACATCCATCTGTCACCCATGTACACTCCTCTACACCCTTCTGTAACCTATGTCCACTCCTCTACACCTCTCTGTCACCCATGTACAGTCCTCTACACCCCTCTGTCACCGATGTACACTCCTCTACACCCATCTGTCACCCATGTACACTCCTCTACACCCCTCTGTACACTCCTCTACACCCCTCTGTACACTCCTCTACATCCCTCTGTCACCCATGTACACTCTTCTACTCCCCTCTGTCACCAATGTAAAAAAAAAAAAAAGTGCGGAGCCTAATAGGTTTGTTTTGTAGGTTTAACGGTGAAGAATTGTGTGTGGAAGAAATCGTGATGATGGCCTGGACCGGATGGAGAAGAGAAGGCAATATTGCAATTTAGAGAAGACGTCATTGGTGAGTTGCTGTATAAAGCAGCACTTTAAACTACATACCCACTGATAAATAGATATAGTGCAGTGCGTTTTTTCCCTTTTTTTTTTTTTCTGCTCATCAACCTCGGTAGCGGTGCCCCACGGAAATTTTTTTCCCTGAGGTGTGCCCTGACCCGAAAAAGGTTGGGAAACACTGCCCTATACACAGACCATTATACTATAAAGGATCTGTATACAATATAAATGATTATATACAGGACCATATGGCGGTAGATAACAGCTGTACACAGGATGTGTATACCATATAACTGATTGCTGTTACATTTTGGGACTCACAATTACGTATTTTCTGATCAGCGGTGTCTTCTTTCCTTTTCTTCTCCATCCGTATCAAACCGCCATGTGGATCTCTTAACATCTGCAGGAATAACATGTCAGACTCTGCATTTTTCCAGTGCCCTCCCCTCCTCTACACAATCTTTCCATCTGTAGGCCCACAAACTGTAATAATGCCCTCCTTGGTGTCCTGCACAATAAAAGGGCAGGTAGGTAGGTAGCCAGGTAAATATGTAAGTAGGTATGTAGATCAGGAATCCAGATATGTAGGTAGGTGACAAGCCAGTTAGGTAGAGGGCTAGCTAGGTAGTTAGGCAGCCATATATGAAGGTTAAGTATGTACATAGTTAGGTAGCTGGGTATGTAGGTAGTTAGATAGCCTGGTATGTAGGTAAGTAGTTAGGCATCCAGGTATAAAGTTAGGTAGCCCCCCCCTTCCCCATAGGTGTAGGCAGCAGAGTTAGCCTCCACCCTTCCCCATAGGTATAGGCAGCAGTGTTACCCCCCCCCCCTTCCCAATAAGTATAGGATCAGAGTTAACCCCCTTTCTCCTTAGGTATAGGCAGCAGAGTCCCCCCCTTTCCCCATAGCTATAGGCAGAGTTAATCCCCCCATTCCCCATAGGTATAGGCAGAGTTAAACCCCCTTTTACCCATATGTATAGGCAGAGTTACCCCCCTCCCCCTTTCCCCATAGGTATAGGCAGAGTTACCCCCCTCTTCCCCATAAGTATAGGCATAGTTACCCCCCCCCCCCCTTTCCCCATAGGTATAGGCAAAGTAAAAAAAAAATTATGCTCCCCTGATGTCCCACGCAGCGATCTCTTCAGCAGCAGGGGCCCGCGTCTTCTCCCCTCCACAGTACAGGCGCCGATGAGTGACGTCATCGGCGCCTGTACTGCATGCTGCATGGGGGCGGAGGTCACGTTTCCTCTGTGTAAGCTGCAGATGCGACTCAGACGGAGGGGACACCTTCTCCTGTATGCGCGTGTATCGCACATACCGGAGAAGGCAGTGCTGTCTGCTGGGGATCTGGGACAAGTGTCTCGGATCCTCAGTAGCAGCAGCGTTGGGCCTTTACCCAGCAGGGCCCTCAGATGATGTACGATCGGACAGGCTGGTCAGTCCGCCCCTGAATGCATTTGGGACCTCAGCTCAGCACAGAGTATAGAGTGTAGCCTCAGCCAATCACTGCCCATCTCACACTGAACTTCTCTGGGCTGTATGTAGCAGAGTGAGAGAGGAATTTCTAATATTTTGCAAATATATTGCTAATATTTCTTTTTAAGGAGACCACCAGATAGCCTGGGGAATTTCATAGGCCAGGCAATGGGAAAATAGATAACCTGTAAGACTCCTTACATCAGCTGGTGTTCTGCACAAGGAGAAACACTACAGTAGGTTAGTCAGAAAACGAATCTCACGGCTTGGCCATTGATTCATTTTGATTGAAAAAAAAGTTTTGCGTTTAATGTGGCCAGATTGCTCCAAGCAAGTAAAAAAGTGGGACTATTTTCAGACTAAAGAAATGGATGACCAATCAGCGACCTTGGTGGTCACTCTCCGTACTCACAGGAGTGTTACAGTAATGACTTTGAGACACAGGGGGAGATGACTGATACACACCAGGAGGGAAAAGATGAATGGAAAGTAATGACTGCGACACACTGGGGAAAATAAGTGGACAGAAATGACTGCAACACACGGAGGAGATTAGGGGACAGTAATAACTGTGACACACAGTGGGGAGAGGAGGGGACACTAATGACTGTGGTAAAGGCAGATGAGGAGACACTAATGACTGTGACACTGGAAGAGCTGAGGGGATACTAATGACTGATCATATGATGTCACATAACGTCACATGCGGCATCCAGGCTCCTAACTTTTTTTCTGGCTCCTAGATCCTTAACAAATTTGTTAGGCCCTGCTATAGCGCTCTGGCTCCTCCCATAACAGGGTGTGGTGATGTTTAAGCGTTTATGAACCCACCACTTGTTATATTTCACAGATCCTTTGTGTTTTGCACATAATTCCCCTGATACTATTAACAACAATAAAACATCCAGACTATGAAAGTGTTGATATTTTAAAAGGTTTCTAAGTTATATCATAGCGTTCGTCTGCCAAGCGGCTTAATAGGATTGGGAGACAAAACAAGCAGCTGAAATCCATATTGTTCAGTGTCAATTGTGGGTTGAAAACCTAGAAGTTCACGACCTCGCCTCATTCATCTTTCATATCCATCATCAATCAATTCTCTCATTGTGAAAAAGACTGAACAAATAAAAGGGAATATTAGCAAGGTCATACTTCCTAAACCCCGAACTGAAACATGCACTATGGGGAAACAATAAAGGGATTCTGTCACCAAAACACCTTTGAATCCACTTTACTAGTAGTTGATGTCAAGCGAATGGACTAAAAATTGATTTACAGGGTATTTGTAAGTAAAACAGCTTTCTCTGGATATACAGATCTTATTAACTGTGTCTACACTATCACAAAAGCTTCTATTCTATGGAAAATCACAATTGCGAAGGTTTCTAAAGACAACCATCTAGGAAAGGAGCCGCTCCCCCCACATAGTTTTCACCTTGGAAGCTTTCCTCGAGAAAAAGAACATAATTCTGGCTGGTTTCTAGTGACAACAAAACATTTCCTCCAGGATTTTTATGAATGCTCCCTCCATAACGTTGTAGAGATAATGCTCATAAAATTTGTGGATCCAAGGTTATTCAAGACTAAAATACAATGGTGGCAAATGGCAACATTAGTTACAATAATAGATTCTCTTGTATCAATAGTACAATGTCATAAGGCTATACTGGAATAGGGTATGTAAATTTTAAAGGACTTTGACTAGTTCCCAATATAAAAATGTTCTTGTATGAGTTTGGTTCACATCTGATAGGGAGTTGTGTTCAAAGAAACCCCCTTTTAATATCCCTGAGAGTTAAAGGAGATACATCCCCTTAGACCCATGTCAAAGGTAGCTAACCAGCACAATGCTCCATACTGAGGGACAGCTGTCCATAGATTGGTCCTCTTCCTTTTGTAGGAGATTCTGGTTTGGCACATAAACCCTAGCAATGCTCTTCTCAAAGCTTTCAATTACAGGGTAGCAACCTCCAATTGGTGGTGCTAGACATTCAGCTTTCCTCCTGGAAACCCATAACAGGAGGCAATTATTGACCAAATAGACTGATAAATGCCCTTTCTATTGGGCCAAATCCTGAATGAGGACAGCCCACTCTTGCCAAGTTAGTTCCTGGAGTTTATCACAATGTCTGTATCTTTGTTTGTCCGCCTGCTTTATGAGGATTTAACACAGGTTCTCAATGGGATTGAGACCTGGGTATATTCCTAGCCATAGACCCAAAATGTATATGTTTTGTTCTCTGAGCCCCTTAGTTATCACTTTTGCCTTGTGACATGGTCTCCGCCATGCTGGAAAAAAGCATTATTCCTCACCATATTGTTCCTGGCTTGTTGGGAGAAGTCCATTAAGATAAACTCTACTGAAAGGGGTCTTCACAGCTTGCCTCACTGTGGTGTACAGTGGTCCCTCATCATACGATGCTAATTCGTTCCAAACGACCCATCGTTTGTCGAATCCATCGTATGTTGAGGGATTCGTGCAATGTAAAAAGTGCATTTAATACTCACCTGTCTCCACCACACCGGACCGCGTCCTCACCGCTCCTGATGCTGTCCCAGGGGCTCCCGATGCTGTCCCGCTGCATCGGCGTCTTCTTTGGGATCCTCCGGCTTCTTCCGCATCTTCTCCAGTGTCTGGGCCTCGCTTTCTGGTGACTTTATTACGTTGCTGCGCCGGCACGGCGTGTGTAGCGATGTAATAACGATGCCGGAAAGCGAGGCCCGGACCCTGGAGAAGATGCAGAAGATGCCGGAGGATCGCGAAGTGGACCCGGAGCAGCGGGGATAGGTAAGTGTACCTGTCCGGGATGCTTAAACTGCTATCCGACAGCAGCTTAAGCATTTTGCGCTGTCGGATAGCAGTTAATGCGATGGCCCCGACATGTAAAAGCATCGTATGTCGATGCTTACATCGACATGCGATGGCCTCTGAGAGGCCATCATATGTCGATTTCATCATATGTCGGGGCCATTACATGTCGGGGGGTTACTGTATGTATAAAAGATTGTGTTACACATGGTTAGTTGTATTCCAATTCCTTATTGCAGGATGTAATGCGGTAAAGATCATGGCATGGAAGTCGAGGCTAGCTAAACTTCTACATAGCTAGCTTGCTGGCAGGTGAGAAACTTGGAGGAGTTCATTCACTGACCTGAGCCATGGTTCCAGCCATTGGAGAGGGTTGAAATAAAGGTCTCCACAGCACTCTAGAAGGTCCTAGTAGCCTGTGGAGGGGGGGGGGGGAGGGGGGTTGAAGGTCATGTGACCTGCTTCTCACACACTTTTATGCTCCTTTCACACTATGAGTATTCAGCCGTTATTAAACATCCGTTTTCTGTGTAAAAACGGATGTATAATAACGGATTAAATAACGGGTGCTAACGGCGGATTAACGTCCATCAAAATAATAGGCATATTCATCCTTTAAGACCTGTTACAACATCCCTCTTGTACGGCCATTGTAACACCTCTGCCTACAGACTCCCACAGCCGGGACTACTACTACTCTCATCATTTAACAGACTTGTTTCCATGATGGGAGTAGAAGGCCCCTGGCTGCGGGAGTCTGCTGGTGGCTGGGGAGGCTACATTAGTGTTTGTACTACTACCCCCATCATGGAACAAACTCTGTTTGGGGGTTGTAGTATAGGGGTTGAGGGATTGATCGCACCAGGTTTCACTTCTGAGACCCAATGCGATCAGAAGTTATTAAACAGGGGAACGGGCGGCATGCTCCGCTCCCCTGCTATGTACGGTGTATTTTATTTTCATTTTTAAATTCCCTGCCGGGAGCCCTGAATGGCCAGTATGGAGTAGCCATTCAGGGCTCCCAGCTGGGTTTTTAACTTCAGTGCGTCCCCTTATCCCCCCCATGTCCCATTTATATATTTATGATTTCCCCCCCCCCCTGTATATAGATGCGCTGCGGGGGTCAGACACATATCCATATGTTTGGCCCCCACAGCGCTTCTATAATCATATACCGCCGCAGTGCTATGAATGAAAAGTATTGGCCAGATGCGCTGCTGTTAGAATACTTTTCATTCATAGCGCTGCCAAGGCAAATGATTATAGAAGAGCTGTGGGGGGGCCAGACATATGGATATATGTCTGACCCCCACAGCGCATCTATATACAGATGCCGCCGCAGGGCTATGAATGACCAGTATTTTTTCAGCAGCGTATCGGGACGGCCAGGTTTACTTTCCTGCCAGATGCACTGCTGTTAGAATACTTTTCATTCATAATGCTGCCGGGGACTTATGAATATAGAAGCGCTGTGGGGGCCAGACATATAGCGTTATCTGGCCCCCACAGTACTTCTATGTACATATGCCACCGCAGCACTATGAAAGACAAGTATTCTTTTAGCGGCGCATCGGGCCGGCTGGCTTCCCGCCCAATGTGCTGCTAATAGAATGCTTTTCAATCATAGTACTGCTGGGGGCTTATGATAGCGCTGCAGGGGGAAAATATATATATGGCCTGCTGGGGGGGGAAATATATATATAGGCTGCTGGGAAATATATATGTGCTGCAGGGGTAAAATATCTATATGCGCTGTGGGGGAAAATATATATATGCACTGCGGGGGATAATATATATGCGCTGACAATGACAATACCTACATGAATGCGCTGCGGGGGGAAATACTTATATAGCGCAGCAGGGGGCAAGATATATAGAAGCACTGTGAGGGAAAGACATTTACCCCCCCCCCCCTCCCAGCAATTCTATGTATCTTTCCCCACCACAGCGCTTCTATTTGAAAACCCCACCGGGAGCCCTGAATGGCTCCCTAGTGCCGGCCATTCAGGGCTCCCAGCGGGGAATTTAAAAATGAAAGTAAATGACATCGTACATCATAGGGGAGTGGAGCATGCTGCCCGCTCCCCTGTTTAATAACTTCTAATCGTATCGGGTCTCACTTTTGCAATCATTTCCTCAGCCTCTGTACTACATGTTTGTTCCATGATGATGTAGCCGCCCCAGCCACCGGCAGACTCCCGCAGCCAGGGAACTACTACTCCAATTATGGAAGCAAGTCTGTTCCATGATGGGAGTAGTAGTAGTCCCTCAGCACTGCAGGAGTCTGCTGATGTCACCTCTTCTGAGCATGCTCAGAAGTAATAACGGATATTATAAACCAGGTGCAAAAGGATGACATAAAGGCTCATCCATTTCCAATAGACTTCAATGTTAAAAATAACGGCCGTTAATTTACCCGTTTCTTCTAGTGCATGTGCCGTTTTTTTCTTTGGTCAGAAATAACGTCCGTTATTCATGATGGGCTATAATGGGTCATAACGGATAATCAAAAAATCCCATAGACATGAATGGAGGGGGCGTGGCGTGACGTCACGTCCCCAGTCCTGGAAACCCGGAGGTTTCCGAAACTGGAGATTAATCACCTGCATAGAATGCGGGTGCTGCAGGGAGATCGCAGGGGTCTCAGCAGCGGGCCCCCCGCGATCAGACATCTTATCCCCTATCCTTTGGATAGGTTTTAAAAAATGTTTGCCCAAAATACCCCTTTAATGTTTTTTTCTTTTGTGGCCCACTGAGGTAATACACTTGCAGCTTTAAATGGCACCTTTCATAATTTTTGTGCTTCCTGAGGGTGGTCCCCGATGTCTTCTTCCTGCCCTGCCAACTTTGATTGATAGATCTCTCCTTGGATCCCTTCCCCCAAACAAGAAAATAGATATAAATGAAGGCTGGTTGGACAGGGAGAAACCCCCGGGGACAACCCCAATGATTTGTTTTTTTGGCAACTTGAAGACAGGTTCCTTTTAATAAAATACACATAATGTATCATCGCAATAAGTTGTGTTAAGGCACAAAATCTACATCTGAATCAATCAGAGAATATATCTACAGCCCACCTCCAGCCATAAAGAAAAATTTCCAATGGTTCTGACTCCTCAAATAACAGCATGAATTCCTTCTGTTCGAAGCTGATCTGCTTACAATAAGGGCTTCTTCTGCCTCTCATTTTGGAAACAAGGAATATTTTTCATATAAAAAGACTTAATGAAGAAACTGCGAGGCTCCCTGGTCTCTAAGCTTTAAAGGGGTTATCAAACATAAGGTGAATTTACTAATTATCTGTCAATCAGTAATGGACATGCTTATCAAGGATCCGTGCTTGTGCTGGTGGTAAATAGTCATGTCCTCTGATGTCATGTCATGTCATGTCACGCTGCTGGCTTGTTTGTGTGAACTGGCCATTTCCTGTTTCTTTGCCCTCCCTCCAACTACAATCCCCAGGATCCCTAGTTTTTAGGTGGGTGGTGACTTATCTTCCTCCCACACATCAGCCACCCACCTAGTGCAGAACAGCTAGGCTTCCTTCTATACATGCTGTGCTTGAAACTACAATTCCCTGCAGCGTTGTGGAGAATAATCTTCCACCCACCCAGCGGTCATTCTACTTATTTTAGCACAGACATGCGCCCATTCAACAATTGACTAATGATGCATTGCCTCAGGCCGCAATGAACATCCGGGGCAAAGATCATATAAGAATTGTGAGACCAGCCATCAAACACAGGTACAGACACTATATGGGTGATGGATGTTCACAAATGTTATCATTCGTTTTATTCAGTTATTTCATCCATTTTTTCATGACTCGTTATTTCTGAATAAGAGCTGTCAGAATCAGGGCCGCCGTCAGGGGGGGTACAGCCAGTACTGCAGTAAGGGGCCTGGGCTCCCGGAGGCCTGGGCCCTCGCTGCACCCCCCTGTAGCCACCGCATCAAAAAAGCAGAAGTATCAGGATTTGGCAGGCTGGAGGTGGATCCTCTGTGTCAGAGAGGGATTGGCGTGGACCGTGTCGGTGGACCGGTTCTAAGTTGCTACTGGTTTTCACCAGAGCCCGCCGCAAAGCGGGATGGACTTGTAGCGGCGGTAGCAACCAGGTCGTATCCACCGGCAACGGCTCAACCTCTCTGACTGCTGAGATATGGGCGGTACAAGGGATTAGACAAGAGCAGGGTCGGGCGTAGCAGAAGGTCAGGGCAGGCAGCAAGGATCGTAGTCAGGGGCAACGGCAAGGAGGTCTGGAACACAGGCTAGGAACACACAAGGAATGCTTTCACTGGCACAATGGCAACAAGATCCGGCAAGGAAGTGCAGGGAAGTGAGGTAATATAGGGAAGTGCACAGGTGAAGACACTAATTAAAACCCATGCGCCAATCAGAGGCGCACCGGCCCTTTAAATCGCAAAGACTCGGCCCTAGGGAGCGGGTCGGGATGCACACCGCGAGCGGGCGCGTCCCGCATCACGAATCGCATCCCAGCTGGGGACATTATCGCAGCGCACCCGGTCAGCGGGTCTGACCTGGGCGCTGCGAACAGGAGAACGCTGTGAGCGCTCCGGGGAGGAGCGGGGACCCGGAGCGCTCGGCCTAACAGTACCCCCCCCCCTTGGGTCTCCCCCTCTTTTTAGAACCTGAGAATTTGTGGATAAGGTCCTTGTCAAGGATGTTGTCCTCGGGTTCCCATGACCTCTCCTCCGGGCCGCAATTCTCCCAATCTACAAGAATTTTTTTTTTTACCTCTGTCCGTCTTGGATGCCAGAATTTCTTTAACCGAGAAGATCTCAGAGGACCCGGAGACAGGAGTAGGAGCAACAACCTTAGGAGAAAAGCGGTTAAGGATGAGTGGTTTAAGGAGACAGACATGAAAAGCATTAGGAATACGGAGAGAAGGAGGAAGAAGGAGTTTGTAGGAGACAGGGTTGATTTGGCATTTGATTTTAAAAGGACCAAGATAACGTGGTCCCAGTTTATAACTGGGGACACGAAAGCGGACATACTTGGCGGAGAGCCACACTTTGTCTCCAGGAGAAAAGACAGGAGGAGTTCTTCTTTTTTTGTCGGCATGTTTCTTCATCCGGGATGAGGCCTGTAGGAGAGATTTTTGAGTCTCTTTCCAGATGGTGGAGAAGTCCCGAGTCACCTCATCAACAGCGGGCAAACCAGAAGGCATGGGAGTGGGGGGGGGGGGGGGAGAGGGTGACGGCCGTACACCACAAAGAATGGGAATTTAGGGGAAGACTCAGAGACTTTGAAATTGTACGAGAATTCGGCCCATGGTAGGAGATTGGCCCAGTCATCCTGGCGGGAGGAAACAAAATGTCGCAAATAGTCACCAAGAACCTGATTAACTCTTTCCACTTGCCCATTGGATTGGGGATGATAAGAAGATGAGAAGTTTAATTTGATTTTAAGCTGATTACAGAGGGCCCTCCAGAATTTCGACACAAATTGAACGCCTCTATCCGAGACGATATGCGTAGGAAGCCCGTGAAGGCGAAAAATGTGCACAAAAAATTGTTTCGCCAACTGAGGCGCAGAAGGAAGACCTGGAAGAGGAATAAAATGTGCCATCTTGGAGAAACGATCAACGACCACCCAAATAACTGTGTTGCCATGGAAAAAAGGTAAGTCTGTAATAAAGTCCATAGAAATCTGAGACCATGGTCGCTCAGGAACAGGCAGAGGATGGAGGAGACCGGCAGGCTTCTGGCGAGGGGTCTTGTCCCGGGCACAGACTGTACAAGCCCGAACAAAATCAGCAACATCTGCTTCCAGGGTAGGCCACCAATAAAAACGAGAGATGAGCTGGACGGATTTTGATGCCAGCATGGCCGGCGAGGTGTGAGGAGTGTCCCCACCTGAGAATCCTGAGGCGCTGGCGTGGAGGGACAAAGGTCTTTCCTGGAGGAGTTTGTCTGATGGAAGCTGGAGAAGCGGAGATCAGACAGTCAGGAGGAATAATGTGTTGCGGGGAGGCTTCCATTTCAGAGGCATCCGAGGAACGAGAGAGAGTGTCAGCCCTAATGTTCTTGTCAGCGGGGCGAAAATGAATCTCAAAGTTAAAACGGGCAAAGAACAACGACCACCTAGCCTGGCTGTCACGGATCGGCAGGCTGGAGGTGGATCCTCTGTGTCAGAGAGGGTTTGGCGAGGACCGTGTCGGTGGACCGGTTCTAAGTAGCTACTGGTTTTCACCAGAGCCCGCCGCAAAGCGGGATGGTCTTGCAGCGGCGGTAGCAACCAGGTCGTATCCACCGGCAACGGCTCAACCTCTCTGACTGCTGAGATAGGCATGGTACAAGGGATAAGGCAAAAGCAAGGTCGGACGTAGCAGAAGGTCAGGGCAGGCAGCAAGGATCGTAGTCAGGGGCAACGGCAGGAGGTCTGGAATACGGGCTAGGAACAGACAAGGGAACGCTTTCACTAGGCACAAGGGCAACAAGATCCGGCAAGGGAGTGCAGGGGAAGTGAGGTATAAGTAGGAAGTGCACAGGTGGAAACTAAACAAGCTAATTGGGAAGATTGGGCCAGGCACCATCATTGGTGCACTGGCCCTTTAAATCAAGAGAGCTGGCGCGCGCGCGCCCTAGAGAGCGGAGCCGCGCGCGCCAGAGCATGACAGCCGGGGACCGGGATAGGTAAGTGACCTGGGATGCGATTCGCGAGCGGGCGCGTCCCGCTGTGCGAATCGCATCCCCAACGGCCATGACAGTGCAGCGCTCCCGGTCAGCGGGACTGACCGGGGCGCTGCAGGGAGAGAGACGGCGCGAGCGCTCCGGGGAGGAGCGGGGACCCGGAGCGCTCGGCGTAACAGTACCCCCCCCTTGGGTCTCCCCCTCTTCTTGGAGCCCGAGAACCTGAGGATAAGAGTTTTGTCCAGGACGTAGTCCTCAGGTTCCCAAGATCTCTCCTCTGAGCACTCAAGTACAAAGGGTCCAAGATAACGTGGTCCGAGATTAAAACTGGGGACACGGAAGCCGAAATACTTGGCGGAGAGCCACACAAAAACAGGAGGAGCTCTTCTCTTTTTTCCGGCAAGCTTCTTCACCCGGGATGAGGCCAGCATGAGGAATTTCAGAGTCTTTTTCCAGTTGGTGGCGAAGCCCCGGGAAACCACATCAACAGCGGGCACACAAGAAGGCGTGGGGGTGGGGAGGGAGGGAAGAGGGTCAATCCCGGCACGGGGCAGAGTGTCAACAGGACGGGAGCCATGAGGAGGAGACACAGCAAAGTCCAGACAGGCCTTGGGGAGGCCAGGTAAAGGGGGAGACACAGAGGCTTGACTGACGGGACTGGGAGCAGACATGAGGCACTTCCTGTGGCAAGAAGCACCCCAGCTCCCGATCTCCCCGGTGGTCCAGACAAGGGCAGAAGATGGGGGTTGGAGCCATGGCAGACCGAGGAGGACTTCAGAGGAGCATTTGGGCAAAACAAAAAGTTCCATGCTGAAGAGCAGGGGTTCTGTGCGGTAACGCACAGTGCAGTGTAGAAATAAATCTTCTTTCTTCCTGCGGCGAGTCCTCTCCTCAGGGGTCAGGCGGGACCGATCCACTTGCATAGCCTCCTCGGCGGGAGGCACAGGGGTGGATTGCAATGGATACTGTAAGAGAGGTGCTCCGGGCGGTGTGGCACATGGCAGGGCCTTCCCAGGCAGGAGACCACGGCAGAGTCTAGAGTCCCCATCAAATTTGTCCGGCAGGGACAAGCAGAGGTTAGGAGCGGCCGGTTGCTGCGGAGGAGTTGCAGGAGCCGGCGGAGGAGATGGTTGTTGCAGCTGTAGCTGTGACTGAAATTGTGACTGAAGCTGCTGTATCTGTGACTGAAGTTGCTGTGTCACGGTGGTCAAGTATGCCAGCTGGTGATTTCGTTGGGTGATCTTTAGGGCTTGCTGGGCGATCACCGTGGAAATGTCGGCAAGACTTGACAGCGGCACCTCAGCGGAATCCATGGCCGGATCTACTGTCACGGATCGGCAGGCTGGAGGTGGATCCTCTGTGTCAGAGAGGGTTTGGCGAGGACCGTGTCGGTGGACCGGTTCTAAGTAGCTACTGGTTTTCACCAGAGCCCGCCGCAAAGCGGGATGGTCTTGCAGCGGCGGTAGCAACCAGGTCGTATCCACCGGCAACGGCTCAACCTCTCTGACTGCTGAGATAGGCATGGTACAAGGGATAAGGCAAAAGCAAGGTCGGACGTAGCAGAAGGTCAGGGCAGGCAGCAAGGATCGTAGTCAGGGGCAATGGCAGGAGGTCTAGAATACGGGCTAGGAACAGACAAGGGAACGCTTTCACTAGGCACAAGGGCAACAAGATCCGGCAAGGGAGTGCAGGGGAAGTGAGGTATAAGTAGGAAGTGCACAGGTGGAAACTAAACAAGCTAATTGGGAAGATTGGGCCAGGCACCATCATTGGTGCACTGGCCCTTTAAATCAAGAGAGCTGGCGCGCGCGTGCCCTAGAGAGCGGAGCCGCGCGCGCCAGAGCATGACAGCCGGGGACCGGGATAGGTAAGTGACCTGGGATGCGATTCGCGAGCGGGCGCGTCCCGCTGTGCAAATCGCATCCCCAACGGCCATGACAGTGCAGCGCTCCCGGTCAGCGGGACTGACCGGGGCGCTGCAGGGAGAGAGACGCCGTGAGCGCTCCGGGGAGGAGCGGGGACCCAGAGCGCTCGGCGTAACACTGGCGAGGGTTCAGTCATTGGGCAGACTGAAGATAAGAGAGATTCTTGTGATCGGTGTATATAATAACTGGGTATTTGGACCCCTCCAGCAGGTGCCTCCATTCCTCGAGAGCCAGTTTTATGGCCAGTAGTTCTCGATCACCAATGGAGTAGTTTTTCTCCGCCGGAGAGAAGGTCCTAGAAAAGAAACCACAAGTAACAGCATGTCCGGAAGAATTTTTCTGTAGGAGTACAGCTCCAGCTCCCACCGAGGAGGCGTCTACCTCCAGTGAGAAGGGTTTAGATGGATCAGGTCTGGAGAGTACGGGAGCAGAAGAAAAGGCAGTTTTGAGACGGTTGAACGCCTCTTCCGCTTGAGGAGGCCAGGACTTAGGGTTGGCGTTTTTCTTGGTTAGGGCCACAATTGGGGCCACAATAGTGGAAAAATGTGGAATAAATTGTCTGTAGTAATTGGCAAACCCCAAGAAACGTTGGATAGCTCGGAGTCCGGAGGGGCGTGGCCAATCCAATACGGCTGATAGTTTGTCCGGGTCCATTTGGAGTCCCTGGCCAGAGACTAAATATCCTAGGAAGGGAAGAGATTGACATTCAAAGAGACATTTTTCCATTTTGGCATATAACTGATTGTCCCGAAGTCTCTGAAGAACCATGCGGACATGCCGGCGGTGTTCTTCTAGGTTAGAAGGAAAAATCTAAATATCGTCCAGGTAGACCACAACACAGGTATATAATAGATCACGAAAAATTTGATTAACAAAGTCCTGGAAGACGGCAGGGGCGTTGCAAAGCCCAAAAGGCATAACCAGATATTCAAAGTGTCCATCTCTGGTGTTAAACGCGGTCTTCCTCTCGTCCCCTTCCCTGATGCGGATGAGATTATATGCACCTCTTAAATCCAATTTGGTAAAGATGTTGGCGCCACGTAGGCGGTCAAAGAGTTCCGAGATAAGAGGTGGGGGATAGCATTTTTATAGTGATTTTATTAAGACCGCGGTAATCAATGCAAGGTCGTAAGGAGCCGTCTTTTTTGGAGACGAAGAAGAATCCAGCTCCGGCAGGGGAGGAAGACTTGCGGATAAATCCCCTTTTTACATTTTCTTGGATGTACTCCGTCATGGCTTGTGTTTCCGGAGCAGACAGAGGATAGATTCTGCCCCGGGGTGGAGTAGTACCAGGGAGGAGAACAATAGGACAGTCATAAGACCTGTGAGGAGGCAAAGTCTCTGCTTGTTTTTTGCAAAAAACATCAGCATAGTCCAGATAGGCCTTGGGGAGACCTGGTATCGGGGGAGCCATTGGGTTTTGACTGACAGGACTGGGAGCAGACATAAGACACTTTTTGTGGCAAGTAGTACCGCAGTTCTTGATTTCCCCGGTGGTCCAATCGAGGGTAGGGGAATGGCATTGAAGCCAAGGTAGTCCAAGAAGAATTTCAGAAGTGCAGTTAGAGAGGACCAGAAATTCAATCTTTTCATGATGGGTCCAATGCACATTAAGAGGGGTTCCGTGCAGTAACGCACAGTACAGTCCAATCTTTCACCATTAACAGAGGCGATGTAGAGGGGTCTGGCAAGACTGGTCACTGGGATGTTGAACCTGTTAACGAAAGAGGCCAAAATAAAATTTCCTGCAGATCCGGAATCCAGGAAGGCCACAGCTGAGAAGGAGAAGGTAGAAGAAGAAATTCGCACAGGCACAGTAAGACGTGGAGAAGCAGAGTTCCCACCTAGAGCTGTCTCACCTTTGTGCGGAATCGGAGTGCGTCTTTCCTGACGTGGAGGTCGGATAGGACAATCCTTCAAGAAGTGTTCGGTACTGGCACAGTACAGGCATAGGTTCTCAATGCGGCGGCGTGTCCTCTCTTGAGGTGTCATGCGAGACCGGTCTACTTGCATAGCCTCCACGGCGGAAGGCACAGGAACAGATTGCAGTGGACCAGAGAAGAGAGGAGCCGGGGAGAGAAACCGCCTCGTGAGAACAAAGTCCATATCCTGGCGGAGCTACTGACGCCTTTCGGAAAAACGCATGTCAATGCGGGTGGCCAGATGAATAAGTTCATGCAGGTTAGCAGGGATTTCTCGTGCGGCCAGCACATTTTTGATGTTACTGGATAGGCCTTTTTTGAAGGTCGCGCAGAGGTCCTTGTTATTCCAGGACAATTCGGAGGCGAGAGTACGGAATTGGATGGCGTACTCGCCAACAGAAGAATTACCCTGGACCAGATTCAGCAGGGCAGTCTCGGCAGAAGAGGCTCGGGCTGGTTCCTCAAAGACACTTCGAATCTCCGTGAAGAAAGAGTGTACTGAGGCAGTGACAGGATCATTGCGGTCCCAGAGCGGTGTGGCCCATGACAGGGCTTTCCCAGACAGAAGGCTGACCACGAAAGACACCTTTGACCTTTCAGTTGGAAATTGGTCCGACATCATCTCCAAATGCAGGGAACATTGCGAGAGAAAACCACGGCAAAGTTTAGAGTCCCCATCAAACTTGTCCGGCAATGATAAACGGAGGCTGGATGCGGACACTCGCTGCGGAGGAGGTGCAGGAGCTGGCGGAGGAGATGGTTGCTGAAGCTGTGGTAGAAGCTGCTGTAGCATCACAGTTAGTTGAGACAGCTGGTGGCCTTGTTGCGCTATCTGTTGCGACTGCTGGGCAACCACCGTGGTAAGGTCAGCGACAACTGGCAGCGGGACCTCAGCGGGATCCATGGCCGGATCTACTGTCAGGATTCGGCAGGCTGGAGGTGGATCCTCTGTGTCAGAGAGGGATTGGCGTGGACCGTGTCGGTGGACCGGTTCTAAGTTGCTACTGGTTTTCACCAGAGCCCGCCGAAAAGCGGAATGGACTTGCAGCGGCGGTAGCAACCAGGTCGTATCCACCGGCAACGGCTCAACCTCTCTGACTGCTGAGATATGCGCGGTACAAGGGATTAGACAAGAGCAGGGTCGGACGTAGCAGAAGGTCAGGGCAGGCAGCAAGGATCGTAGTCAGGGGCAACGGCAAGGAGGTCTGGAACACAGGCTAGGAACACACAAGGAACGCTTTCACTGGCACAATGGCAACAAGATCCGGCAAGGAAGTGCAGGGGAAGTGAGGTAATATAGGGAAGTGCACAGGTGAAGACACTAATTAAAACCCATGCGCCAATCAGTGGCGCACCGGGCCTTTAAATCGCAAAGACCCGGCACGCGCGCCCTAGGGAGCACGCCGGGGCAGCACAGACGGGGAGCGAGTCTGGTAAGCGGGTCGGGATGCGCACCGCGAGCCGGCGCGTCCCGCATCGCGAATCACATCCCGGCTGGGGACATTATCGCAGAGCACCCGGTCAGCGGGTCTGACCGGGGCGCTGCGAACAGGAGAACGCTGTGAGCGCTCTGGGGAGGAGCGGGGACCCGGAGCGCTCGGCGTAACAAGAAGACCGCTGTTTAAAGAGCAGTCGCCTGCTTCCAGGGAAAGCCAGTCCAGGACGTATTAAACTATAAGCGTGTCTTACAGAAAGACACGCCTATAGTTAATGCGGCGCTCAGGCTCGGCTGATTGACAGAGCCCTGTCATTCATTCTTGTGGCTCGCACACAATATGCAGGCACCAACAAGAGGCCCGGGCTTCTGTCTTATGCGCTACGGGACATAAATGACGTCGTCATCATCATGCGCAGGAGCACAGACCGGAGAAGACAGAAGAGAAGAGGCCATGGACCGTGCCGGAGCCAGGTAAATATGTTTTCTTTTGTTTTTTTTGATCTTTTGTTACTTAAAGGGGTACTCCGGAAATTCTTTCTTTTTTAATTTCTTTTTTGTCTTGTCCACAGTGCTCTCTGCTGACACCTGATGCCCAGATCAGGAACTGTCCAGACCAGGAGAAAATCCCCATAGCAAACCTATGCTGCTCTGGACAGTTCCTGACACGGACAGAGGTGTCAGCAGAGAGCACTGGGGACAAGACAAAAAAGAAATTCAAAAAGAAAAGTATTTTCTCTGTAGCATACAGCTGCTAATAAGCATTGGAAGGATTAAGATTTTTAAATAAAAGTAATTTACAAATCTATTTAATTTTCTGGCACCAGTAAAAAAAAAATTCCACCAGAGTACTCCTTTAAAGGGGCTGCTGATTATTACATATTGAGGCTACTAATTACTACCTAAGGGGGCTGCTAATTACTACCTAAAGGGGTTTGGATTCATACCTGAGGGGGCTACTGCTATTATTACCTAAGGGGGCTACTGATTACATTGAATGATATTGATATTTTTATTATCATTTTTTTTTTCATTTTTCTATTTATTATAAATTTTTATTTATATTTACATTTATTTTCAGTATTTTTATTTTATTTTCATTTGATTGTTTCGTGATTTTTATTACCAATCTTTATTCATATTTATTTTTATTTCTATCATTTTTATTTTATCAGTATTATTATTTTTATTTTCATATTAATCTTTTATATTTATTTTTATTTTTTATTTTCCCTACCTTCCAATCCATTTCATGTCTTCATTGTCTCTTAGGGTATAATCCATACCAGGTGTTATGTAGGATGTGGTTAATTCACAGGTGACCGAATCAGGTAGATATAAATGAAGCCAGTGTCATATACATTTTGTACACCACTGAAGAAGGGGTTGGATATATCCTATTGTACACCAAAACGCGTTTGGGGAAATATTATTTAATGAGAAAGTGGCTATCCAGGCTTGAACCCCATACACACATGCCCTTATTTGCTAAGAGTGTTGTGTAGGTTTCTTTGTGGGTTTTAATTCCCTACACGGTATTTACTAAGGTTTCCCTACATTTTCCACTTTCCCTACACTTTGCTTTTTTTTTACACATGCTCTGATCTGTCGGGTTTTCCTCAGTTCAAATCCACCACATTTTCTGTGGAAACCTTAGTAAATATGTTGGGTTTTTGTGAAAATGTCGGAAACACTACCCTCTTCGATAACCACGCCCCTTTCCCCTGTGACCACGCCCCTTTCTCAGGTTTTCTTAGCAAAATGGAGAGTTAGTCAGGATTTTTTCAATTCTGGCACAAAATCTGGCGGAGACAGAATTTCTGGCACAATGTGCCAGAATCTGGCGCAAAACCTGACAAAACATGTCGGGTTTGCAATAGTATATGAGGGCCAGAGTGCGGTTTTCTTCGGAGGTGCGGCACTAACATTTTCTGTACACTTGTGAAATTGATTGGACTCTGAAGAAACAAACAAAAGGGTAATATTTACAAACCTACAGCCCTGCTTACTGGGCCTTTGCATTCGAGATATCAGCGGAATATAAGTTTTAAACTGGTTGAGGGAGTGCGCGCTCCGAACTTGGTCAGCTGTTCTCCAGTCAACTGACCGCAACTTCCAGCAAGATCGCCAGCGTATTTGGCCGCTTTGAACAGCAAGAGCCACCGAGAGGACGCAGAAGCTGAACCGGACGACGTGGAGTGGTGAGTGGCACAAAGTGTCAGCCATAGTGAGCTTTCTCCCGCAGCTCCGCCCACCGAGTAGCGGGATCAGTCCTGTGGAGCTTATGTGATAAACTGCTATACGTGTCACAACTGCTTGATCTGTCTCAAGCGGTCAATCTAGGAATGTCCCTGTTTCACTTTCAGGTGTACTATAGGGCACCAACTAGTTGTATGCAGACAATGTTTATTGCCGGCTATCTATACGCGGACACTTTTTTTTGCAGGTGGAATATACTGCCGCCAACTAGTTATATGTGGACAACCTTTTTTTACAGGTGGGGTATATTGCCACACTATATGTGAGCGAAAGATGCTCAGTTTCTGAAATACAAATGTTATACTCTATGTTTGTAGGTGGTATGAACTTGTAATTTCAGTGAGTTATATTTACACATGAAGTGTGTGGCAAGCCGTGATTTTTATGGTTTTATTGTTTCAATATATACCTAAATACGGTATAGTTACTCGCAACGTCCCTGCGGAGGCAATTTTATTAGGAATAGTTATTGTGTCTTTCTCATATTTGTATTAAATATTTAATTTGGTATAGCTGGCTCCAGATAATAATTAAAGGGAAAACAAATTATTATTATTATTATTATTATTATTATATTTCAAATCAACTGGTGCCAGAAAGTTAAACAGATTTGTAAATTACCTGCATTATCCTTCCAGTATTCATCAGCTGCTGTATGCTCCATAGGAAGTCATATTTCTTTCTGGAGTTATTTTCTGTCTGACCACAGTGCCCTCTGCTGACACCTCTGTCCATGTCAGGAACTGTGCAGAGCAGGAGAGGTTTGCTATAGGGATTTGCTCCTGCTCTGGACAGTTCCTGACATGGACAGAGGTGTCATCAAAGAGCACTGTGGTCAAACAGAAAAGAGTTCCAGAAAGAAATAAGATTTCCCGTGGAGTATCCAGCAGCTGATAAATACTGGAAGGATTAAGATTTTTAAATAGAAGTAATTTACAAATCAGTTTGACTTTCTAGCACCAGTTGATTTGAAAAAAAAAAATATATATATGTTTTCCACTGGAGTACCCCTTTAACCCTATACCCACCACACACTCAGCAATTTGCTGAGTGAGACACTGAGGACTGTTTTGCTAGTTTTCTTTGGCTACTGATTACTACCTGAGGACTACCTAAGGGGGCTACTACTATTAATACCTAAGGGGGCTACTACTATTAATACCTAAGGGGGCTTTGGATTCATACCTGATCGAGGCTACTGCTATTATTGCCTAAGGGGACTATACCTGAGGGGGCTACCGAATACTACCTAAGGGGCTACTACTATTAATACCTAAGGGGGCTTTGGATTCATACCTGAGTGGGCTACTGCTATTACTACCTAAGGGGGGGGGTACTGATTACTACCTTAGGGGGCTACTACTATTAATACCTAAGGGGGCTATGGATTCGTACCTTCCATCAGTAATTTCCATCTGCATTGTCTACACCAACTCTTTAGATTCTGAAATTGTGATAAGGCTCCAACCTTCATTTGTGGACTGCAAAATTAAAATTTTCAATACATTTTTACTTCACACAAAATCTCCCTAGTAACAGTTTTGCAGACTTCAGCAGGTGGCTTTAGATGACTTTAAAGTTAAGCTACCGAGAATCATTACTGGACATGATGTTTCCTCCAAAAGGCTTAAAGGGGTACTCCACTGGAAAACATTTTGTTATTTTTTATTAACTGGTGCCAGAAAGTTAAACAGATTTGTAAATTACTTCTATTAAAAAATCTTAATCCTTCCAGTACGTATCAGCTGCTATATAATCCACAAGAAGTTATTTTCTTTTAGAATTTCCTTTCTCCTTTTTGGGAGCAGGCTGTGAGTCGGACCAAATGCTGCTGTAATTGCCCACTGGCCCCTGGTTTTGCTTATCATGCACAAGTAGGTTTAGTGTTAGGTCCCGTGCCACTTGAGAAACCTTGGCGTTGGTGTGCGGGCTCTGGTGTGTCCTTTATATAAGGATATACTGGCTAATGTCTCAATTTTAACATCAGTTTTGAGGGTTAGCCAATGTCATTGTTTACATCTACCACAGTAGTGCACCTAAATTCCTGTATTATTCTAATTGTTACACATCCACACCGTTTATCTGGTGTAGGATGCCATTGTGGCACTTGTAGTCCGCTGCAGGCATCCTCCATTATATGCATTTTATGCTGGGGATCACCCTTAGCATCAGACCACAAGGGCAGGATCTGTATAAATGCACAACTGCATTTAGGGTTGAGCACCTCCAGCCATTTGAGACCACGTCTTTGTTGTTGTTTGAATTTCCTTTCTGTCTGACCACAGTGCTCTCTGCTGACACCTCTCTCCATTTTAGGAACTGTCCAGAATAGTAGCAAATCCCCATAGCAAACCTATCCTGCTCTGGACAGTTCCTGACATAGACAGAGGTGTCAGCAGAGACCACTGTGGTCAGGCAGAAAGGAAATTCAAAAAGAAAAGAACTTCCTGTGGATCATATAGCAGCTGATAAGTACTGGAAGGATTAAGATTTTTTAATAGAAGTAATTTACAAATCAGTTTAACTTTCTGGCACCGGTTGATTTAAATTTTTTTTTTCCAGTGGAGTACCCCTTTAAAGAAGAAGTCTTATACCTGGAGTACAGAAGAACATATCCCCTATTCGCAGGACAGGGGATAAGTTTTAGATCACTGGGGGTCCGATCACTGGAACGCCCCCACAATCTCTTTTATGGATCTCTGGCTCTCCCCCATAGAGGCATGTCACGACCCCTGACCGAATCGGGGGCCACCACGCCCCCTCCACATATCTCTATTGAATAGCTGTTTGGCAATCTTCAGCTCTCCCATAGAGATATATGGAGGGGGCATGGCGGGCCACTTCAGGCAGGGGTCATCATGCGCCGCTCTGGGGGAGAGTCGGGGCTCTTTACAGGAGATCGCGGGGGGCCCAGACATCAGACCCCCCACGATCTAAAACTTATCCCTAATACGCACGATAGGGGAGGATAATTTTTTCTTTACTTCAAGGTATGAGACTTCTCTTTTAATGCTGGAAATTTTATATATTTTTTTAATTTTATTTTTTTATTACCCTTTCGGAGATGCCCTAGTACTGCTTTCCTAGAACCCTTTTAGCATGGTCAACCAACAGTTGATGGTGGCCTGCACTGGGTAGATGTCCAACTGTGACATATTATTTACATTTTTTTTTATCAGTATGCTATATTGTACTCCATGGGTTATGGAGAGACATAACATTGTCCCACAGTTGTTCTGTGTATTTTTATTTTTATTTTTTGTGTCACTCTAGTAAATTATTAGTAGGAATACATTCCAGATATTGGTGGATTCGTAGTACTAGACTATGTAACTATTGTCACGATGCCGGTTGGCAGGTAGTGGATCCTCTGTGCCAGAGAGGGATTGGCGTGGACCGTGCTAGAGGATCGGTTCTAAGTCACTACTGGTTTTCACCAGAGCCCGCCGCAAAGCGGGATGGTCTTGCTGCGGCGGTAGTGACCAGGTCGTATCCCCTAGCAACGGCTCAACCTCTCTGGCTGCTGAAGATAGGCGCGGTACAAGGGAGTAGACAGAAGCAAGGTCGGACGTAGCAGAAGGTCGGGGCAGGCAGCAAGGATCGTAGTCAGGGGCAACGGCAGAAGGTCTGGAATCACAGGCAAGGAACACACAAGGAACGCTTTCACTGGCACTAGGGCAACAAGATCCGGCGAGGGAGTGAAGGGGAAGTGAGGTGATATAGGGAAGTGCACAGGTGTAAACACTAATTGGAACCACTGCACCAATCAGCGGTGCAGTGGCCCTTTAAATCGCAAAGACCCGGCGCGCGCGCGCCCTAGGGAGCGGGGCCGCGCGCGCCGGGACAGAACTGACGGGGAGCGAGTAAGGTACGGGAGCCGGGGTGCGCATCGCGAGCGGGCGCTACCCGCATCGCGAATCGCATCCCGGCCGGAGGTGGTAACGCAGCGCCCCGGGTCCGTGGAACCGACCGGGGCGCTGCAGTGAGGGAAGTGTAGCGAGCGCTCCGGGGAGGAGCGGGGACCCGGAGCGCTCGGCGTAACAGTACCCCCCCCCTTGGGTCTCCCCCTCTTCTTGGGGCCTGAGAACCTGAGGATCAGACTTTTGTCCAGGATATTGTCCTCAGGTTCCCAGGACCTCTCTTCTGGACCACAACCCTCCCAATCCACTAAAAAAAAAGTTCTCCCCCTGACCTTTTTAGAGGCCAAAATCTCTTTGACAGAGAAGATGTCCGAGGAGCCGGAAACAGGAGTGGGAGGAACAGATTTAGGAGAAAAACGGTTGAGGATGAGAGGTTTAAGAAGAGAGACGTGAAAGGCATTAGGGATACGAAGAGAAGGAGGAAGAAGAAGTTTGTAAGAGACAGGATTAATTTGACACAAAACTTTAAAAGGACCAAGATAGCGTGGTCCCAACTTATAGCTCGGGACACGGAAACGGACATATTTAGCGGAGAGCCATACCTTGTCTCCAGGGGAAAAAATGGGAGGAGCTCTTCTTTTCTTATCTGCGAATCTCTTCATGCGAGAAGAAGCCTGTAAGAGAGAATTTTGGGTCTCTTTCCATATGGTGGAAAGATCACGAGAAATTTCATCCACAGCGGGCAGACCAGAGGGCAAGGGGGTAGGGAGGGGGGGAAGAGGGTGACGGCCGTACACCACGAAAAACGGAGATTTGGAGGAAGATTCAGAGATTCTGAAATTATACGAGAATTCGGCCCAAGGTAGAAGATCTGCCCAGTCATCCTGGCGGGAGGAAACAAAATGTCGTAAATAGTCACCCAAGATCTGGTTAATTCTCTCTACTTGTCCATTGGATTGAGGATGGTATGCAGAAGAAAAATTTAATTTAATCTTGAGTTGTTTACAGAGAGCCCTCCAGAATTTAGACACAAATTGGACGCCTCTATCCGAGACGATCTGTGTAGGCAACCCGTGAAGACGAAAAATGTGTACAAAAAATTGTTTAGCCAACTGAGGCGCTGAAGGAAGACCAGGAAGAGGGATGAAATGTGCCATTTTGGAGAATCGATCAACGACCACCCAAATAACAGTGTTGCCATGGGATGGGGGTAAGTCAGTAATAAAATCCATACCAATCAGAGACCAAGGTTGTTCGGGGACAGGTAGAGGATGAAGAAAACCAGCGGGCTTCTGGCGAGGAGTCTTATCCCGGGCACAGATAGTGCAGGCTCGCACAAAGTCCACCACATCAGTCTCTAGAGTCGGCCACCAATAGAAGCGAGAGATGAGTTGCACAGATTTCTTGATGCCCGCATGACCTGCGAGATGGGAGGAGTGACCCCATTTGAGGATCCCAAGGCGTTGGCGTGGAGAAACAAAGGTCTTTCCTGGAGGAGTTTGCCTGATGGAGGCTGGAGAAGTGGAAATCAGGCAGTCAGGAGGAATGATGTGTTGAGGAGAGAGTTCAATTTCAGAGGCATCTGAGGAACGAGAGAGAGCATCGGCCCTAATGTTTTTATCAGCAGGCCGAAAGTGAATTTCAAAATTAAATCGGGCAAAGAACAGAGACCACCTGGCCTGACGAGGATTCAGCCGTTGGGCAGACTGGAGGTAGGAGAGGTTCTTGTGATCGGTGTAAATAATAACTGGAAATCTTGATCCCTCCAGCAGATGCCTCCATTCCTCAAGTGCTAATTTAATGGCTAGAAGCTCTCGATCCCCGATGGAGTAGTTCCTCTCCGCCGGAGAGAAGGTCCTGGAAAAAAAACCACAAGTAACAGCATGCCCGGAAGAGTTTTTTTGTAGAAGGACAGCTCCAGCTCCCACTGAGGAGGCATCAACCTCCAATAGGAAGGGTTTAGATGGGTCAGGTCTGGAGAGCACGGGAGCCGAAGAAAAGGCAGACTTGAGTCGTTTAAAGGCGTCTTCCGCTTGAGGAGGCCAAGACTTGGGATCGGCATTTTTTTTTGTTAAAGCCACAATAGGAGCCACAATGGTAGAAAAATGTGGAATAAATTGCCTGTAATAATTGGCGAACCCCAAAAAACGTTGGATGGCACGGAGTCCGGAGGGGCGTGGCCAATCTAAGACGGCAGAGAGTTTATCTGGGTCCATTTGTAGTCCCTGGCCAGAGACCAAGTATCCTAGAAAAGGAAGAGATTGGCATTCAAACAGACATTTCTCTATTTTGGCATAGAGTTGATTATCACGAAGTCTCTGAAGAACCATACGGACATGCTGGCGGTGTTCTTCAAGATTGGCAGAAAAAATCAGGATATCGTCCAGATATACAACAACACAGGAGTATAGTAGATCACGAAAAATTTCATTAACAAAGTCTTGGAAGACGGCAGGGGCGTTGCATAGACCAAAGGGCATGACCAGATACTCAAAGTGTCCATCTCTGGTGTTAAATGCCGTTTTCCATTCATCCCCCTCTCTGATGCGGATGAGATTATAAGCACCTCTTAAGTCCAGTTTGGTAAAAATATGGGCACCCTGGAGACGATCAAAGAGTTCAGAGATGAGGGGTAGGGGGTAGCGGTTCTTAACCGTGATTTTATTAAGACCGCGGTAGTCAATGCAAGGACGTAGAGAGCCATCTTTTTTGGACACAAAGAAAAATCCGGCTCCGGCAGGAGAGGAGGATTTACGGATAAAGCCCTTTTTTAAATTTTCTTGGACGTATTCAGACATGGCAAGAGTCTCTGGGACGGACAGAGGATAGATTCTGCCCCGGGGTGGAGTAGTGCCCGGGAGGAGGTCAATGGGACAATCATAAGGCCTGTGAGGAGGTAGAGTCTCAGCTTGTTTTTTGCAAAAAACGTCCGCAAAGTCCATATAGGCCTTAGGGAGACCGGTTACATGAGGAAGCACAGGGACACGGCAAGGTTTACTGGGAACCGGTTTTAAGCAGTCCTTGGAACAAGAGGGCCCCCAACTCTTGATCTCCCCAGTGGACCAATCCAGGATTGGGGAATGGAGTTGAAGCCAGGGAAGTCCAAGAAGGATTTCAGAAGTGCAATTGGGGAGGACCAACAGTTCAATCCTCTCGTGATGAGATCCGATGCACATTAGAAGGGGCTCCGTGCGGAAACGTATAGTACAGTCCAATCTTTCATTGTTTACACAATTGATGTAGAGGGGTCTGGCGAGACTGGTCACCGGGATGTTGAACCTGTTGACGAGAGAGGCTAAGATGAAATTTCCTGCAGATCCAGAGTCCAAGAAGGCCACAGCAGAGAAGGAGAAGGCAGAGGCAGACATCCGCACAGGCACAGTAAGACGTGGAGAAGCAGAGTAGACATCAAGGACTGTCTCACCTTTGTGCGGAGTCAGCGGACGTCTTTCCGGGCGGGGAGGACGGATAGGACAATCCTTCAGGAAGTGTTCGGTACTAGCACAGTACAGGCAGAGATTCTCCATGCGGCGTCGTGTCCTCTCTTGGGGTGTCAGGCGAGACCGGTCGACCTGCATAGCCTCCACGGCGGGAGGCACAGGAACAGATTGCAGGGGACCAGAGGAGAGAGGAGCCGGGGAGAAGAAACGCCTCGTGCGAACAGAGTCCATATCCTGGCGGAGCTCCTGACGCCGTTCGGAAAAACGCATGTCAATGCGAGTGGCAAGATGGATGAGTTCATGTAGGTTAGCAGGGATTTCTCGTGCGGCCAGAACATCTTTAATGTTGCTGGATAGGCCTTTTTTAAAGGTCGCGCAGAGTGCCTCATTATTCCAGGATAATTCTGAAGCAAGGGTACGGAACTGTACGGCATACTCGCCAACGGAAGAATTACCCTGGACCAGGTTCAACAGGGCAGTCTCAGCAGAAGAGGCTCGGGCAGGTTCCTCAAAGACACTTCGAATTTCCGAGAAGAAGGAGTGTACAGAGGCAGTGACGGGGTCATTGCGGTCCCAGAGCGGTGTGGCCCAAGCCAGGGCTTTTCCAGACAGCAGGCTGACTACGAAAGCCACCTTAGACCTTTCAGTGGGGAACTGGTCCGACATCATCTCCAAGTGTAATGAACATTGGGAAAGAAAGCCACGGCAAAACTTAGAGTCCCCATCAAATTTATCCGGCAAGGATAGTCGTATTCCAGAAGCGGCCACTCGCTGCGGAGGAGGTACAGGAGCTGGCGGAGGAGATGATTGCTGGAGCTGTGGTAGTAACTGTTGTAGCATAACAGTCAGTTGAGACAGCTGTTGGCCTTGTTGCGCAATCTGTTGTGACTGCTGGGCGACCACCGTGGTGAGGTCAGCGACAACTGGCAGAGGAACTTCAGCGGGATCCATGGCCGGATCTACTGTCACGATGCCGGTTGGCAGGTAGTGGATCCTCTGTGCCAGAGAGGGATTGGCGTGGACCGTGCTAGAGGATCGGTTCTAAGTCACTACTGGTTTTCACCAGAGCCCGCCGCAAAGCGGGATGGTCTTGCTGCGGCGGTAGTGACCAGGTCGTATCCCCTAGCAACGGCTCAACCTCTCTGGCTGCTGAAGATAGGCGCGGTACAAGGGAGTAGACAGAAGCAAGGTCGGACGTAGCAGAAGGTCGGGGCAGGCAGCAAGGATCGTAGTCAGGGGCAACGGCAGAAGGTCTGGAATCACAGGCAAGGAACACACAAGGAACGCTTTCACTGGCACTAGGGCAACAAGATCCGGCGAGGGAGTGAAGGGGAAGTGAGGTGATATAGGGAAGTGCACAGGTGTAAACACTAATTGGAACCACTGCACCAATCAGCGGTGCAGTGGCCCTTTAAATCGCAAAGACCCGGCGCGCGCGCGCCCTAGGGAGCGGGGCCGCGCGCGCCGGGACAGAACTGACGGGGAGCGAGTAAGGTACGGGAGCCGGGGTGCGCATCGCGAGCGGGCGCTACCCGCATCGCGAATCGCATCCCGGCCGGAGGTGGTAACGCAGCGCCCCGGGTCCGTGGAACCGACCGGGGCGCTGCAGTGAGGGAAGTGTAGCGAGCGCTCCGGGGAGGAGCGGGGACCCGGAGCGCTCGGCGTAACAACTATACAATCAGTTGATTCTCTATGGATGTCATAATAAGTGAGTGTATAGTTATGATTTCAATTATTTGTTTAGAAACATGTATAAAAATATGTACATTAATGTGTATAAGTTATAAATGTAAGATTAGTGGGGATCTGATCCCTATAAACCTTACTGATCAGCAGGAGCTAAGCCCCTTTAACCCCTTCCCGCTATTGGACGTATGCATACGTCCAGACGAATTACACGTTCGCGCAAATGGACGTATGCATACGTCCAAGCGATCTCCTGCTCTGCCGCGGGCAGCGCAGGAGATCGCGGGTGGGACTCAGCTGTCAATCACAGTCGGAGTCCCACCGCAGCTGCTGGGGCCGCGATCGCGCCGGTCCCGGCAGCATTAACCCCATAGATGCCGTGATCAGTTCTGATCACGGCATCTATAGTGTTTGCAGGGGGAGCGCTCTCCTGCCCATCAACGGCGGCTCCGCGATAAAATAAGGGGGATCGAGGGTGTCCAAGACACCCTCGATCCCCCTTGAAGAGATAGGAGTGAGGTGGCAGGGTTGCCACCCCTCCTATGCCTGCTATTGATCGGCGGAGCGGCCGACCAATAGCAGACTGGGGGCGGGGGGGTTAAAGTTCGGTTCCCCCCGCTATGCCCCCCCATCGGTGTCCGGGCACAGCGGGGGGAACCGTGTAGTAGCGACGGCGGCGGCAGCGGCAGTCACTTACCCGGCGGCGGCTGTGATCACGGCGGCGGTGGAGGTGAGTATGACGCCGCGTGTCCGGGAGTCTGTTGCCTAGCAACATCTGCAGGGCGACAGTTTAGAGAGTGGTCTCTAAACTGTCGCCCTCCAGATGTTGCAAAACTACAACTCCCACCATGCCTTGACAGCTGCTTGCTGTGTTGGCATGCTGGGAGTTGTAGTTTTGCAAGATTTAGAGGGGTTCAGGCTGGAGATCACTGACAGTGGTCTCTAAACTGTAGCCCTCCAGATATTACAAAACTACAACTCCCAGCATGCCCAGACAGCAGTTTGCTGTCTTAGCATGCTGAGATTTGTAGTTTTGCAACATCTGGAGGGCCACAGTTTAGAGACCACTGTCAGTGATCTCCATACTGAACCCCTCTAAATTTTGCAAAACTACAACTCCCAGCATTCAGGAACAGCAATGGCTGTCTCGGCATGCTGGGAGTTGTACTTGCGTGCCTCCAGCTGTTGCATAACTACATCTCCCAGCATTCCCTTTGACAATCAGTACATGCTGAGAGTTGTAGTTCTGCAACAGCTGGAGGCACACTGGTTGGGAAATACCGAGTTAGGTAATAGGTTCTATTACCTAACTCAGTATTTTCCAACCAGTGTGCCTCCAGCTGTTGCAAAACTACAACTCCCAGCATGCACGTTCTGTCAGTGCATGCTGGGAGTTGTAGTTTTGCCCCCCCATGTGAATGTACAGGTTACATTCACACTGGCGGTGGATTACAGTGAGTTCCCTGCTTCAAGTTTGAGCTGCAGCAGCCGCAGCTCAAACTCCTAGCGGGAGACTCAGTGTAATCCGCCGTCAGTGTGAATGTAACCTAAAAACACTACACTAACATAAAATAAAGAGTAAAACACTACATATACACACGTACACTGCCCCCCCACCCCTTCCCCCCCAATAAAAATGAAAAACGTATCCTACAGCAGTGTTTCCAAAACTGAGCCTCCAGCTGTTGCAAAACAAAAACTCCCAGCATTTCCGGACAGCCATTGACTGTCCAAGCATGCTGGGAGTTTAGCAACAGCTGGAGGCACCCTGTTTGAGAATCACTGGTGTAGAATACCCCTATGTCCACCCCTATGCAAATCCCTAATTTAGGCCTCAAATGCGCATGGCGCTCTCACTTTGGAGCCCTGTCGTATTTCAAGGCAACAGTTTAGGGCCACATATGGGGTATCGCTGTACTCGGGAGAAATTGCCTAACAAATTTTGGGGGGCTTTTTCTCCTTTTACCCCTTATGAAAAGGTAAAGTTGGGGTCTACACCAGCATGTTAGTGTAAAAAAAAACCATTTTTGTACACTAACATACTGGTGTTGCCCCATACTTTAAAATTTCCCAAGCGGTAAAAGAAAAAAAGCCTCCAAAATTTGTAACGCAATTTCTCCTGAGGACGGAGATACCCCATATGTGGGCGCAAAGTGTTCTGGGGACGCACAACAAGGCTCAGAAGGGAGAGTGCACCATGTAAATTTGAGGTCTAAATTGGTGATTTGCACAGGGGTGGCTGATTTTACAGCGGTTCTGACATAAGTGCAAAACAATAAATACCCACATGTGACCCCATTTTGGAAACTACACCCCTCACGGAATGTAACAAGGGGTACAGTGAGCATTTACACCCCAAAGGTGTCTGACAGATCTTTGAAACAGGGGTCTGTGAAAATGAAAAATAACATTTTTAATTTTCACAGCCCACTGTTCCAAAGATCCGTCAAATGCCAGTGGGGTTTAAATTCTCCCTGCACCCCTTATTACCTTCCGTGAGGGGTGTAGTTTTAAAAATGGGGTCACATGTGGGGGGGTCCACTGTTCTGGCACCACGGGGGGGGGGGGGCTTTGGAAATGCACATGGCCAAATTCTCTCTCCAAAAGCTCAATGATGCTCCTTCTCTTCTGAGCATTGTAGTTCGCCCCCAGTGCACTTCACGTCCACTTATTGGGTATTTCCATACTCAGAAGAGATGGGGTTACAAATTTTTGGGGGTATTTTCTGCTATTATCCCTTGTAAAAATGTAAAATTTGGGGGAAAACAAGCATTTTAGTGTAAAAAAAAAAATTTTTTTTTACATATGCAAAAGTCGTGAAACACCTGTGGGGTATTAAGGTTCACTTTACCCCTTGTTACGTTCCCTAAGGGGTCTAGTTTCCAAAATGGTATGCCATGTGTTTTTTTTCTTTCTGTCCTGGCACCATAGGTGCTTCCTAAATGCGGCATGCCCCCAGAGCAAAATTTGCTTCCAAAAAGCCAAATGTGACTCCTTCTCTTCTGAGACCTGTAGTGCGCCAGCAGAGCACTTTTCATCCCCATATTGGGTGTTTTCTGAATCGGGAGAAATTGGGCTTCAAATTTTGGGGGGTATTTTCTGCTATTACCTTTTTTAAAAATGTAAAATTTTTGCTAAACCAAGCATTTTTGGTAAAAAAAAATATTTTTTTTTACATATGCAAAAGTCGTGAAACACCTGTGGGGTATTAAGGTTCACTTTATCCCTTGTTACGTTCCTCAAGGAGTCTAGTTTCCAAAATGGTATGCCATGTCGTTTTTTTTTGCTGTCCTGGCACCATAGGGGCTTCCTAAATGCGACATGCCCCCCGAGCAAAATTTGCTCTCAAAAAGCCAAATATGACTCCTTCTCTTCTGAGCATTGTAGTTCGCCCGTAATGCACTTCAGGTCAACTTATGGGGTACCTCCATACTCAGAAGAGATGGGGTTACACATTTTGGGGGGTATTTTCTGCTATTAACCCTTGCAAAAATGTGAAATTTGGGGGGAAACACACATTTTAGTGAATTTTTTTTTTTTTTTAAATATGCAAAAGTCATGAAACACCTGTGGGGTATTAAGGCTCACTTAATTCCTTGTTACGTTCCTCAAGGGGTCTAGTTTCCAAAATGGTATGCCATGTTTTTTTGCTGTTTTGGCACCATAGGGGCTTCCTAAATGCAACATGCCCCCAAAAAACCATTTCAGAAAAACTTACTCTCCAAAATCCCCTTGTCGCTCCTTCGCTTCTGAGCCCTCTACTGCGCCCGCCGAACAATTTACATAGACATTAGTGTTGAGCGGCATAGGCCATATTCGAATTCGCGAATATTCGCGAATATATGGACGAATATTCGTCATATATTCGCGAATATTCGCATATTCGTTATTTCCTCGTTTTATTTTCGCATATGCGAAAATTCGCGTATGCGAAAATTAACATATGTGAAAATTTGCATATACAAAATTAGCATACGTGAAAATTCGCATGTGCTAATTTTCGCATATGCGAATTTTCGCACGGCAGTCTCACACAGTAGTATTACAGCCTTCTTTACACCACACAAGCTGGAAGCAGAGAGGGATTATCACTGTGATGTGTACTGTGAAGAAAAAAAAAAATAAAAATAAAAAAAAAAAAAATATTCGTAATTACGAATATATAGCGCTATATTAGCGAAATTCGCGAATTCGCGAATATGCGAAATTCGCGAATAATATTCGAATTGCGAATATTCGCGAGCAACACTAATAGACATATGAGGTATGGGCTTACTCGAGAGAAATTGGGCTACAAATTCAAGTATAAATTTTATCCTTTTACCCCTTGTAAAAATTCAAAAATTGGGTCTACAAGAACATGCAAGTGTAAAAAATGAAGATTTTGAATTTTCTCCTTCACTTTGCGGCTTTTCCTGTGAAACACCTAAAGGGTTAAAACACTTACTGAATGTCATTTTGAATACTTTGGGGGGTGCAGTTTTTGTAATGGGGTCATTTATGGGGTATTTCTAATATGAAGACCCTTCAAATCCACTTCAAACCTGAACTGGTCCATGAAAAATAGCGAGTTTGAAAATTTTGTGAAAAATTGTAAAATTGCTGCTGAATTTTGAAGCCCTCTGGTGTCTTCCAAAAGTAAACACTTGTCAATTTTATGATGAAAATATAAAGTAGACATATTGTATATGTGAATCAAAAAAAAAAATATTTGGAATATCCATTTTCCTTACAAGTAGAGAGCTTCAAAGTTAGAAAAATGCAAAATTTTCAATTTTTTCATCAAATTTGGGGATTTTTCACCAAGAAAGGATGCAAGTTACCACAAAAATTTACCACTATGTTAAAGTAGAATATGTCACGAAAAAACAATCTCGGAATCAGATTGATAAGTAAAAGCATTCCAGAGTTATTAAAGGGGTAGTCCAGTGGTGAAAAACGTATCCCCTATCCTAAGGGGTTAATGATAATTCAGACATGGCAGCTTGTCTGTACATGAGGTTGTATCTGGTATTTTGCAGTTCAGCTCATCCATCATTCAACTCATTGGTAGTGGCCCTGGTGATCAGACAACTACTGCTCACAAACTTAGAGTTTGGACAACAGGTAGGTGAATGTAGGCACCCACCTAGGGCACTACAACCTTCCCAGTCTTGCATGAGCACATTGGCCCTGATTAACTATTGTAAATGTGACATGTTTTGTGGGGTTGTGCGCCAGATTCTGTCTCATTGCGCCAGAATTCAGTTTCATTAGAAAAAAAACAACAACAACAAACTCTCCATTTTACTGAGAAAAACCCAGGAAAAAGGGGCGTGGCTGTCAGGGAAAGGAGCGTGGTCACAGAAAAAGGGACCTGTCCCCAACATTTTCCCACCAAAAAAAACTAACACCATATTTACGAAGGTTTCCACAGAAAATGTGGTTGATTTCAGCTGAAGAAAACCTGACAGATCAGAGCATGTGTAAAAAAAGCAAAATGTAGGGAAACCTTAGTAAATACCATGGGAAAAAATTGTAGGGAATACAGGATAAAGAAACCTGCACAACACTCTTAGTAAATCAGGGCCATTATCTTTGGAAAATCCCCAGGTGAGTATGCGCTGCTTTCCACTGTAAATGCATCCTAAGGACGCGCATACAGTGGAATTCTGTAATGGATCAAAGGAACCACTGGCTCCTTCACTTACTTTAGGCTGCAGGCTGCTTTAGAACTGCAGCCTATGAGAGGCCAGGGTGGCAAATAACTTCTGTGCCCCGTCCAGGCCCAAATGTTGCAACAGAGGATTTATCTATCCACAAGGAAGTACCTCTTTACTTGAGAGGTGCCTATTTATCCATGAAAGGCCACCCATCTACCTACAGGGGGAGGTTACCTATATAGTTACTGGGGGCACCTATCTACTAGGGCACACATACTTTACATACAGGGGGCCCTTATCTAACTACTAGGAGACCTGTTTACTTTTTGTGGCCTCTGTTTACTTACTGAGGTATCCATCTACCTACCGAAACCCCCTATCTACCTTACTGGGGGCACCTATCTATATACTGGGGATACCTATCTGCCTATTGGTGGACCAGTCTACCTCTTAGGAGCACCTTTCTAATTACTTTGAGACCTACCTGTCTACCAAGAGGGAATTCTTACCATTTGGGGTACTATGGGTAAGGAAAAGATGTGGATGATGTTGGAAAAGTGCAGAGCCCAAGATGTTTGCCAGGCAGGTTCTGCAGAGTCCAGCGTAGTCTTCATGGTGGTATGGGCCAGGTGGAGATGAAATGAAATGAACAGTGAACACCATTGATCAAAAGAAGACATCACCTGTGAGTCACTGCATATAACTGCACTGTAATTAAAGGACATCTGCAGTGCTGGGCAAAAAAACTTTTTTTACCTCATTTAATAGGTCTTTGAAAGACCTTTCCAACGATGTCTCCCCCATCAAAATTGGCCCAGTCTTTCTCCCGTTATCAGCACACGAATTACGGAGGAGAAGTGAAAATAAAACTACATCTCCCATCATGCCTTGTGCTTACTTCCTGTAAGCTGCTGCCCTCCCCCTGTTCTATCCCCCCGAGCAAATTATTATATTGTAACGCCCACATCTCCCTCCCCTATGCATACTCCCTCCCCTTCTGCTCATCTCCCCCTCCCCATGCTGCCTCCATGCTCACTGTAGTGTGGGCACTGGAGAGTGGAGAGTGAAAGTAAAAATGGTAAAAAAACATAATTGTTTGTCTATAAAACTGTCCTGATAGGGGTCCCTCCATCTTTTTCACAACTACAACTCCAAGCATGCCCAGTTATTTTATATGCTGTTCGGGCATGCTGGGAATTCCAGTGGTGCCTCCAGCTGTTGCAAGACTACAAATCCCAGCATGCCCTGTCAGCTTTCTGCTGTATGTGCATGCTTGGAGTTGCAGAAGTGACTCCAGCTGTTGTAAGACTATACATCCAAGCATGCCGTGACAGCTTTCTGCTGTTTGAGTGTATAAAGGAGTTGTAGTTCACCAACACCTCTACTGTATCAGGAGACTCCTGGGAGTTGTAGTTCACCAACACCTCTATTGTATCTCTGTAGTCTCCTGGGAGTTGTAGTTCACCAACACCTCTATTGTACCTCTGTAGTCTCCTGGGAGTTGTAGTTCACCAACACCTCTATTGTACCTCTGTAGTCTCCTGGGAGTTGTAGTTCACCAACACCTCTACTGTATCAGGAGACTCCTGGGAGTTGTAGTTCACAAACACCTCTACTGTATCAGGAGACTCCTGGGAGTTGTAGTTCACAAACACCTCTACTGTATCAGGAGACTCCTGGGAGTTGTAGTTCACAAACACCTCTACTGTATCAGGAGACTCCTGGGAGTTGTAGTTCACCAACACCTCTATTGTATCTCTGTAGTCTCCTGGGTGTTGTAGTTCAGCAACACCTCTATTGTACCTCTGTAGTCTCCTGGGAGTTGTAGTTCACCAACACCTCTATTGTATCTCTGTAGTCTCCTGGGAGTTGTAGTTCACCAACACCTCTATTGTATCTCTGTAGTCTCCTGGGAGTTGTAGTTCACCAACACCTCTATTGTATCTCTGTAGTCTCCTGGGAGTTGTAGTTCACCAACACCTCTATTGTATCTCTGTAGTCTCCTGGCTGGGAGTTGTAGTTCACCAACACCTATATTGTATCTCTGTAGTCTCCTGGGAGTTGTAGTTCACCAACACCTCTATTGTATCTCTGTATTCTCCTGGGAGTTGTAGTTCATACACCAGTGTTTCCCAACCAGGGTGCCTCCAGATGTTGCAAAACTACTACTCCCAGCATTCCCTGGTTGGGAAACACTGGCATACACACACACATAACAGGGACTACAACTCCCAGCATGTGTCATTCAGTAGTCCCCCCCCCCCCCCCTCTCACACACAGAATCAGTATGATATTTCTTCCCTGTAGTCTATACACCACCAGCCCGTGCAGTGTAATATGTCTCCTTCACACACACGTCCTCCCCTCCCTGCTCTGTGGTTTGCTCTGTGTTTTCCCCCATGAAAACTTGAATCCTGCCGGTGATAAGTGAGGTCCTATGTAGACAGAGCAGGGGAGGGGGGAGGAGCTGTGGACGTCCTCATTCTCCCCCTGCTTGAATCTTACAGATAGGGGCGTTTCTGAGGATGAGCCTATGGCTGCCTCAGAAAGCACCCGCTCATGCATATGTATAAGCAGGGAGGACCTGACAGAGGCTAGGGGGAGCACAAACACTGCTGGGAGGAAGAGATCTCCGTCCCCAAGATGGCGGCTGCAATGTAATGAATAGGGGACGGACGCAGGACTACTGGGCTATGCTGGCAACTCTAATATCTCAGAAACGGCTGCATATAGGTAAATAGGACTAATTGACTGAATTGTATAACTTTTGTTTGGGGAACATTTGGGCAGGGATTTTTGACCACTACAGTTGTCCTTTAAGTATATGGTCTGCAGAGACTGTGTAGAGCTAGTGTCTACCACTATATGGGCACTGTGTTGAGTTATTATTGGTCATTGTATAGTGTATTCTCTGGCAATAATATGTTAACTGTATGGTCATTCTTGGTATTTTTTGTCCCTTCTGTACTGGTATTATTTGGAATGGTGGTCTTGGTATACTGGGGTTTGTTAAGTAAAGGTATAGTGGTATTATTGAGTTATGTTGGATTTGTTCATTAACACTATGGTGATATTTGTTTCATATACTGGTATTATTTAGTAGTAGTAGAACTATTATTTAGACATATACTAGATTATCACACATAGAAAATGTGCCTGTGTCCTTTTTTTCTCGGTCACTTCATCTCCTCAGAATGATATCTTAGATTTCTTGAATAGTATGACTCTCAAACAATTCCGTCTTCCAATCCTCATGACATGTTACATTGCTCATGTCAGTGACTTGGCACACCAGGTTACTACAGACACATACAGTCCATGGCACCATTCCCAATGTATTCATTCAGATCCAAATACTGTAGCAGGTGCCACAAGGAACTGTCCAAAATTTCCGATTGGGCACCCTGCATATTTTGTTTTTTTTAAAGTTGTTACTACCCACAGAAAACGGCTGGAAAATTACTACCTTTAATTTTCCACAGTCAATTATTTTTCTTCTAACAGTTACCTATTGTTTCCAGAACTTCAGGACTCTCCAAACTTGGTACAATGGGATGTCAGGCTCGCCAACGCTTAAAGGCCATTTGAATGCACGGCAGGAATGGTAGCACGCGTTGCACGAGGACAGCATAGCAGTTATCCAGTTGAGGTAACACTTTACCTTTAGGGGAAATTATCTTTTATTTTTATAACAATGTATTTTCTATCACTGGAAAATTCCACAAGATGTGTGTATACTTTGGCAAATCCTGCTCTGAAGAACCTCTGAAAGGCAATGCGAATAAGCTGTTTTTCCAGGTGCAGCTATCACTACAGGCACTGGCGGAATTGAAAGGATGAAGTAATTAACTCTTAATTTCGCTAAGCAGAGGAATTCAGGACGTCTCCACACCCTACAACCTGCAAATGTAATCTCGCATTAGTAATAATTATTCTCATGCCAACTAAATTTCATTTTATTGAGGAATATATTTGTATACCTTCCAGAAAAAAAATTATATATATGTATATATATATATATATATATATATATATATATATATATATTTATTTATATTATTTATTATTGAAAATATGTAGCTTATATGACTGAACCCATAAATGCAAATGCCCTAGAAATTCTGAATGTAATTATATACATTTCTGTAAAATTGTAAACTTGTCAATTTATTTAATAAATTAATTAAATAACAAACTTATTTATTTATAACATTTGGGTATAACTCCTTATAGTCCTAATGCCTTTTAAAATATAGAGAAATACAGCACTAATTCAGGTAATGAACAAAATATAATTTTACAACCTATTAGTACAATTTAATGCAAATATATATATAATTTTTTTTATATATATATTATTTGTTATCCAATTACTGAAATTAAGATTTTTCTGTCCGATCAGATTTAATTGCTGCCTGAATGTTTGGATGAAAGTATTTGCAAACAAACTGTATTTACAAAATAAGTTGTGTAACCTGAACACTTTAGGTTACATAACTTATTTTGACTATAAACATGTGTTACTTAACAGTAATGAAAAAACTGAAACACTTTTTTGTTTACTTTCTATTGTCACACAGTGCTAAAAAACAACAGCAGGGCATATCTAAAAATAAGTAAAAATGCAAAAAATTCACACTGCTCAAAAAAATAAAGGGAACACTTAAACAACACAATGCAACTCATGACAATCAATTTCACATGCTGTAGTGCAAATGGAACAGACAAAAGGTAGAAATTATAGGCAATTAGAAAGACACCCCCAATAAGAAGTGATTCTGCAGGTGATGACCACTTCTCAGTTCCTATGCTTCCTGGCTGATGTTTTGGCCACTTTTGAATGCTGGTGGTGCTTTCACTCTAGTAATAGCATGAGACGGAGTCTGCAACCCACACAAGTGGCACAGGTAGTGCAGCTCATCCAGGATGGCACATCAATGTGAGCTGTGGCAAGAAGGTTTGCTGTGTCTGTCAGTGTAGTGTCAAGGGCATGGAGGCGCTACCAGGAGATGTGGAGGAGGCCGTAGGACGGCAACAACCCATCAGCAGGACTGCTACCTCCGCCTTCGTGCAAGGAGGAGCAGGAGGAGCACTGCCAGAGCCCTTAAAAATGACCTCCAGCAGGCCACAAATGTGCATGTGTCCACTCAAACAGTCAGAAACAGACTCCATGAGGGTGGTATGAGGGCCCGACGTCCACAGGTGGGGGTTGTGCTTACAGCCCAGCACCATGCAGGATGTTTGGCATTTGCCAGACAACACCAAGATTGGCAAATTTGTCACTGGCACCCTGTGCTCTTCACAGATGGAAGCAGGTTCACCCTGAGCACGTGTGACAGACGTGACAGAGTCAAGCTCGAGAAAGGCCAGGTGAGCTGGCAGAAATGTTGTAGTTTATGGAATAAACTACATCTTTTTTATGGAATCCTGCGGATTTATGAAAGTTTTGTATACCATATGGACCCCTGACCAAGGTCTGGCTCTGTGTGCACCACTTCTTATTTTTTCTCATTGGACTGTGCTGCTTTCCTATTGCTTCTAGATAGATAGATAAATATTATAGATAGATAGCCTAGCAGCGTGCACGTGTATGCCGGGTCAGTGCAATAGTTTGGTATCAGTATGTTCTGCCCAACTCATCCTTTTTTTTGTTTTAGATAGATAGATAATAGACAGATAGACAAATAATAGATAGATAGCTAGATACATAGCAACAGGAGAACACAGCAGCACACTGCTAGCACAAAGATAGAGATAAAACATGAGTGTATAGATAAAACATGAGTATATAGATAGAACATGAAAAGCTATACAGCTGTAGTGCAATAAATGAAAATATGAAAATGAAATTATGAGGTACTTAGCTTGCGAATTTGGCAGCCAAATAGCTTGGACCGTCCCACCACGGTAAGGTGACCTCGTTCTGGGACGGACCCTACACTGTGTATATGCCTCTGTGTGAACAGTACAGCAGGCATTGCAAGGTCTGAAACATCCAAGGCCCCTTATATACACCTAATAGAGGTGGGTGGGGTGCAAGAGCCAACATGGAGGTAGCCACTCCCCCGTATGTGTAATGCAACCAAAGAATAAGTTTGCCAGCACTATTGATCCAAACTATTGTATAGACCTGGCTTACAGGTGCAAGCTGCTGGGCTAAATATACAGCAACAGGAGAATACAGCAGCACACTGCTAGCACAAAGGTGGGTGGGGTGCAAGAGCCAACATAGATAGATAATAGATAGACAAATAATAGATCGATACATAGATAGATAGACAAATAATAGATAGATCGATAATAGACAGACAAATAATAGATAGATAGATACATAGATAGACAATAGACAGATAGACAAATAGTAGATAGATAGATATGAGATAGATAGATAGATCAATCTAGAGAATTAGAGAAAGATTTTGGAAATTTTTCACTTGTATGTAAAATAGTGTGTCTCTTAATAAAAAAAATTTAAAAAGAAATTGGAGGAAAATCTCATCTATAATTGAACTATAGATATGCTTAAATGTATTTATAATAATCGCAATATCCAGAAACCATAAAATGAAGGTAGACTACAAAAATGTTTAAAAAGAATAAAATAAGATTGGTGAGCTCTGGTTCAAAAAGGAACACCTAGATAACAAAACAAAAAACATTTTTTTAACCTTATTCCAATTAAGTCCAAAAAGTTAATGAATATCTATTTTGCTTTAATTTTCGCAATGGCTTAAATGAACCTGCTCCTCTAAATCTCCCCATAGACTTATTTTAATTAGGAGCGTGTCTGCCCTAAAGGGATGTATTGATCAGCTGGTTTTACCTCATTCTTTATTAATTCTTAATAAACAATGAACTGTGTTACCGAAAAGCATCAAATACATTTACTAGCCTTTTTGGTTATTGACTGTCACATTTACTTCCCCCCATCAATGAAAAACATAACACCTGTTGGTGCAAAATTATTACATTTTTTCTAAGTTGCATTTGTTTTAGAGAAAACAGTGACAAATCAACATGGTTTCCATTGACGCCCCTCGTAATATTCCTCAACTTTTCTTCAATCCTAAATGCTATATAGTAATAATAGTTCCTATATTTTCTTATAGTTGTAGTTTTGCAACAATTATAGGCACACTGGTTGTGAAACACTGCTATAGGGGTTTATTTTATTGCTTATATAGTGTATTACAAGCTATAAATAAATTATTAGAGACTCTTGGATGTGCCTTGTGACGTGGCAGCCAAAAATGTTTTTCCCTATAATATGGCATTCCTAATGTAGCTTATACATTTCCCACGATGCTTCTGGATTTTTAGAGGCAGAGAGGGTGGAGTCTCATTATACTATATGAAGAATTATAAATCAAAGACATAAAATTTATGCCAGTAATTCACATGTAATACATTATCTCTTTCCCTCCATGTTATCTCTTATAAGTTGCACACAGCAGGTAGATACAGGCAGATGGAATCAGGGGACATGTATAACCCTGCAGCTGTATGGACTCATCTACTATATCACTGCACTTCTGATCTCTTAGAGAGAGCAATCATTCTATCTTCTGTCCCTTCAATGAAGGGCTTTGGACCGAAACACCTGTTGGGGTGGTGGCATCCTGGGACCTGTGATACTGCCTTACATTTTGGTTGGTACTTTTTGCTTATATGTTATGGTTTTCTGATTTTACATGTTCAGTCTTACCCTTTCATCTGCTGCACTTGGCACTTTTATTTACTCCCTATTTATGGATGCTTCTTAGTGGCTGTCTGTGGAAATACTACTTTGCACATCCTTTGTGGTTATGTATTGACTGTTTCACATGTAACAGTCCCCGTGATGCCACTTATCTTTTCTCTATTGCTTCTTTTTGTATGTGTTTTTATTACAGGTTATATATTTATGAATAAAATTTGTCTATTTTCTACATCTATTTCGGAGTAGATCAATTTTTATGCATACTTAATCTGTTTCTTTTCCTTGATGTTAGCTCTTCTAAGCAGGAGAGCTCACTACAGTATCTGCACACAGCAGAAGGAGTCAGGGAACTTGTATAACTCTGAGGCTGTATGGACCCACCTACTATACCACTGCACTTCCGATCTCTTAGGCTATGTTTACTAGTGTTGAGCGGCATAGGCCATATTCGAATTCGCGAATATTCGCGAATATATGGACGAATATTCGTCATATATTCGCGAATATTCGCATATTCGTTATATTCTCGTTTTATTTTCGCATATGCGAATATTCGCGTATGCGAAAATTAGCATATGTGAATATTAGCAAATACAAAATTAGCATACGCGCAAATTCGCATATGCGAAAATTAGCATATGCGAATTTTCTCATATGCGAATTTTCGCACGCCAGTCTCACACAGTAGTATTAGAGCCTTCTTTACACCACACGAGCTGGAAGCAGAGAGGGATGATCACTGTGATGTGTACTGTGAAGAAAAAAAAAAAAGAAAAAAAAAAAAAACGAATATTCGTAATTACGAATATATAGCGCTATATTCGCGAAATTCGCGAATTCGCGAATATGCGATATTCGCGAATAATATTCGAATTGCGAATATTCGCGAGCAACACTAATGTTTACATGAAAGTTCACAAAAATTTCGGTGCAGACATTCTACAGACAGTTGAGCACTGGTAGAACATCTCATAGACGGCAATGCATTTCCTTGTGGAATCCGCAAAAACATTGAACAGGTTCAATGTTTTTGCGGACGTTTGAATCAGGATTTTCGTGGCAGATGTTGCTGCGGCGGAAGTTCTGCTGTATGAACAGAGCAGCAGAATCCCATTGAAATCAAGGGGACTCTGGTGCTGCAGAATGTCCGCGTTAAAGATTCATGTGGAATTCCGCATGGACATTCTGCTGTGTGAAGATAGCCTTCGAGAGCAGGCATTCCATCTTCTGCAGCACAGTGCATGGAGAATCTACAGAGGAACAAGGAGGGTAGAGGTTGGTAGGGAGAGGAAGGGGCTGGGAGCTTCCCAAAAGAATCTTACAGGTGATGATGTGATCTTGTAATTCACAGGATGTGAGCCACACATTAGTGCATGTCATTTTCTGATGGTCACATGACCAAGCTGGAGTAATGAGATGCAGTAAAGCCAATCAAGACCTGTACAGAGGAAAAGTTGACCAGTTGCCCATAGCAACCAATCAGATCGCTTCTTTCATTTTTAACAAGGGCTCTAAAAAATGAAAGAAGCCATGTGATTGGTTGCTAGGGACAACTAGTCAACTTTTCCTCTACACAGGTTTTGATAAATCTCCCCCTATGTTTATTTTTTTCTAGAAACAGCACCAACCACTCTTGGGTTCATACTAGCGTAATACAGACACATTTTTGTTGTGGTCTGACATCACACCCAGTTTATCTCCATTCATGTAAACTGCAATACCAGACGCAGTCTTATAGGTCCAAACTATAGGTAGTCTCATTCCGTAGTTTCTGTTAACCATACAGATTGAAGGGAGTATGGCTCCAGGATCAGGCTACATAGAGTTGTAGTTGTAATGGTAGCTTGTTACAATGGAGACACATATCTGCTTATGAGCTGTAGACATAAAATTATTTTCATTAAAGGACATCTATAGTGCAAAATAACTTATCCCCTATCCGAAGGATAGGGGATAAGTTATAGATAGTGGGGGTCCGAGCGCTGGGGCCCCCCGCGATCTTCGGTACGGGGCCGCGGCAATATACAGGAAAGGGGGCGTTCTGTCCCCGCATGACGCGGCGGCCGACACGTCCCCCCCATGAATCCCATAGAGATACATGGAGGGGGAGTGCTTTCTGCTGGGGACGAAACTTCACTTCCGGCAGACTACCGCGGCCCCGTCCAGGAGATCCCGGGGGGCCCCAGCACTTGGCCCCCCAGCAATCTATAACTTATCCCCTATGCTTTGGATAGGGGATAAGTTATTTTGCGCTGGAGTATTCCTTTAAGGAATTAAAAGTGATCAAAAACTCTGATCAATCCGAAATGGTACAGATAAAAATGAATGATCACAGCAATGTAAAAAAAAAAAGTCTAAACAGTTTCGAGTTATTATTGAGCAACAAAACATGACGAAAACTATACAAATTAGATATTGTTGGAATCATACCGACCTTAAAGGGGTACTCCGCTGCTCAGTGTTTGGAACAAACTGTTCTGAACGCTGGAGCCGGCAGCTTATGACGTCATAGCCCCACCCCCTCATGACATCACAGCCTCATACCCCTTCCCATAGACTTGCATTAAGGGAGTTTGACCATAATGGTGTAAAAATAAATAAATAAATAAATAAACACCCCCCCCCCCCCACCCCCAAATTTGCTAAATACTTAAATTGCATTTTTGTTTTTTAATTGTACGTCAAAAAAAAGTTTTTGGAGCATATGTTATAGAACAATGAAGGAAGTAATTACAAAAAACAATTGGGCCCGCAAAAAACAATCATATAGGTGTGTAGATGGAAAAAAAAATAAAAAAAAAGAGTTATTGCTATTAAACAAAAATTGGACTGGTCCTGAAGGGTTTTAAGTGGCATTCCCATGTACCAAAATTTACGTACACAAGTAGAAGGAATAGGCGGCAGCTCACCGGGATGATGGCAAACAAGCTATTTTATTGTAGCAAACGTGGGGTACAAAGTAGTGCAGGATACGAACTAACACACATGAACAACGTCCATTTCACATAAACTGTGCTTCTTCCGGCTCAAACCAATGACGCATACACACTCTCTTAAATGCAACCTAAAATGACGTCAGCTGGAGGAGGGCCCCAACGATCCCGCTTGCAACTCCGCTTTTAATCTCTAGGTAATAGTATGATATATGATATAATATGATATATTATATAAATATAAATAACATGATATAATAGTAATAATAATATCAATAGTATGATTCCAGTGCTTGGTTACCGTGGACACGGGCTGGACCCGATGCCAACGCAGCACAGCAAACTATACAAATTAGATATTGTTGGAATCGTACCGACCTTAAGAATCAAAACAACATGTCAGTTTGACCAAACAGTGAATGGTGTAAAAAAAAATTAAAAATAAAAGGCTTAAATTGCATTTTTGTTCTTTAATTGCACCTCAATTTTTTTTTCCTTTTGGAGCATATGTTACAGAACAATGAAGGAAGTAATTACAAAAAACAATTGGGCCCGCAAAAAACAAGCTATCATATAGGTGTGTAGTTGAAAAAAAATAAAAGAGTTATGGCTATTAAATAAAAATTGGACTTGTCCTGAAGGGTTTTAAGTGGCATTCCGATGTACCAAAAATGTCTGGTAGGTGCAAGCCCCCAAGGAGGACCTTTGGCTCACATTCGACATGTTATGGTGGCAATGAACAGTGAAATCCCTTTAAAGGAGGGGTAGACCGGCAAAGAAATTCTCTTTAAAATTTGGTTGGGGGGGGGGGGGGGGGTTAGTAAAACCATCGAAGCATCTCTTATCTTCCTATCTCCCACCCCACTGACAGTATAACAGAGCTCCGCTGTCACAAGCCAGCACTACCATATATACTCGAGTATAAGCCGATCAGGATAAGCCGAGGCACCTAATTTTACCACTAAAAACTGGGAAAACGTATTGACTCGTGTATAAGCCTACGGTGGGAAATGCAGCCAAAGGCTGTATCAGGGCATTCTGGGTGTTGCAGTTACTAACTACAATGCCCAGCATGCCTTGATACAGCTGACCCAAACAGTTTGGGTCAGCTGCATAGGCTGAATCAGGGCATGCTGGGCATTGTAGTTACTAACTGCAACACCCAGAATGTCCTAATACAGCCTATGGCTCTGCAGCTGACCCAAAACTACAACTCCCAGCATGTTGCACTATATAGTATTACACAATAGGTTATGGTGCAAGATGCTGGGAGTTGTAGTTTTGGGTCACCTGCAGAGCTATAGGCTGTAAAATGGCATGCTGTTACTAACTACAATGACCAGCGTGCCCTGATAAAGCCTATGCAGCTGGCCCAAACCTAAAACTCATGTCGTACCATATTAATATTTTTAAAGGAGTACTGTAATGCACTTTTTTTTGTAGCCCAAAATGTTCCCTGTGGCTATACCTTTGTATCAATGTCCTTCTTTACGAAATCGGTCTGGACGTTTACCCCCCCCCCCCACTGCTGCCCACACCAGTAACCACACCCCCAGAATCTGCGCCTCCCTCCCCTCCATTCCCCTGCACCAAAGGGAGCCCCGCTGCTGCACCTGCTGGGGGGTGCATTCTGGATTCTGATAATGATGCCTGCTAGACTAGATCTACTAGGACGTTACCAGATTGTTTACTATATACTGCAGTGTTTCCCAACCAGGAAGCCTCCAGCTGTTGCAAAACTACAACTCCCACCATGCCGGGAGTTGTAGTTTTGCAAGAGCTGGAGGCGTCCTGGTTGGGAAACACTGATATACTGGGTGAGTACTGCAGTCTGTCCAGTGCTCTGCTGAGAACCTTGACTGTTGCAGAATCCAAGCCACCTGTTGCCCCATCTACAGCTCAAGTGAGCGATTGCAGTCAATCTTTTGCCCAACAGCCCCTGGCCCAGTGCTCACGTGAGTCATAAGACACTGCCGGGCACTGCCTCTCTACTACTGCTCGGGACCGGAGAGGCCGCACTGCTGCGCTCTGCTACATCTGCTGTGTGTAATGGGAGTACTGTCTGCGCTGAAATATTTACTAAATGGTTTCTTGAATATCCCTGTTAGTTACGGCAGCGTAACTAGCAGGGATATAATTGGTCTGCTGAAGTCACATGTCCGGTCCTGGCGCTGTAGTGAGTGTGCAGGCACGGACAGAAGGCTCTGATTGGTGAGGGGAATCCAGAGGCGTTTGCACAGCCCAGCGAATCGCACCTGAGCTAATGAAGAGGGCATGAATATGTAAACTGTGGGAGTGACCGACAGGAGGCTAGAGGGGCTGGCAGAGAGCGGGGAATATCATAAGAAAGGTGATGTTTCGTTACCAAAATGGCTACGGCCCCCCGAATGCATTGGGGACGAAATCCATCATTGTGAACCCCAGGCTGTACTTCCAGATTTCTGAAACTCAGGAATGCGTGGATATTATTGTGAGGAGGTAATTAACAATGTTATATAACTTATGATTATTTTTTCAATGGTCCAAACAAAATTTGCTCCAGAGTACTCCTTTAAATCAAGCATTTTCAGAAGGTTTGTCACCCCCTTACTCATAAAATGGCACTTTGTGGAGGCTTGTGACGTCTTCCTCTCTGGTAACAGACGTGCATGCGCACGACAAGCACGTCTGTTACCAGCAGGCCCTTCAATATTAAAGGGCCCTGCAAAATGAATGGAGTGGACGAGCAAGTAACTGGGGGGGGGGGGGGTTTACGAACCTACCTGATCACCAGATCTATTTCTGTGCCACGCCACCACTGGTAAACAGCAGCCTGGTGGCGGCGCCTCACTTGAGTATAAGCCGAGGTGGTCTTTTTCAGCATAAAAAGTGTGCTGAAAAACTCACTTATACATGAATATATACATTAACTCCTCCCTGACCAGATTTTAAAGAGAAGTTTTTCACCGGACTTCCCCTCTAAGCTTAAATGGGCACTGTCAGAAACCAAAACTTTTGATATGTTGTAAAGCATGCAAAACCAATAGGTTTTGCAATTGCTTTCATTAGAACATTTTCAGTATTTCATACTGAAAAAGACAGTCAAACAACTGCCCCCCTGCCTTCTTGGACACACACTAGTCCTGCTGTGTCCATGCATCATCACCTATGTCATGGACACACTTCCTTGATTGACAGCTGTGAGCGCAGGGCTCAGAGCTGGAGGGAAAATCCTCCCACTGTAAGCTTGTGTCCCGCTACTGGGAGTTGTAGTTTTGTTAATGCTAGGGGAGATGTGAGCAGACAACATACTGAGGGAGGGGGCGGAGACATGCAAAGTGTGGCCACGCCCCTCCCTTTGAGAGGAATTCAGACTAGTGAGCTAAATTAAAAGTGTAATAAAAAAATAAATAAAGGTGCTTGACACATAAAAATTACATGTACATGGTCAGGATTAGATACTGAGTGATGTAACTATATGGGCACAAATAAAGATGTTTCTTAAAGGGAATGCAGACATTGTGAGTGATCTCTTTAAATTAGACTATTAGTGTAATGTCCTAAAGTAATTATGCAAAAGGGTATATTAACTCTACTTACAGCTCCCAAAATAACAATCATAGGTCTAAAAAGACTCATGTATAATGTTGCAGTGACTGGTTCTCCAAAAAATGTCTGGAATTGTTCAGTATTCGACTCCCTAAAGCACCAGATGTTCATCTAAAACTGCAATTATTATTGCACTAAGATGGCTATGCATATTAACGTCGGGTAAATCAACCAAATTCAGCGCCAAGATCAACTTTATCATTTGCACAATGGCCACCCAACTACTACATGGCTACATGGGCCAGTATATTTGATTAAAATATCAGTAGCATAAAACGTGAGTAGTATTAATTTGCTGAGAGCCGCCTTCATCCAACCGTTCTCCAGGCATCTGAGCTGATCCTCACAAAGAATCAGTAGCCAAAACAAGAAAAGGAGGCTCTCCATGGCGTTGGCCACAGCAGGAGATAGAAGTAACGATTGGTCGACAATTTGAGTAAAACAATAAATGATTTATTGATAAAGCATATAGGACAACGCGTTTCGAGGGTCATATGTCCCTACTAGCCAGATCCATAGGTATACAGAAGAGGTGGGTATGCGGTTTTTCAACAAGCAAAATCTTTTTTATTCTCAGCGAGATAAGTCGCCATCAAAGGATTCTGGCCACGACATACTTCCCTATCCTGTATTTAGAATATGCTTAGCTGAGTGTGTATTTGTAAGCGAAGTTCGGGAGAGATGGATGAAATGTATGGAGACTCGAGTGAATGCCATTTTAGAACACTCTCTTTAAGAATCTTAAACAACAGCCATAGCTGAGAGGAGTTAGGAATGTACAGGAATTCTGTGAAATATACAGTTTGAGAGATACTTATTAATTTCCAGTGCAGGTTCTTTGTTTTGATAACCTGTTGTCCTTGGTAATGACCCCCTTATAGAATCCACTAAGGTGCTCACACACGCTTAGTTCATCTGCAATCTCATGGTCAGTCCTGGAAGTATTGGCAGTGGAGAACTGTATGGTGAATCTAATAGTGTCACATTTGTACTCTACTGTTCTGCATTTCACCCACACTAACTTGCTGATACAGGCTAGTAGTGCAGGTGCCGATAATAAAAAATGTTGATACGTATCGTTGTTCCACACTAGTCCGGCAGTGCAGCGCATGCGCGGTGTTGGTAACTGCCAGCTATGCAGGAGATCTCACAGCATATATCAGCTATGGCAGTGCCATGAATATTTATGAAAGGGTGTTGTATAGGGGTGATTCAATCTAAGTTTCCACTTGGTTTTTTTCCTGACAGTTTTTGGAATACTGCCACTGCAGTTTTTGAGCCAAAGCCAGAAGTGTATTCAAAAGGAATAGGACATATAAAGGAAGGACTTACACTTCTCCTCCCTTGTGGATCCACTTCTGACTTTGGCTCAAAAACTGCAGTGGCAGTATTCCATAAACTGCCAGAAAAAAACCAAGTGGAAACTTAAGCCTCAGATGGGCATAAAAATGCACCAAGGGTCTAGGAATGCCCCTAGTGCACCAAAGCTGTTCGTATTTGGCTAACTTGAGAACAGCACTACTTATGAAAAAAAAAGAAAAAAAAGAAAAGGTAAGCAGGGTTATAAGTAATGTAACCCCGCACTATTAGCCCGTACCAGCAGTCTAATGCAGGTGACATTGAAGACAGATTTCCTTTAAAAACTTTGCAACGTTTTTCAGAATAAATATATCTGCTTGACGGTAGTAGTCACGGCCAATAGATAGTTAGGTTTGAGGATGGTAATAAGCATCTGTCGGACATGGCATCAACAAACCAAGCATGGAATTGGATTTCATCTGCCATTGGAGGACAGTGGTTTTGGATGACTTTGGTTGGTTGTGGATCGCTTTGATTTAATGTGTAGGACCACCTAAATGCTTCTCTTTTGTACTGCAGTTTGAGTGAATTATGTTGACATCAAATTAGCAGTTCACAGTCTACAGCCCCAAGCGCAGAGATACCTGAAGTAATACTCTGGCAAAGAGATTGGCATTGCAACCCGCTACTGCTGAGACTATGGTTTTGGTCCAGACCATCTGCATTTATATACCCACATTTGGGTTTACAAATAGCTCTGTGTTCACAACCTTGGAAAATAAAAGGGCCGGCCAAATGGCCTTTGGTAAAATTGGTCTGAGTCTACATATGACTAAGTCTAGGTGGATGGTTGCAGAATGACAGGATGGGCTGGCATATAGAGGTATGACTGCTGTGATTGAGCATAACAATAAGCAATGCATCCTGTCTTTGTGACACTACTGCTGGTTGCTTAAACTGCACCAAGTATGCTATTTGCAGATGACAAACCTGTGATATTCTGGTGTCATATCAGTCATAAGAGGGTCCATATGGCTGCAGCACAAACAAGACTGTCAAATGAAGCTACAGCTTGACTACTGTCCAGACTGATAACGTTCTATGCCTTGCACATCATTGGTGATCTGATGGTGTGTGAGAAACTTTACTTTTAATCTTGTGAGTAGGAAATATAATATGAGGATACAATTTCAACTTTTTTCTTTCAACAGGAAAGTAAAGAACTCTTTTCACTAAGGTCAGAAGGTCACATAGCAACAGCACCCATTAGCGTCTAATAAACCTTAAGCCTTTCCTGATTCATTCATTGCACTTCTTTTGTCCGTGAAGACACACTAGACCCACACTACGATGACTTATTGTGATTAATGCCACCACAGTGAGCTGTTCTGTACATGACATCATGCAAAAAAGCAACAAGTGTGCAGTATACTAAGAGAAAATAATCTGCTAACCACAGACTTTATCCTGAAGCCCTCCAAAAACGACAGGAAATGCTGCAAGTATTTTCACCTTGAATCATCTTCTATTCTAAGCTCTAAAATCTACTACGTTAGGGCAGAAGCTTAGATGAATAGATGAATTCCTCTCATTTAAAAAAAAATATATATCCTTGGATTATAATTAGTTTCAGGGGTGTTACTGAATATCCAATTCTATTTATTATCCCAAAATAAAAAAAGATTTAAATAAAAAAAAGGAACAGAATAACATAAAAGGTAATTGCAATCAATTCTTTTTTTGGTGTGTGGTGTGGGGGGGGGGGATATTTTAACATTTTCTTAACTAGGAAAAAAAAAATGTTAAAAACAATTTTCCTGCAAATAATATAGTGTTAGTTTTTAGCCCACGTTAGGTCTTTGATTTGAATTTTCACAATAGGCCATTGTAGCCTAGAAAATAGTCACCCGAGCACCGAACAACATTACATTGTAATCACATACAGTGGTAAATATTCATGAGAGCTTTGCCTGATTTGATTATAGCATTTATCCGTACTGTAGAATGCAACATTTCCATAAATAAAACAAGGTGTGTTTTGGTAAGATTTCGAAAAGAACACCCATTTTCTTTGGGGATCTGATTAGAGCTCACTTTTCATCCTAAGAGAGGCCCTAAATGTGCTCTTCTTCTACCTAAACAGATAATAAGCACTCGGTGTACTCCCCCTTCTTGACTCAACATACTGAGACTAATCGCAGATAATTGAGGAGGAGGAGCTGAGGGCCGGGTGAGCCTTTGTGTCCACAGGACAAATGGTCAGTTCATGAGGCTTTTGTCTGATCCAGTGATTTCTTATAGTCTACTAGAAAAGGAGGGGGGGGGGGGAAGCAAGTTGAGGAAAAATGAACATGAAAATGCAAACAAAAAATAGTTTAAAGCCAAAAATAGTAAACACATTTTTGGAATATTTTCTGTTGGACACAGTGTGCAGAACTGCAAACTAGAACAAGTCATCAAATGCTTTATTTTATGTGCAATACAAAAACAAACAAAAAAAGCAAACTAAATAAAATGCCATTATTGTGTGTTGTAAGACAAAAAAAAAAAAAAAACATAACTCCGTTTTGCACAGAAGAAACTTCACTATCTTGACTTGAGGATGAGTAGTATTGGATAATGGATGTCTGGGTCATAAGCTCCACTATCCTCCTCCTTAATCTGAAACAAACAGTAAAAACAAAAAGGGATAACAGAGTATTATATACGGTAGAAATAACATCTCCACAATGACATTGGTCTGTATTGCTACCATGAGAAAGAATATGATATTAAACAGCTTAGGGAGAAATCTTGTATTCTATATGATATTCTTTATGTAACAGATCACAGATCACAAGGATCAGCAGGGTGGATCCTTTCTCAAACAGGTCAAAGGTACCTTAGTAGAAAATGTTATAGTTCATTCATTTATAAAGTAAAATAAATATATCACATAATATATATATTTAGCATACATATATATAAATATCTATAAAAAATATACATATAGTATAGTGATATAGTAACAAATACACTTCATCAATTAAGCAGGTCAAGTATAAGGATATTCATATTTTACACTAAACTGTTTATATATTTAAAACATTTAACCTATTTATTTAAAAATATATGTTATAAGCTAATTTAATTGAATAGTCAACATAAGATTAAAATACAAAATGTAAATAATACGCCATATAAACATGTCTAAAAACACTGGATATTAACCAATCTATGGATTAAGCAATCACAGTTGGACTTTTTTTTTTTTTCCTCCACATTTATCTCCAGGTGAGTAAAATAGGTAAAGCGTCTCGTACATTGGTCAGAGATTAAATATAGAAATAGTGTTTTATTATAGCTGCGCCTGGAGGGAGAAAAGGGAGAGAAAGACGAGTCACGTGACAGACAGCAAACACAATGTAGCGACTACAGGTGATCTAATTACATTATAATATCTTTAGCTTTTAATGTATCTACCCACAAAGCATTTTCTCCTAGAAAGGTGGATTCTTTTTAACATATATATATATATATATATATATATATATATATATATATATATAACATAAATATATAAATGGTGCAAATAACATAATAAACAGATGTAAAAATTGCTTTATTATTTTCTTTTTTTTACAATACTAGAAATGATTAACTGGTTAAGAGAAAAAATAAAACATGCCAAGACTAATATTTTACCTGTTAAATAGCAGTCATGTAAATGACTGAAAAGAAAAAAAAAAAGAAGCCTTGAACGTCGTGTAGTGTAGGTGTTTAGCATTGGGAGAAAATATCTTTTGTGTAAAATGTCAAATAAATTGCCCGCTGTACAGAAAACACATTTCTCTAATTAAAACACTTGTATTGTTTCAGATCGTCGAAACGTAACATAAAACAAAACCGCGGTGAAAAGAAAGCGATTTTCCAATTTGATACGCAGAATAAGGTCGAAGAAAGCAGCTAAGGAGGCAATAATATAGTTGCTATTAGTAGCTTTATGGGTTACAGTGTAATTGGATGTAGCAAGCTCAGACCCACCGGGTGAACAGCAGCTGCTGGATGGGGGGCGGGGAGGATTGGTGGGTTTCATACTGTTTACCTTAAAGACAATTCACAATTATCAACAACACTCTGCAGAGATTAGAAATATCGGGCACTTGGGATGGGTATTTAAATAAGTAAATGGAGGTGAAAAGTCATCTGTCTTTACACCGGGAAACCGCAGCGATGCTGGATTACAGGCATGCTAGAAGCAGATACATAGTTAATTTTTTCAACCTTTTCGTAAATAAATTTTACTTACTTAATTTTCATTTTACTTTTATTTTTTTTAATTTTTTTTTACAGTATTGTAGTTTAACCAGCAATAAAAAAAAGAAAAAAGAAAAGAAAAACACTGAATTGCATTAAAGTGGTAACGTACCTTTCCCATCGCCTGGTTCCTAGAGGTGGTGTCGGTGTAGTGTGATACATTCTGATTTAAAAAAGCACCGGCATATAGTGTAGCATTGCACACAGTTTTGATTACGGGCTCGCAATTTTTTTTTTTAAACGGAAATAAAATTTCACAGCTAACAATGAAAGGTGAAAAGTTTAAGAGGCAAAGCTGTTCCTCCTGATCACTGACTGTTAATCAGCTTCATGGGTGGCTGCCTAAATCTGTGGATTTTTTTTTTTTTTTGCTTTTTTTTTTGTAACTTGCTTTACTGCCAAGATTGTAACTAATTTTTTTTTTTTCCCCCTGTTGTAGGAGGAGGGGAAAAACATCTCCCCGTAGAATGCAGCTGCGTATGAGTGACATGACGCGCTAATGCAGAGGGCAAAATTAAAATTCATGAATCTCTTCACAACCATTTGTGTAACAAGATTAAGACGAGACAGCAGAAAATAGCTGCATTATCAGACTTCTTACAGTTCTCCAGCTGGTTACGCTCTATTCCAAAACAGTAGGGATAAGAGGATAACATGCAGCCTCAAGGAAAACGCCTCTTCTTATTTTGGGAGCAAAAATCATCCTCGGGAAGATGAGGCATGAAGGATATGTACAGGCGGAAAAATGCAATCCTGCCAAACAGGCAGAAATATTGAGTTGTACTTATCAGCGTGAATGTAAAAACGTAACAAAAGCTTTCCTATGAACAAGGGACCTGCAGCTAACAATTTACACAACAATGTTGGACAAAACACACTGGTGCACTGAAAAGAAAAGAAATTGCAGCTCAGGATGGAGACGACAAGAAGCCAGGGCAACTTGTTCTTTATTCTGCCACTTGTAACAAAATGAATAAAATGAGTTGTAGATTTAAGTGTAGAATATACAATAAACTTCACTCAACTTCGTGTGCGTGCAAGCGGAAGATATTTTATAGATGTCTTACAGGCAAGAAAAAAAAGAACAGCTTCAAGTGGAAATCCCCAACTAAATCAAATAGTAAATGTATATATTATAATAAATTATATAAATGCATATGGCTATATGTTATATAGTATATCAATTTGTTGAATTGTGAGCACCTTTAATCATACAAGAAAAAAAGAAAAGAAAAAGAAATAAAAACCTACAAAAGGACAAACCTAGGAACATCATCAACCAAAACAAACAAAAAAATAAGTTCTTTACCATATGGCAGTCAATACATTAAACAAGAAGGACATGCATATATAATGTTTTCTATTGGGAAAGTTACAAATTATCAAAGTAGATTTTATTAATTGTTTATAAATATTTGCATCACCTATTTATATATACGAGCATTAAAGCGGTGACCAACGGAGCAGGGAAATTCCCAATTGAGATTCAGGTTTTCTGTAATCTTATTGGGGGTTAACCAAGGAATGGAAAATTGGAGATCATTTCTTTCCACATCAGGTTGTGTGTGGTATTACAACTTCGCTCTATTCACTTCAATGGAAATGATCTGCAATACCATACTTAACCTGAGGACAAGGGTGGTGCTGTTTTTTTTTGTGTTTTTTTAAGAAGTTAGCTGTGTTTTTCTAATTCTACATAATCACTTTAAATGGCTCCTTATAAATAACATAATATTCAACCTTCACAGAAAATGGAGAAAACAAAGGAGAAATGGAGAAAGGAGAAAATTAACTATTTATGCCAGTTTTCCAGCATATATAAAAAAAAGTTACTAAAATGTGTGGCTTTATACTCTTCACTTTTGAAGAAAAAAAAAAAAGGTGGGGTTTAGCAGGAGGGCATGGCTTCTGAGGCCTGACACTGTAATCCAAATCAAGAATTGATGTAAACTTTTTTGGATGTCTCCAGCAAATCAAGGCTGGCATAGATTTCAGAGTGTGGTGCAAGGACGGTCAAAGATGCACCAACTCTATGGCACCTGTGACTCAAAATAACATTGCAACACTTTTCATATATTAAATTAAGATCAGCATATGAAAAGCTAGTCTTAATAAACTCCCCCCATAGAGCATGAAGTTGTCTTCCAGTAAAAATTTATTGATGACCAGTGCAGTGCCGTCACTTAAAGGGGTAGTCCGGTGGAAAACATTCGGTGGCAGAAAGTTAAACAGATTTGTAAATGACTTCTATTAAAAAAATCTTTACCCTTCCAGTACTTTTTAGCGGCTGTATGCTACAGAGAAAATTTTGTTCTTTTTGATTTTCTTTTTTGTGTTGTCCACGGTGCTCTCTGCTGACACCTCTGTCCATGTCAGGAACTGTCCAGAGCAGCATAGGTTTGCAATGAGGATTTTCTCCTGCACTGGACAGTTCCTGGTACGGACATCAGGTGTCAGTAGAGAGCACTGTGGACAAGACAAAAAAGAAATTAAAAAAGAACAGAATTTCCTCTGTAGCATACAGCTGCTAAAAAGTACAGGAAGGGAAAATATTTTTTAATAGAAGTAATTTACAAATCTGTTTAACTTTCTGGCACCAGTTCATAAAAAAATAAAAATAAAAAAGTTTTCCACCAGAGTACCCCTTTAACACCCCCACGATTAGCTGACTTCCTTTGCAGTTTTCAACCATGAGGACACAGACAAGCTTGTCCCTTTCCCGAAACTGCACAAAGACTAGACAGTCAATATACAGCTTCATCTCCATAGTGAAGCGCTGTCATTTCACAGCAGCTCCTTTCTCTCTTTCCTGCACTGATCATAAGTATTAGTGTAGGGGTGCAAGGCTTCAATGAAAAATGTAAGTGCCCTCTAGTGGCTGCTAGCAGGTAGCTTCCATTCGAGGGAAAAAATTGTTGACTTCAAATGCAAGAGGCATCTATAGTATCTGTAAACAGATGTTTTTAGGGATTCATGCCCCTTGCCAATACAGAAGAGGGTACTGTCTCTGTAAAACTTGCTTAAGCCGCAATGGGAGTTGCAGTCTTCTAAGAGAAGCAAAAGTGGCCTTGGACCAAAAAAGTTTGAGTACATGGATTGGGAATGGAATTAGTTTGGCCCATAATTTTCACATTTAGGGTTGGGTCACAAGTGCCACAATTACTGTCTATTTTCTGCAGCTTATTTTGCTACCCATTGACTTTAAAAGGTAGAAAATACGCAGCAGCAAATTACAATGCAAAATATATCACATGTGACCCTACCCTTAACCTTGTTCACATTAGTGAGGCTGACAGGCAGTCAATAGAGTGCAGTCTACAGGTTAATTCAATTCCCTTGAGTAGGGCTATGTTAATAGATCATGTAATCCAAACCCCCCCAATATGGCCCTAATGGACATAAAAAGAACTACATCTACAGTAACACAATTTTTTTTTTCAACAAACTAAAGTTTTCTTCTTCTTTGTTACCTAACAATTTAGAATAAACTCTAATCCATAGGCAGTCATTAAAATTCAGTACCACATGCTTGAAATGCCCATATAATGCAAATCTATGGGACTGTATTGGCCCCATAGAAAAGAGAGCAGAGAGAGAGAGAGAGAGATGCTAAGCCTAACTCTTTTCTTTCCGGTAGCCCTTTTCTTTCCATAAACACATAGAGGAGGAGATCCTGTACTTCTATGTCTCTATACAATGTACACAGAGGAGGAGATCCTGCACTTCTATGTCTCTATACACTGTATACACAGAGGAGGAGATCCTGCACTTCTATGTCTATATACACTGTACACAGAGGAGGAGATCCTGCACTTCTATATCTATATACACTGTACACAGAGGAGGAGATCCTGCACTTCTATGTCTATATACACTGTACACAGAGGAGGAGATCCTGCACTTCTATATCTATATACACTGTACACAGAGGAGGAGATCCTGCACTTCTATGTCTCTATACACTGTACACACAAAGGAGAAGATCCTGCACTTCTACGTCTCTATACACTGTATACACAGAGGAAGAGATCCTGCACTTCTATGTCTATATACACTGTACACAGAGGAGGAGATCCTGCACTTCTATATCTATATACACTGTACACACACAGAAGAGGAGATCCTGTACTTCTATGTCTCTATACACTGTACACAGAGGAGGAGATCCTGTACTTCTATGTCTCTATACACTGTACACAGAGGAGGAGGAGATCCAGCACTACTATGTCTCTATAAAATGTACACACAGGAGGAGATCCTGCACTTGTATGTCTCTATACACTGTACACAGGAGGAGGAGATCCTGAACTTCTAAGTCTCTATATACTGTACACAGAGGAGGAGATCCTGCACTTCTATGTCTCTATACACTGTACACAGAGGAGGAGATCCTGCACTTCTATATCTCTATACACTGTACACACAGGAGGAGGAGGAGATCCTGCACTTCTATATCTCTATACACTCTACACAGAGGAGGAGATCCTGCACTTCTATGTTTCTATACACTGCACACACACAGAGGAGGAGATCCTGCACTTCTATATCTCTATACACTGCACACACAGAGAGGAGGAGATCCTGCACTTCTATGTCTCTATACAATGTACACAGAGGAGGAGATCCTGCACTTCTACGTCTCTATACACTGTATACACCGAGGAGATCCTGCACTTCTATGTCTATATACACTGTACAAAGAGGAGGAGATCCTGCACTTCTATATCTATATACACTATACACACACAGAGGAGGAGATCCTGTACTTTTATGTATCTATACACTGTACACAGAGGAGGAGATCCAGCACTACTATGTCTCTATACAATGTACACAGAGGAGGAGATCCTGCACTTCTATATCTCTATACACTGTACACACAGGAGGAGGAGGAGATCCTGCACTTCTATGTCTCTATACACTGCACACACACAGAGGAGGAGATCCTGCACTTCTATATCTCTATACACTGCACACACACAGAGGAGGAGATCCTGCACTTCTATGTCTCTATACAATGTACACAGAGGAGGAGATCCTGCACTTCTATATCTATATACACTATACACACACAGAGGAGGAGATCCTGTACTTCTATGTATCTTTACGCTGTACACAGAGGAGGAGATCCTGCACTTCTATATCACTATACACTGTACACACAGAGGAGGAGATCCTGCACTTCTACGTCTCTATACACTGTATACACAGAGGAGGAGATCCTGCACTTCTATGTCTATATACACTGTACAAAGAGGAGGAGATCCTGCACTTCTATATCTATATACACTATACACACACAGAGGAGGAGATCCTGTACTTCTATGTATCTTTACGCTGTACACAGAGGAGGAGATCCTGCACTTCTATATCACTATACCCACAGAGGAGGAGATCCTGCACTTCTATGTCTCTATACACTGTACACAGAGGAGGAGATCATGTACTTCTATATCACTATACACTGTACACAGAGGAGCAGATCCTGTACTTCTATGTCTCTATACACTGTACACAGAGGAGGAGATCCTGCACTTCTGTATCTCTATATACTGCACACACACAGAGGAGGAGATCCTGTACTTCTATATCTCTATACACTGTACACACAGGAGGAGGAGATCCTAGACTTCTATATCTCTGCACACTGTACAAACAGGAGGAGGAGATCCTGCACTTTTATGTCTCTATATACTATACACACAGAGGAGGAGATCCTGCATTTCTATGTCTCTATATACTATACACACAGAGGAGGAGATCCTGCACTTCTATGTCTCTATACACTGTACACACAGAGGAGGAGATCCTGTACGTCTATGTCTCTATACACTGTACACAGAGGTGGAGATTCTGCACTTTTATATCTCTATACACTGTACACACAGAGGAGGAGATCCTGTACTTCTATGTCTCTATACAATGTACACACAGAGGAGAGGATCCTGCAATTTTATGTCTATATACACTGTACACAGGGGAGGAGATCCTGCACTTCAATATCTCTATATACTATACACACAGATGAGGAGATCCTGCACTTCTATGTCTCTATACACTATACACAGAGGAGGAGATCCTGCACTTTTATATCTCTGTACACTGTACACACAGAAAAGGAGATCCTGCACTACTATATCTCTATACACTGTACACACAGAGGAGGAGATCCTGTACTTCTATGTCTCTATACACTCTACACACAGAGGAGGGGATCCTGCACTTCTATGTCTATTTACACTGTACACAGGGGAGGAGATACTGCACTTCTATGTCTCTATACACTGTACACACAGAGGAGGAGATCCTGCACTTCTATGTCTATATACACTGTACACAGGAGAGGAGATCCTGCACTTCAATATCTCTATATACTATACACACAGATGAGGAGATCCTGCACTTCTATGTCTCTATAGACAGAGGAGGAGATCCTGCACTTTTATATCTCTGTACACTGTACACACAGAGAAAGAGATCCTGCACTACTAGATCTCTATACACTGTACACACAGAGGAGGAGATCCTGTACTTCTATGTCTCTATACACTCTACACACAGAGGAGGGGATCCTGCACTTTTATGTCTATTTACACTGTACACAGGGGAGGAGATACTGCACTTCTATGTCTCTATACACTGTACACACAGAGGAGGAGATCCTGCACTTCTATGTCTCTATACACTGTACACAGAGGAGGAGATCCTGCACATCTATGTCTATATACACTGTACACACAGAGGAGGAGATCCTGCTCTTCTATATCTCTATGCACTGTACACAGGAGAAGGAGATCCTGCACGTCTATGTCTCTATATACTATACACACAGAGGAGGAGATCCTGCACTTCTATGTCTATATACACTGTACACACAGAGGAGAAGATCCTGCACATCTATGTCTCTATACACTTGTACACACAGAAGAGCAGGATCTCCTCCTCTATGTCTCTATACAAAGACAGCAGAATCAGTCCCCACCATAATACAGACCTCAGAATCATACCCATGCATAATACAGACCCCAGATATAGACCCCACCATAATACAGACCCCAGAATTAGACACTACCATAATACAGACCCCAGAATTAGGCCCTACCATAATTCAAACCCCATAATTAGACCCCAGTATCACCCCACCCCTGCATAATACAGACCCTAGAATCAGACCCACATTTTTCCAGTGCCCTGCCCTACTTTACACAAATAGCCACATCTTTAGCCCCCCCCCCCAAACTTTAATAATACCCTCTTAGGGTCCTGCACAATAAAGATGGCTAGGTTAATAGGTCCCCCATTAAGTAGGTATATCTTCCACAGTAGGTGGTAGGTAGTCAGGTAGGTATGTTCCACACTAGTTAGTTTCTTTTTAGGCAGCCTGCCTCATCAACAGGTATGTAGGTAGGTAGCTCCCACAATAGGTACATACATCTTTAAGTAGGTAGTTAGATCAATCAACTTCCCCCCCCCCCCACCTCAGTAAGTAAATCTGTTGATAGGTAGGTAACCAGGAAGGTAGCTAGGTAGTCAGGTAGGTAGATTGCTAGCTAGGTTGCCAGGTAGCTAGACATGTAAGTAGGTAAGTAGCTAGCTATGTAGGTAGGTATAGTAGAATAAAGTGTCCCGCAGCACTCCAATAGTGATCAAAATAGGTTTATTACCTCAAGGTAAGATACAACGTTTCGACCGTCACCACGGTCTTTTTCAAGACCGCGAGCTACAGTCGTTGCCTAGCAACGCGCGACGCCCCCATGTGATTGGCTGTACTCCGGCTTGCCTGAGGAATTCCCTAGAGGCGTGTGCACACACGGCGTCAGGGAATGGCCGCCATTACCACAGATGGGTGAGTGTTTGACCTCGTGGCATGTTCCCCTGATTACTTTTAATGTCCACACACCTGTACACTAATTGTCACTTACACATGATGCGATATATGTCAGATTGTATATACTGTACAGCACTGATTACACTGCCTTGTTAAAAATATGCATTTTTTCTATGTATCATTATGTTCTTTTTTCACGCAATTGTCACAGCATCCATTGTATTGCATGTTTTTTCTTTATTGAGCACAATCACCTTTTGATATTGTACCCCATATAAATATGGGAGGAGTGTGTCACTTGCTTATGCTTGAAAAAGACCGTGGTGACGGTTGAAACGTTGTATCTTACCTTGAGGTAATAAACCTATTTTGATCACTATTGGAGTGCTGCAGGACGCTTTATTCTACTATACATCACTGCTGCTGCCAGTGAACCGGGCTGCGATTGCGCCCGCTTGCACCCGCTACACCTTTGCATCCCTGGTGTGCTGCTCCTCCTTGCTATCTGGATATATGTAGGTAGGTAGGTAGCCAGGTAGCTAGCTATGTAGGTAAGTAGGTAGTCAGGTAGCTAAGAAGTTATCTAGGTAGTAGGTAGGAAGTAGGTATTAGCTAGCTATGTAGGTAGCTAGGAGTGTAGCTATGTTGGTAGGTACATAGGAGGGGAGAAGTTGGGGCATGTAAAGAGGTGCTGACTAGCTCCCTACTTGGCTACCTAAATAATAACCTAGGTAGGTATTGTATTTATCGGGGTATACCACACACCGGCCTATAACACGCACCCTCATTTTACCAAGGATATTTGGGTAAAAAAAGTTTTTTACCCAAATATCCTTCGTAAAATGAGGGTGCGTGTGTGTGCATGTGTATACCCCGATACACTGTTTCTGACCCCGCAGAAGCCCCCCAGGAAAGGCAGGGGGAGAGAGGCCGTCGCTGCCCGCTTCTCTCCCCCTGCCTTTCCTGGGGTCTAGAGCCCTGCTGCTGCCGCTTCTCTCCCCCTGGCTATCGGCGCTGTGCCCCTTCTCTCCCCCTGGCTATCGGTGATAGCCAGGGGGGGAGAAGGGGCAGCGGCACCCATTGCCGGCACCGCTGCTCCGTTGCCCCCCCCATTTCCGGTTGTATAATTACCTGTTGCAGGGGTCGGGTCTGCGCTGCTTCTGGCCTCCGGTGTGGCGTCCCCTGCGTCGTTGCTATGCGCTGCGAGACGCAATGACAAGTGACGTCACTCGTCATTGCGCCGCGTCGTGCAGCGCATAGCAACGATGCCGGGGACGCCACACCAGAGGCCAGAAGCAGCGCGGACCCGACCCCGGCAACAGGTAAATATACAACCGGGGATGGGGGAGGCAACGGGGCAGCGGCGCCGGCAATGGGTGCCGCTGCCCCTTCTCTCCCCCTGGCTATCGGCGCCGCTGCCCCATTGCCGGTGCCGCTTCTCTCCCCCTGGCTATCGGCGACGGCAATGGGCCAGCGGCACCGATAGCCAGGGGGAGAGAAGGGGCAGCGACGCCGATAGCCAGGGGGAGAGAAGCGGCGGCAGCAGGGCTCTAGACCCCAGGACAGGCAGGGGCAGAGAAGCCGGCAGCGACGGCAGGTCTCTGCACCTGCAAAAGCCGCTGAAGTTCATTGATTTAAAGCGCCCGCATTAAATCATTGAACTGCAGCGGCTTATCGGCGTATAACACGCAGATAGACTTTAGGCTAAAAATTTTAGCCTAAAAAATGCGTGTTATACACCGATAAATACAGTAATTATTTGGGTATCCAGGTAGGGGGGGTAGTCAGCACCTCTCCACATCCCCCCAACCTCCCTCTCCTCTCAAGAGTTCAGGCTGATATAAAAACCAAAAGAGAAAATGAAATTCAATTATATTTACCTCATGTCGCAAGCAGGGATCTCCTCAGCAGCACAGGCTGATCACGTTCTTCTACCTCCACAGTGCAGGCGTCAATAAGTAACATCACTGGCGCCTGTACTACGTGGAGGCCGAGGTCCTGCGGCCCACCCTGAAAGGAAGCTTTCAGCTGTATGCGAATGTTGCTTGCCTGGGGATCCGGGTAAAGCGTCCCCAGTAGCGAGTGAGCACCTGTGCTCAGCAGGCCTTCCTCCGCCCCGCTCCCTCACGTGCCACTCAAAAGCACCCCACATGTCATAAGGCCAACCCCCTAGTCTAGACTATTTTTAATAGTCTATGCTGCAGTATATGAGCAAAAGAAAAAAATTAATCCTGGAGTAGTTCTTTAAAGAGAAAGGTACCCTTTAATGATCATTTTATGATTTCTTGCTGAAATCCAACATGCATGACGCTTCCCCCTCAATCATTTGCCATCTGCAAGTTTGCCCAACATTTAAGGGGTTATGTAGGTCTTAGATTTTTTTCCCCCCCAAATGCATTAAAATAACAAAGCAGCAGTTACTAATCCCTATATCCCACTTTCTTCCCCTGTTCAGGCTGGTTTCAGCAACATCAGATGACCGCCTCAAAAGCCTCAGAGGTCACATGCTGTACTACAAGCATCATGGCTCCCATCACTGAGTGGTGATGCCTGGACTACGGCAAGTTATTACTGAGGCCGCTGATTGGCTGTTGTGGTTGCTCAACATCTGCTCATATAAGCAGACCTGGGTGCTGACCAGAGCCGAAAAGAGATCAGTGCAAGTTCAGAGAGGTGAGTATCTGCTGCTTTGTTATTTTAATGAATTTTTGGCACTTTTTAAAAATAGAAAAGTCCTGGTTAACCAATGTAACACCTTAATGACACAGGGTGAACAAGCCTGTCATGGTCCAGGGGTATCAAGCACGCTCACAAGCTGTGCGTGCTTCATACTCAGCAAATACTGGCAACTATCAGCAGCTGGAACTTACAGCTAATGCCGGACATCGGTGAGATCGTAGATGCCTGACAATATCCTTACAGATGCCACAATCAAGGCAGTCTTGGCTAGCCCATATAGGCAGAATGGCGATAATACTGATCAGTGCTGTGAATACGCACAGCATTTAACAGTGTTTGCAATCGAAAGATTGCAGGTAACAGTTCTCTATGGGGACAAAAAATTAGTGAATTTTTTGAACCTGTTCAGGACGCAGGGCGTATGCATACGCCGTGCAACCCGAGTCCTTAAGGATGTAGGGCGTATGGATACGCCCGAAGGAATTCCGGTCCCTGCCGCTAGCGGGTTGGGGACCGGACCGGGATGCCTGCTGAAAGTGCAGGCATCCCGGCACATCGCCGAGGGGGGCCCCCCATGTCGGCGATCAGAGAAAATTGCATGTCAATTCAGACATGCGATTTTCTACTATTCCGGGCTGATCGGGTCTCTGGTGACCCGATCACCCGGAAAATAGGGATGACAGCCCTGATCATCCTAAGGGATTGGAGCGAGGTTGCAGTGCTGCAGCCTCCTCCTATCCCCTGCCATTAGTCAGCAATGAGTGCTGACCAATGGCAGTTGAAGACAGGGGGTTGCCATGGAAACCCCCCGCTCTGCCCACCCCTGAATGTCAGGCAGAACGGGGGGAGAAGATGGCGGGCGGTACCTGTGGAGAAGATGCCGTCTTCGGACGGAGGTAGGGAGGCGACAGCGCGGAGCATGAAGGGAGGTGGCAGTAAAGCGATCTTTACTGCTGCCTTCCTAGTGAAAGCCAAACTGCAATTCTCAGCATGCCCAAAAGCCAAAGGCTGTCTGGGCATGCTGGGAGTTGTAGTTTTGCAACATCTGGAGGGTCACAGTTTGGAGACCACTATTACAGTGTTGCCCAAACGGTAGCCCTCCAGATGTTGCTAAACTACAACTCTCAGCATGCCTAGACTGCCAAGGCATGCTGGGAGTTGTAGTTCTGTAACATCTGTCCCTTCAGATTCTGCAATTTACATGAAAATTTTGAAAATTGCTGCTCTACTTTGGAGGCCTCTCATTTTTTCAAAAAGTAAAAATATGTCCATTTTATGATGCCAACATAAAGTGGACATATTGTATTTGTGGATCAATATAAAATTTATTTGGAATATCAATTTTCCTTACAAGCAGAGAGTTTCAAAGTTAGAAAAATGCAAAATTTTCCAAATTTTCATGAAATTTGGGGATTTTTCTCCAAGAAAGGATGCAAGTAACGACAAACATTTACCACTAAAATAAAGCAGAATATGTCACGAAAAAACAATCTCAGAATCCGAATAATTGGTAAAAGTTATTAATGCTTAAAGTGACAGCGGTCAGATGTGCAAAAAATTGCTCCATCCTTAAGGTGAAAATGAGCTGCATCCTTAAGGGGTTAAATAAATGTGAATTAGCCCCTGCACTAATAAAAGTTACAATCACCCCCCCCCCTCTTTCCATTTTTCAATAAAATAATGTAACCAAAGATGAACTTAAACTTATTTGGTATCACTGGTCAATGGTGATATAATGTTAATGAAACCGCACGGTCAATGGCGGCAACTTTAAAAATTGCTGATTTTTGGTCGCTTAATATAGCAGAAAAAAAAGAATTACAAATAATCTAAGTCTAATTTAAACAAAAACGGTACAAAACAGCGCAACAAAATAGCCCTCATACAGCCGTGTATACAAAAACAAAATATGAAAAAGTTATAGGGGGTCAGAATAGGGCAATTTTTAACAATTTCCCCACACAAATAATATATAGGACTATTAATGGGACTATTAATGGAAAAAAGTTATGCCCTTTTGTGAAAAAAAACAAAATGCTAAATGGCCTGTGTCTTTAAGGGTTTAATACTTTGTACAAAAGGCTTTGTTGATAATGACAGCTTCCAGATGTCTCCTGTATGGAGAAACTAGTGGCATGCATTGCTCTGTGGGGATTTAGGGCCATTTTTCACACAAACAATCTTCCAATCTTAAATGTTCTGTGGGCCTTTTCTATGAATCATGATCCTTAGTTCTTTCCATATATTTTCAATAGGCTTTAAGTCAGGTGATTGGCTGGGCCATTCTAGCAGGTTTATTTTCATTCTTTGCAACCATTTGAGAGTTTCTATAGCTGTGTGTTTGGGATCATAAGGGGGGACTTACCAAAACCTGTGCAGAAGAATAGCTGACCAGCTGCCAATAGCAACCAGATTGCTTCGTTAAATCTGAAAAAGGCCTCTTAAAATAACCTCTTCAGGACGCCGGGCGTATGCATACGCCCTGCATCCTGAGTCCTTAAGGACGTAGGGCGTATGCATACGCCCGTGGGAATTCTGGTCCCCGCCGCTAGCCGGTTGGGGGACCGGATCGGGATGCCTGCTGAAATCATTCAGCAGGCATCCCGGCACATCGCCGAGGGGGGTCCTGAGACCCCCCCCCCCATGTCGGCAATCGCAGAAAATCGCATGTCAATTCAGACATGCGATTTTCTGCTATTCCGGGCTGATCGGGTCTCTGGTGACCCGATCACCCGGAAATAGGGATGATCGGAGCCGTCAGTGAGAGCCCCGATCATCCTGAGGGATAAGAGCGAGGTCGCAGTTCTGACCAATGGCAGCGCAGGACAGTGGGTTGCCATGGCAACCCCCATTCTGCCCACCCCTGAATGTAGGGCAGAACGTGGGGAGAAGATGCGTGGGGACCGCAGATCGTCGCTGGAGACAGGCACAGGTAGGGAAACGACGGTGGGGGGGGGGGGGGGGAGGAAGGGGGCAGTAAGCGAAATTTACTGCTGCCCTTCCTAGTGGGTGCCAAACTGCAATTCCCAGCATTCCCAGACAGGCTGTCTGAGCATGCTGGGAGTTGTAGTTTTGCAACATCTGGAGGGTCACAGTTTGGAGACCACTGTTACAGTGGTGCCCAAAGGGTAGCCCTTCCAGATGTTGCCAAACTACAACTCTCAGCATGGACAGACAGCCTTTGGCTGGCATGCTGGGAGTTGTAGTTCTGCAACATCTGTCCCTTCAGATTTAGCAATTTTCATGAAATTTTTGAAAATTGCTGCTCTACTTTGAAGCCCTCTAATTTTTTCAAAAAGTAAAAATATGTCCATTTTCTGATGCCAACATAAAGTGGACATATTGTATTTGTGAACAAAAATAAAACTTATTTGGAATATCTATTTTCCTTACAAGTAGAGAGCTTCAAAGTTAGAAAAATGCTAAATTTTCAAAATTTTGGGATTTTTCACCAAAGAAGGATGCAAGTAACGACGAAAATTTACCACCAAAATAAAGTAGAATATGTCGCGAAAAAACTATCTCAGAATCAGAATATTCGGTAAGAGCGTTTTAGAGTTATTAATGCGTAAAGAGACGGTGGTCAGAATTGCAAAAAAGGGCTCAGTCATTAAGGTGAAAAAGGGCTGCGTCCTTAAGGGGTTAAGAAGCGATCTGGTTAGTTTTTATGGCCAATTGGTCAAATTCTCCTCTGCACAGGTTTGGATAAATTTCCCCCATTGTCTTGCTGAAATGTCATACAGCCCTGTATACAGAAAAATTATAGGGGTCAGAAGAGGACAATTTTAAGCATACTCATTTTATTAAAAAACAAAAAAATATTTGTGACCCCTGACCTATGAAGGCCCCGATACGATAATTTCAACATGCGATGGCCATCGCATGTTGAAGGCAGCATCAACATATGATACTTTTGTATGTCGGGGCCATCGCATTAACGGCTATCCGGCACCGCAGATTGCTTCAGCTGCCGCCGGATAGCATTTACCGTGCCCCGTAAGCTCCGGTGATGGTCACTCACCTGTCCGTGGTGTTCCAGGACATCATTTTCGGGATCCCCTGCATCGCCGTCGCTCTCCATCGTCATCATCACGTCGCCGCGCACGCCGTCCCGTCATCCAATAGGAGCAGCATGCGTAGTGACGTAATGGCGGCGATGAGGAACGACGATCCCAGGCAACAGAGACGTTCCGGAGCGGCGGGGACACGACGGCGACATCCAGAGCAGCGGTGACGGCGGGGACAGGTGAGTACAACGTCCTATATTTAACATTGCACGGATCCCTCAACATACGATGGTTTCAACAAACGATGGTTCATTTGGAATGGATTACCATCGTATGTTGAGGGATCACTGTATATGTACCTTTTAAGCTGCAATGCCAGACATGGCCAATGGAAAACAGTGGTGCTCTTACTAGGGGAGAAAAAAAAAGGAGAAAAAAAAAACAGATCCTTTTTCCTAATCCATTACAACCCCTTTAATAAATCTCAAATGTAATCGTCTTATTCTGAAACAACAAACCCCACACAAGAAAAAGGAACAGCACAATGTAAAATATCTTGAACTTAACATAATTGTACTTGATGATCTGGAATGTACAGAGCTTTTCTATGTACAGTATATTTCTGGGCAGACTGAAGTATAAAGAGATTAGACGCTTTCTATTCACTGCGCTTATTATCTTTAATAACTGTATAAAAACTAATTAATAGATTCATTCAATTAGCGCTATGTAGATATGGAGGGCTGATAGCAACATGATTTTCTGCTTTATTTTATACGCCAAAACTTTGCAGCCTATTGTTCGCGCTAATTAATCATTTGTGGCGAGAAGCCCAAGGATCAAATAAAAACGCTCCATACATGATATAAGATCTAGCCTCCCCCAAGAAAAGACAGTGACTGCTTTTGTATCAGTGAGTCTATGTACCCTGTGTGCCAACATACCAACTAAATCACAATAAAACAGAAGATTTTGCACAAATATTGAATTGAATATGAGCACATCATACGGGAAGACATTTATTTTTTTATCCTCTTTTTGATCCTTATTTTTTTGTATCCTTTTTTTTCTTATAGTAAACAATCTTTGAAAAATGTATCAGTCTTTTGGGGAAAAAAATATATGGGAGTGAGGTCATTTATCACTGTTTTTACATACTTTTTGGGCATCTTTTGAGTAAATTTCTGGCTGTGTTTATGACCGTTTTTGCTAGAAAATTTTTGCAGTACAGATTTGTTGCTTTAACAAAAAAAAAAAAAAAAAAAAAAAGATTGTGCAAAAATTTGGCCAAGTACACTCTGCCTCCTAGGTGGCATAGGATGTGGGAAGATTGTTGCTGCATGTCTTTATCCCCATTGTGCATCATTTTAAAAAATGTACACAATTTATCATGTTGTGTGCACAATAACTAATAGCGGTACTGTCGCAGTACCAAGCTCATTTCTAACATGTTTTTTTAAGGAAAAATACCCAAAATCTTGGTAAATATGGCACATTTATCATGCAGAATTACGAAAAATGTTGGTATAAACCTGGCGGTACTGCAATGGCACCACTAATAATTTCACTTGTTTTCAATGAGATTCTGATGTACTGTGCATACGGTGGGGCAGTGTGTGAACATGGCCTATAGATCTTTAAAGAGTACCTGTCACCAAATTAAACTTTTAATATAGTGTTCCTTGTGTAATTAGCAGATACTATTCCATTCACTTACTTTTAAAATTATCAACATAAATATGTTTAAAATGTAATAGAAAAAACGGCCACTAGGTGGCTCTGTTCTGTTCCCTGCCACAATCAATACAGTAAGTTTGGTCTCCTCCCGGCCTGGCAGGAGACCAAACTCAGGAAGTGTTTCTCTGCACTGAGCTAGATTGACAGCTGCACAGAGCCTCATTGAAACATGCACAGGGCCTCGCTGAAACATGCACAGAGCCTGAGGTCTTCTATTCATCACAGCACTGCAAAGATGTGAGTGCGGAAGTGGTTCAGTGATGTCATGCCTGCTGGGAAACGCCCACTTTCTCCTGCTGGGAGATTGCACTATGTGAGCAAGAATAAAGGTATGATACAGAGCTTTTTAAAGCTGTAAAAACTTTTTTTAAGGGTGGGAGGAGTGTGAGGAGTTGTTGGGGAACATAGCCTGAGTTAGTTTAGAAAAGTTTATTTGGTGACTGGTCCTTTGTAAACTGTCTGGCCTTAGTTCAGACAAACTATTCATTGGGAAAAGATTTACACAATTTTTAAAGCAGAAAGGTCCATGCTAGAAAGTCCCTTTCCCTTGAAGATATCCCCCTTTCTTGCCATGTCCAATTTTGGAGCAAGAATATAAGTGTCTAAAATACACAATAGATGTGGTGAAAGCCATGTAAGCCAGTGTTAGGTCTTTTAGTACATCTGTAAGGCTGGAGATTCCAGTGCGGCAAGCCGACTGATAGACGGCAATGCCAGTGAGGCGAAGATCTGCCAGAACATTAAATGAGTTCAATGTTCTGGCTGTATTTTCGAGGGGATTTTCCAGGTGGAAAGTCCACCTTGAAATCTCTGCAGTGTGCACTCTGCAGCAGAATCCCTTGACAGCAATGGGGCTCTGCTACACTTGAATGTCCGAGATTCATTTCAAAATGAAATTCCGCTTGGAAATTCCGTAGTGTGAACCCATCCTAATACTTTCAAATTAACTCCCCCTCTGTGGACAACCCTTCTATTTGTTGGGAAGCACATAAAGCATATATCAGAGGTCTCATAATACAAATTATGGCTAAAAACATAACAAAAAGTCAAAAGGATGAACAGTCACGACCATAAATGATATTAAAACATTAGAATTGGCACATAAAGCATCTAAATCCTTAATTACTATCCAAGCACGTAGAGAAAAAAGGCTTTAATTATATGAACTCATGTCGAAACTAATAGAACATCTGCCCCATGACCTTTTTTTTTTTTTTTTTTAACATGTCCAACAACCTTTCATGTACTCACAAAGTAGGAGAAGCATAAAAGAAAAGGTAACAAGTCAAAGACAAGAAAAAACTTTTTATATATATTTCTGGCTCCAGAAAGTTTAACAGATTTGTAAATTACTTCTATTAAAAAAATCTTAATCCTTCAAATAATAAAAATCAGCTGCTGAAGTTGAGTTGTTCTTTTCTGTCTGGCAACAGTGCTCTCTGCTGACGTCTCTGCTGACATCTCGGGAACTGCACAGAGTAGAAGAGGTTTGCTATGGGGATTTGCTTCTACTCTGGACAGTTCCCGGGACAGGTGTCCTCAGAGAGCACTTAGATAGAAAAAAACAACTCAACTTCAGCAGCTCATAAGTACTGAAAGGATTAAGATTTTTTTAATAGAACTAATTTACAAATCTGTTTAACTTTCTGGAGCCAGTTGATATATAAAAAAAAGTTTTTTCCTGGATAAACCCTTTAATATTTATTTGTGTTTTTCATGGACAACAAGGCCAAACAACAAAGCAATGAGGCAGAAACATTCAGGGTGGAAATAGATGGTAGAATACATGAAATTCATGCTTAACCAAATTCCTCTTGAAGATGTCAGATTATGGTCTTAAAGGGGAACTCCGCCAGAAAACATCTTATCCCCTATCCAAAGGAGCTGTCACGCCCCTCCCATAGACATGAATGGAGGGGGCATGGTGTGACATCACTAACATGGAAGCTCCAAGCTACCGTTTTCCGGATGCTGCACTGCCGGTCCAGAGATTGTGGGGGTCCCCAGTGGCAGGACCCCCGTGATCAGAGATCATATCCCCTATCCTTTGGACATGTTTTCCAGTGGAGTACCCCTTTAAAGAGTTTGTTTCATCTCGATAAACCCTGTTCATGAGTTTATGTGCCTATTTAGGGTATAAAATGTCATGGGGGAAAAGGAAGACCTCTGTTTGGGACCCTCCCAATGAGCCCGAAAGGAGAGGTGCTCTGCAGACCCCAGCTAATTAAGAATCGCATTGGTTTCCCTATAAAAATCAGTTTGTTGGAGTTACAGCTCCATTTTAAATACAAGAACCATGCTCAGCTTGACATGTTTTGTGATTGCCCATTTTATCAAAAGCCCTTTCATAAAAGGCTTTTGATAAAGTGGGCAACCACAAAATGCGTCAAGCTGACCATGGTTCTTGTATTCTACTGTAATATATATATATTTTTGATGGATTGAATTAAAGGGGTTATCCAGGAATAGAAAAACACAGCTAATTTCTTTGAAAAACAGCTGCACGTCTGTCTCCAGGTTAGGAGTGGTTTTACAACTTGGCTCCATTCACTTCAATGGAACTGAGCTGCAGAACCCCACCCAACCTGGAGACAGATGTGGAGCTGTTTTTGAAAGGAAGTAGTTCTGTTTTTCTATTCCTGGATAACCCCTTTAATGCTGAATGCTATCCACATTGGAAGCATGCTGGACTACTTTCTTTGTATCCTGAGGCAACTTCATAGCCCAAGACTACAACGATCAGGATATGGATTTGACTAAAGTCTCTTGCAAGTCTATGGACAGCAGGCAACTCAGTATCCTGATTGAGATATCCTGCCAGGAGATTTAAACAGATATTCTGTATCCAGACAAGTTATGCTTTATAACCCAGAAAATCACTTTAAAGGGGTACTCTAAAGAGCAGCATATGTTTGCTATGGAGATTTTCTCCTACTCTGGACAGTTCTTAAAATGGTCAGAGATGTCAGCAGAGAGCTCTGTGTTCCAAAAAGAAAATAATTTCCTCTGTAGTATTCAGCAGCTAATAAGTATGGGAAGGATTAAGATTTTTTGATAGAAGTAATTTACAAATCTGTTTAACTTTCTGGCACCAGTTGATTAAAAAAAAAAAGTTTTCCACCGGAGTACCCCTTTAATGTGGTTGTATGAGATAACCAAAAAATGGGGAGGAGGGATTTACTATTCCCCATGCGCCACATTTATGTCCTTTGTAGCTCCAATATTTGGCGCACGGCAAGTACAAGCCATCTACTATTGTTGTACACTGTTTGGAAGACAATTTCTACATGTTCAGAGGTTTAGTTCCTAAGAAAGGGGCTAGAGGGATGGGGGGCGTGGCTAGAGGGATGTTTTCCCTATGAATTTACTAATAAAAAGGAGCATTTCTGGTGCAACTTTTGACACTGTTTAAATGTAAAGAACAAGAAAAAAAAGGCGCATAGGTAATACGAAGGACATTCAAAATGTTTCTACGCTTTTATATTTTCATTGGAAACTTTGAAGGTGGGAGAAGTGGTAATTGGTCGTGTCTTAGTGTGTGCATATCTAGCTCGTGAGCCACACGTGAACGTGCTCTTCAGCTCAACATTTTGGGCCACATGCCATTGGTCACCTGAACAACATGAAATCCATATTATAAAAATCTTTATTTTCTAAAGTAGTACTCCGCTGCTAGACATCTTATCCCCTATCTAAAGGATAGAGGATAAGATGTCTGATCATGGGGGTCCCACTGCTGGGGCCCCCCGTGATCTCCTGCAGCACCTGTTGTTCTAAACAAACACCGGGTTCCTTCAGCAGTGGTCGTAACGTCACGGCCACACACCCTTGTGACGTCATACCATGCCCCCTCCATTCATGTTTATGGGAGGGGGGCGTGTTGGCCGACACGCCCCCTCCCATAGACATGAATGGAGGGGGCGTGGTGTGATATAACGAGGGGTATGGTCATGACCTCACGATCATGGCCTCCGGCTCCGAGCATTCAGAACAAATTGTTCAGAATGCTGGAGCAATGTTGAAGGATCTCTTTAATAAGAAAATATTGAGACTAAAATCCAGGCATGCTAAAAGTGAAAAAAAAAAAATGCAATACAATAGTCACATTTCTTCCAGTGTACATCAACAATGCCCTCTGTGTTCTGGCAGTCTACGCAGCGGTGCACTCCTGTGAAAGTGCGTATTGATTATAGCTGTCATATTAATAAGTGTATCGACACTTGGCTTTATGAAGTAATGACAATATACAAAACCAAATTAGGAATGAAGGACATTATTGTTGGGCGCCGATTTCATGCTAGAAATGATTTTATTTATCCAATAACCGCTCTATGTCCCGTGATGAATTATTATCACCATGGTTAATAGCAAAAAGGAATAAACAATAAAAAACGAAATAATAGAAAATATTGTAATAAAGACAGAACTAGGGCACTTAAGTCAGTGTATACCACCTTATGGGTTCACTACAGTCATATAAACTATGGCTTGGTAATTCGGTAAAAATACAAGGTCTATCCTCTGTTATGTAGAGGTTCAAGAGCAGTGGATAAATATAAACGCCTCTCAAGGGAAACAGGTAGCAATCAATATGTTGCTTTCTTTCTAGAGATAAAACGGTACAATGCATACAACTCTTCTTATGACTGGGGTTAACCAAACCATAGAAATACAGATAACTAGGTCACTATGGCCAACAAGCAGAATCATATAGTCATCAATCAGATACAGATTACATATTAAAGAAGACCTGTCAGCAGGTTTTTAGGGTATAAAGTATGGTGATATCTGAATAGGGCTTTGGACCCTTAATCCATACATACCTCTGATAAGTTAATTGATACCTCCATCGCCGAGATATCAGAGTTTAAAGGGGCACCCTGGTAGGCAACTAGTGCCAGAAAGTTAAACCGATTAGTAAATTACTTCTATTTAAAAATCGTAACCCTTCCAGTACTTGTCAGCTGCTGTATGCTCCACAGGAAGTTCTTTTCTTTTTGAATGTCTTTCCAGTCTGACCACAGTGCTCTCTGCTGACACCTCTGTCCATGTCAGGAACTGTCCAGAATAGGAGCAAATCCCTATAGCCAACCTATCCTGCTTTGGACAGTTCCTGACATGGACAGAGGTGTCTGCAGAGAGCACTGTGGTCAGACAGAAAATAAATAAAAAAAGAAAATAACTTACTGTGGAGCATACAACAGCTGATAAGTACTCGAAGGATTAAGATTTTTTTAATAGAAGTAATTTACAAATCTGTTTAACCTTCTGGCACCAGTTGATTTTTTTTAAATTGTTTTCCACTGGTGTACCCCTTTAAAAACAAAGATGCAAATTTGGCTTTGGAGTAATGTAAATCACGTCCTTCTGTGTGCTGATCACTTCCTCTACCCCCTGTACTGTAATCACCACCTCTCTTCTGTAATCTAGCAACAACAGGGAATGCCCACTGGGCCCCAAAGCCTAAATAGCACATTAAAGGTGTACTCCGGTGAAATTCAAATGTTTTCTAATCAACTGGTGTCAAAAAGTTATACAGATTTGTAAATTACTTTGATTTATCAGTACTTATCAGCTGCTGTATGTTCTAGAGGAAGTTGTGTAGTTCTTTTCTGTCTGACCACAGTGCTCTCTGCTGACAACTCTATCCATGTCAGGAACTGTCCAGAGCAGGAGAGGTTTGCTATGGGGATTTGTTCCTGCACTGTGTTCAGACTGGAGAGAATTATATATATATATATATATATATATATATATATATATATATATTATATATAACTTCCTCTGGAGCATACAGCAGCTGATAAGTACTGGAAAGATTAGGCTTTTAAAATAGAAGTCATTTACAAATCTGTATAATTTTCTGGTACCAAGTTGATTCAAAAACTTTTTTTTTTTTTGCACCGGAGTACCCTTTTAAGTGGGTACTGTCAGATTCAAAAAACTTTTATATGTTGAACATCTTGTCAAAACATTAACCTTTTTATAAAAATCATGGCTTATAAAAAAGATCACTAGGGGTCCCCATACCATCCAGAACATAATTCTGTCTGGCTGCATCATCATCTTTGTCCAAGCTGAAGCACAGGCTGGGACAAAGTCCAGGAAGTGAGGGCGGAACTAGCACTCCCCTGTGCTCACTCCTGTCCTATCAGACTGCAGCATGAAAACAGAGAGGAGGGGGTTACAGAGCAGCCTGCAGTGATTGGAGGAAGAGACCCAGCACAGCACATCAGACTCAGGGAGGGAGTGAATGCTTAATGAGTGAGGGCGGGCTTAATGCTTGCCTTGGACACACCCCTTCCTGAGCAGTGGATTTCAGAATAAGTAAGCATCAGAACAGAGGGATTTGTGAGACAAATAAAAAAGCTAGACACATAAAAAGACATGTAAAGAATCTGTATGACCTATAGTGAGTAACATATAGAAGGTAGAGTGAGAGGGGAGTGGGCTGGGTAGGAGGACTTTGATGTAGAGCTGAGGGAAACCATTGCATTCTGGGAATTGTAGTACTTAACAACTGCTCAACCAGGAAGCACAGTGACTGACATAAGAAGCAAGCCACAGACTTGGTGGTTACAGAACTGGAACAGGCAGGTTAGCAATGCTATATGCCTCTTCAGATTTCTATATGGTAAAATCTTCTTCCTTACCATGCCTGGAAGACATTCCAGTCAGCAGTGATGGTAAAGATTGAGGATTAAAAGGTGCCCCCATGACAGTAGTCCTCTAGGTGGGAGCCCTCCTCTTTTAGTCACGCCTGCTTGGGCTGTAACTATACCCATTCAGGGTGATAGACAGACTGGGCGCGGCCAGTGTGATCGCTCTGCTCTGTCTGTTTAGGGAGCAGAGTGGTGGGGAGGGCTGTCAATCATGCTGAGGGGGCGTGAATACAGACGAAGAAGAAGGCCATGCATTATATATGATAAAATATGATGCCAGGTTCCCTTTAAAGTGGTTATCCAAGGTAAAATACTTATCACCTATCTACAAGATATTAGTGTTTCCCCACCACTCCAGCTTCTGCAAAACTATGAATACCAGCATGCAGGGGTGTTGCTGGGGGGGGGGGGGGGGCTAACAGGGCTGGAGCCCCAGGTCTCAAGCTGCCTCTGTTTAATTATTGCCACAGCTGATTTAAAACAGCAGTGGCTTTAAGGTTACGTGGTGACATGCTGCACAAAGGCACGCCAGATGCAATTGTCGGTTGTCAGCCCCTCTGTTGTCCCGCACCTTGCAACAGTTTCAGAAGATTTCAGACTTTTAGGTTTGGGCTTTTGGACTTGAGGAGCGCTGGCACCTGTGCTGCTTGAATCCCGCCACTCACATTGGCCCGCCACACATCTTGTTGCTCCCGCACTGAACATCTCCCGCCACTCACATTTTCCCCATGCTGCACATCTCTCTGCTGCTTACATAGCCCTGCCGCACATCTCCCCACCACTTCCTCCACCCGCTACCATTAGCAAAACTACAACTCCCAGCATGCCCTGACTATGAAGACATGCTGGGGATTGTAGTTTTGCAAAAGTGTGGCCAGCGCCTGTAACATCTCCCCTCCGTCTGCTAGCGTTAGCAAAACTACAACTCCCAGCATGCCCTAACAGTGAGGACTTGCTGGGGGTTATAGTTTTGCCACAGCTGGGGAGTCATAGATTGGGGATTGCTGTATCATAACAAAGCAGTCCCCTACCTGTGGCTTCCTAGCATTAGCAAAACTAAAACTTCCATTATGCCCTGACAGTGAGAACATTCTGGGGGTTGTAGTTTTACAACAGCTGGGAAGTCATAGGCGCTGTAAATTTACGGTGCTGTGTGCGAACTCACTCGCTGCAGCAGCTTATATTTGTACTCAGGGCTTCATACTCGCGCTTGTGGCTGCCACCGTTGCATCGGTCAGAGGTGTGCCATTAACCGCGTCCTGAGGGCACGCCTTTAGTGGGCATACCCTGTAGATGGATTAAATATTAAAAGGGTGAGATGGGCAGGTTCCGCAAAACATCACGTACGCCCTACCTTAGGGTATTGGGGGTGTTATATACTCATGCCCCCCTGCCCTAACTCCAGTAAACTCCGCTCTGAGGTGGAGGGGTGTTTAATACTTACGCCCCTCACACAAATACAGCCTTAACAGGCTTAATACTTGTACTCAGTGCTTCATACTTGTGCTTGTGGCTGCCACCGTTGCATACCTACCTGTGAGAATTGCAATAACCTTAGCAAAGCGGGTAGAGGTGTGCCATTAAAGACAACTGCAGCGCAATATACACTTATCCCCTATCTACAAGATAGGGGATAAGTGTTTGATCGCTGGGGATCCGACCGCTGGGACCCCCCACAATTTCCTGTACGGGGCCGCGGCTGTGCCGTGGCTCTCCCGTGCAGGGGGCGTGCCTGCCGCAGCATGACGTTGCGGCCGGCACGCCTCCTCCATGCCTCTCTATGGGAGGCGGGGAGGCAACCTCTAGGTCGACGCTACGTGCCTTAGCGCTCACTATGAGCGCTAATGGCGGCGCCCCGTTAGAAAGATCTCGGGGGGGCCCAGCAGTCGGACCCCCCACGATCAAACACTTATATAAGTGTATATTGCGCTGCAGTTGTCCTTTAACCGTGTTCTGAGGGCACGCCTTTAGTGGGCAAAAATCAACCTGGTAGGATGAATGACAATGATAATGATTATCATAAATTAATACCTCACACACTAGCCACCTGACATACCCTATGCTGGGTTATAACTCGTGAAACAGAATTGCAGCTATCAATTAGTCACCACGTAAGCGGATACGTAGTACTGAGCAGCTGTGTTATTCACGACCACACTGAAATAAAAGCAAACCCTCAATGAGCCAGACCCGCTTCTGTACGTATTAATCAACTTACCTTTGTTAACAACGCAAGGGGGAAACTGTTAAATGCTTGCCAGGCATGAACATAGTGCTATCCCTGCTATTTCCTGCCATTAAGAGGCAAAAATATCTTGTTAAACCAATGATAAAACCTGCGACGCAGGTTCACCTGTAGATTAATCGAGACTCAGTGTAACAGCTTACCTAAGGCTAAGACCTGACTAAACACAGTCAGTCATATCCTTAGCTGTGAGACATGAAGAAGTGTCAATAATACCTAGGTAGTGAATCCTCCTGCAGACGTGGCCGGTTCTACGAATATATGCACACCTGATATCGAGACGTTAAGCTATGAAGCATCGTGTCAGTAAGAATAAATTGTGTGGTGCATCCTTCTGCAAACATAGCAGGCATAACGGGTAAACAACCACCTATGTGCCGGAATGTTATTGCTCTGAAGGCATTTCATGAACAATAACCTGCGTGGTGTATCCCCTACTGATGTTCCAGGCATAACTGGAAACATGTGCAGTAAATTTAATGCTCTAATAACTATGTATGTGTCATGATGTTATTGCTCTGAAAGACGTGTTAGTAATAATAACCTGCATGGTGCTTCCCCCTGCAGACGTGGCAGGCATAACGGGCAAACATCCACCTATGTGTCGTAATGTTATTGCTCTGAAGACGTGTCGGTAACAATAACCTGCGTGGTGCCTCCCCCTGCAGACGTAGCAGGAAAAAACAAGTAAACAACCACCTATGTGTCGTAATGTTATTGCTCTGAAGGTGTGTCAGTAACAATAACCTGTGTGGTGCCTCCCCCCTGCAGACATAGCAGGCATAACGGGTAAACAACCACCTGTGTGTTGTAATGGCATTGCTCTGAAGACGTGTCAGTAACAAGAACCTGCATGGTGCCTCCCCCTGCAGACATGGCAGGCATAACGGGTAAACAACCACCTATGTCAGTATGTCATTGCTTTGTGTCAATCACTGTGCATCCCCCCCAGGCAGGCAGGCACGTGTCCACAGCAGGCAGACACGACGGGTACACAACGATGTATGTGCCACAACCCAATTGATGTATGTGTCCCAACCCCCCCCCCCCCCCCCCGAGAAGACATGGCAGGCATAAAAGGTAACGACCGCCTGTGTGTCAGGAGGAAATTTCTTATGCAGACGTGTTAGCAACAATAACTAAATAGCACCTCCCCTGCAGGTATAGTAGTCATGCCTTGTGCGCTTTATGATGCCTAAAGCATGGTAAGAAACACTATGGAAAGATTCTATGAACACCTGCCCCATATTTAATGCTGTAATGTACGTGGGGTAAACTAGACAACACACCCCAGATAAATACAAACATACATAATTACTATGAATGGTACGCAACAAATAAAATGATACCACATTTGTACAGACTCCATATTGATGCCGATTGCCCAGATTAGGTGCCTAAAACCATATGTAGCGCCAAAGTGCTTACCATACGGACAGCCTGAGTGCTATAAGCGTATGCAGACTGAGTGCTACGACTGATGCACAGAATAAAAATGTTATAACCATGTACACAAGGCTATATGCATGTAACGAGTGCCTTACTGTGAAACGCTAACTGATCACACACAGACCAATACTATATTGTATGCACCGAATATGCTATAACACCATGTACCGAACAACAACTATAACGTTCAAACATGCTAACTGTATGCATGTAAAATACTACAATAATATGCACAGACCAAGGCTATAACTAGGGATGAGCGAATAGAATCTGACGAATCTGAATTAGTTACGAATTTCAGGAAAAATTCGATTCACAACGAATGCGAATATGGTCACGATTCTATCGCACAAATTGCTTCATTAAACTCCATTTAGTGCGGTACAGGATCCAAGGCGGATCCACATGTGAGGACATGGGGCATGGAATCCTGGGAAGGCAGAAACAAGGGTAGGCAGGATGACCCTGAATCACATGCAGCATTCCAGTCACCCCCGTGATGTCACAGCCCTATATAATCAGCAGCCATGTTGCAGCCAGTCACTTCAGCCTTTCACTGCAGAGAGATAGATAGGGACAGACAGCGCTGTGTGTTGCACAGAAAAGCTTTTTTCCAGCAGAGACTCACCTCCTAGTCAAGTCAGCGTTCTGTTGCACAGAAAGAGAGGGACAGAGAGCAGTGTGTGTTTCACAGAAAATCATTCATACTGCAGCGATTCACCTCCCAGTCACTGTCTACAGCATTCTATTACAGAGAGGGACAGAGAGCAGTGTGTTGCACAGAACAGCACAAATCCTACTTAGAAGCACTGATAGGGAATGGAGTGAGATTGAGAGAGAAAGTGCAAATTTGGGTGTAGTAATGTAGTAATGCTGTTGTTGTGCACAAATACTTTTTTAAGCGTACTGTAGCGCATTCTTCTCCACTCATAAGTGCATACCACATATGTACATCTAAGTGGTGTACTATTTTGTACCTGTTAAAGTGGTACTCCGGTGGAAAACTTTTTTGTTAAAATGAACTGGTGCCAGAAAGTTAAACAGATTTGTAAATTATTTCTATTAAAAAAATCTTTATCCTTCCAGTACATATTAGCAGCTGTATGCTACAGAGGAATTACTTTTCTTTTTGAATTTCTTTTTGTCTTGTCCACAGTGCTCTCTGCTGACACCTCTGTCCGTGTCAGGAACTGTCCAGAGTAGCATAGGTTTGCTATGGGGATTTTCTCCTACTCTGGACAGTTCCTGATACGGGCATCAGGTGTCAGCGGAGAGCACTGTGGACAAGACAAAAAAGAAATTTAAAAAGAAAAGAATTTCCTCTGTAGCATACAGCTGTTAACAAGTACTGGAAGAAGATTTTTTAATAGAAGTAATTTACAAATCTGCTTAACTTTCTGGCACCAGTTGAAAAAAAAAATGTTTTCCACCGGAGTAGCCCTTTAAAGTCTCAAGGGCCTAGATACTGTGAAAGGCCAGGCAAAAGTACTCACCGGCTGGTGTTTTCACACAAATAATATTTTAAGCGGAGTGGAGTGTATTGTACTCCCCTCATATACACATTAAGTATGCCAGACAGAGAAGTGCCAGGATGTGCACAGAGGAGTGGCTGAGGCCTAAATTCATCAGGCAGAGGTCACAGCAGACTAGAAGCGAATGGCAGGAGGAATCGCAGGGAGAGGCCTGAGCTCCTGGTATCCGCTAGCGGGCATGTCTCGACCAGCAACCCATCTGTCATCATCGAATGGCTAATACGGTCATCCACTTCATCACAAGTGACATCTGACACCCCCAGTCAGTGGGTTCCTCAGACACAACCCTCAGTTGGCATGGCCTGCGAGCAGTCCCTGTCCTCCAATTGCCTCTGTCCTGTGCTGTTCCATTCCCCACATCTTATGCTGTGGGTTCAGCTCCACTATTTAGTGAGGACGATCTAGAGGACAGTCAGCAGCTACTGCCCATCCAAGAATTGGAGGAGACATCCGCTGCTTCCTACGCTAGGCGGGCAAATAGTGATGAGAGGAGTGGCGTGGGATGTGGTGTTGCGAGCATTCAGGCTCCTGAAGCAGACACTGTTGAGGAACCCGAGGAGGACAACAGTGACGTGCAGACACAACTCGATGATGATGAAGCCGATCCCACATGGGAGCCGGGTGCAGAAGGGGCTTCATCATCGGATCAGGTGAAGAGGGTTGCAGGTTGCCGTGAGGCAGCAGCTAAGCCAGCAAGGTGGTAGCATGGTGGCAGAAGTGGAAAGTCTGGAGCCAAACATGCCCGGGGTAGACCATCTGCTTCCCGGGAGGTAGAGAAACAGGGGTTAATGGAGTCGACGGCAGTAGCAGTCAATCAGTGCAGACGGTTGGTGGTAAAATCAGTTACTCGGTAGTGTGGCAGTATTTCATCAAGCATCTGGAGGAGGTTAACCTGGCCCATGCAAGATGTGTTGGCAGAAGGTGAAGCATGGCCAGGGTCCCAATGTTGGCACCACGGCCCTGTGTCAACATATGCAGCGTCACCATAATGCGGCCTGGGAGAAACATAGCTCCGATGTGGTGGTCCAGCCTACTGCATCACCCAGAGACATGCCGCTCCGTCTTTCAGCCAGCCAAGGCTCCACCACCTCAGCAGAAGGGAGCTGTGTATCATACCAATCTTATGTCCCTCCAGATGCTCCTGCTCCTCCTACTTCGAGTCAGTCATTCCGCCAGCAATCCATCGGCGAAGCCATGTCCAAGAGACAACAGTATGCGCCCACTCATCCAACGGCGCAGAAGCTGAATGTGCTCCTGTCCAAGTTGCTTGTGCTGCAGTCCCTCCCTTTTCAAGTGGACTTTGCACCCTTCAGAGAACTGATGGCTTGTGCCGAGCTGAGGTGGAGAGTGCCAAGCCGTTATTTCTTTGTGAAGAAGCCGTCATTTCTTTTGTGGAACAGAAGGTGGGCCAGTCCTTGAGCCTGTCGGTGTGTACCAAAGTGCATGGCAGTGCAAACGCGTGGAGCTTTAACTACGGTCAGGGACAATACAGGACCTTTACAGCCCACTGGGTGAATGTGGTTCCTGCACAGCCACAACAACAGCAACTTGGACAGGTCATGCCGTTTCTGCCTCCACGCTCTCTGGCCGTTGGTCTTGTGACAGTGTGAGACTCCGCCTCCTCCTCCTCCACCGTGGCCTCCACTGCACGGACAAGTCTCAGTGCCCCTCCAGCATACCATGTGTGCAAGGCACGGCGGTGTCACGCTGTTCTTCACATGGTTTGCCTTGGTGAACGTAGTCACACAGGGGAGGAACTGCTAAAAGTCATTCATCAAGAAATCGAATCATAGCTTACTCCATAAAAACTGGAATTGGGAACCATGGTAACTTACAACGGGAAGAACATCTTGTCTGCGCTGCGACAAGGAAGCCTGAGACATGCGCCCTGCATGGCACATGTGTTCAATCTGGTTGTCAAGCAGTTCCTGAAGTGATCGCCTCATCTGCAAGACATCCTAACATCCGCCTTTTAGAGGAAAGTGTTACTCGTCTGAAAAAGGGCAGCCTCACACAGGAACAAATCCCTGTGAAATGGCAGTGTTTGTAGGGGTAAATAGGGAGAGGTTCCTGTGTGGGGCCGCCCTTTTTAGGGCGATTAACATTTGCCAAGAAGGGAAATAATAATGAGAGAGTAGGGCCTTACTGGGGAAGTGTTTACCCCCACCGGTTACAACGGACCATAAGTTGTTCCCTTCCACCTTTTAGAGGTCTTTGCATCACATCAATACTTGGTCGTGTAGGTGGCACATGGTGTTTTTTGTACACCTTTCCTTTTGTTTGATTTTAAAAAAAAATTTATTTGGGGCCATATATTTTATCCTAAGCATATTGTTCAAGTTAAAGGGGTATTCTAGGAATTTTTTTTTTATTTCACTATGCTACAGGGGCTGTAAAGTTAGTGTAGTTCATAATATAGTGTCTGTACCTGTTTGTGACGGTTTTCTCACAATTCTTCTGTGATTTTCACCCCAATATAAATTTTTAACAGCAAACAAATGAATGTTGTCTCAGATTTTTCCCAGGTTGCAATGCAGCCGAGACCTGACTCACCAGTCAGCTGATGACAGGGAGCCTGTCTGCTTCAATGGGTGGAGCGATCGCTTGGTGGGAGAGAGATCAATCTGCAACTAATGCAACAGCTGATTGAAAACCACAGGTCTTTTGAATGGATGCAGCTCATTTATGTTTCAATGGGTGGGGTGGCTGATGTGTAGGAGGGAGGAAAATGGAATTGTGGGATTTGTGATCAAAAAAAGAAAACTTAAACAGGAAATACCAGTTCACAAAAAGCTAGCCACAGTATTATGGTAATTTCACAACATAGCCATTTAGCCCCAAGACAAGTGCAGATCCTTCCTAAGCATGTCCATTACTGTCTGCCAGGTACGTACTAAAATCACCTTATGGCGGATAACCTCTTTAAGTTTTAGCTAATGCATATCCTCAATACTTACTTGTGCACACTAATATTTTTACAAAACAGACCGTTTTCTTCTGCCTACCTGCCTCAGCTACTATTCTGATCCTGCCACCCGCCTGATACCACACATCTGATGCCAAGTTCTCCTTTTTTCACCCACCTTTGTCACTAGGTACTGGTATTGCCACCCACCGCACCACTCTGTCACTGGGTCACTTTCAGGACTCCTGATGCTGCTGCTGCCACCTCCAGGCTGTCTCATTCTGCCACCATATGTTCTCCTCATGCTGTCGCCACCTCCACGCTGTGTCATTCAGCCACTATATGGTCTCCTCATGTTGCCGCCAACTCCAGGCTGTGTCATTCCGCCCCTATATGTTCTCCTCATCCTGCTGCCAGCTCCACGCTGTGTCATTCAGCCACTATATGGTCTCTTCAAGCTGTCACAAATTCCAGGCCGTGTCATTCAGCCACTATATGGTCTCCTCATGCTGCTGTCACCTCCAAGCTGTGTCATTCAGCCACTATGGGGTCACCTCATGCTGCCGCTAACTCCAGGCTGTGTCATTCAGCCACTATATGTTCTCCTCATGCTGCTGCCACCTCCACGCTGTGTCATTCAGCCACTATATGTCCTCCTCATGCTGCCACCACCTCCACGCTGTGTCATTCAGCCACTATATTGTCTCCTCATACTGCCACCACCTCCACGCTGTGTCATTCAGCCACTATGTGGTCACCTCCACGCTGTGTCATTCAGCCACTATGTGCCGCCAACTCCAGGCTGGGTCATTCAGCCACTATATGGTCTCCTCACACTGCAGTCACCTCCACGCTGTGTCATTCAGCCACTATATGGTCTCCTCATGCTGCCGCCACCTCCACGCTGTGTCATTCAGCCACAATGTGGTCTCCTCATGCTGCTGCCAACTCCAGGGTGTGTCATTCAGCCACTACATGTTCTCCTCATGCTGCCACCACCTCCGCCCTGTGTTATTCAGCCACTGTATGGTCTCCTCATACTGATGCCACCTCCAGGCTCTGTCATTGTGCCACCATGTGACATGTGACTCCTTGTTAGATTTGGTATTTTGTAACCACACTATTTATTCAAAGTAATTGCCGGGGTCCGGGACATTAAACTTGGGAGTGTAATATTAAATATCAAAATCTTAAATTTAAATTTCAAAATCTTTAATTTAAATAAAAAAAAATCGATGTAATCTTTTCAGGACTGAGGCCCTATGGTCGTCAACATCATATATTACCTGTGGAATTACCACAAGAATCCAATTAAACAGGTTGGAGCGATAACAATGAACCATAATTGATGGTCAGGTTGGCGCTGAGAGGCAGGGGCTGGAACAGGTGGTATCTCGCCTGGCAGAGTTCCGCCAGCTCGATGATCACCAGAATGGGTACTCAAAAAAATGTAAACAAATTCTAATTAAGTTAAAATTACATTAAAAAAAATCTCTTTATTCTCTTCAATTTTGACGCCATATGGTCACCCTGCTGCCACATCCAGACGCTCTACGACAGTGATTCTAATAGCGATGCCTGTAATTTGCATGTCATAATGAATAACAGTATTATTTCACTAACATAGCCCACTCCCTATGCGTGTTAGGACAAGGCAAAGTGTTGTACACCCCTATTGAGGCTCTCTGTAGACCAGAAGTAGCCGTTTATAATAGCGATTCTCCGAGAATAAATTCAGAACGTAAATGTCGGCACCCCTGAAATTTTTCTAGAAAATGAAGTATTTCTCAAAGAAAAGGATTACAATAACACATGTTTTGCTATACACATGTTTATTCCATTTGTGTGTATTGTAACTAAACCAAAAAAGGGAGGGAAAAAAGAAAATTAGACATCACACCAAACTCCAAAAATGGGCTGGACAAAATTATTGGTGCCCTTTCAAAATTGTGGATGAATAAAAAGGAGAGAAGTTCACTTAGTCTTTGCATTTTGTGTCTCTATGTGCCACACTAAGCATGGACAACAGAAAGAGGAGAAGAGAACTGTCAGAGGACTTGAGAAACAAAATTGTGACAAATATCAACAATCTCCAGGGATCTAGATTTGCCTTAGTCCACAGTGCACAACTTTATCAAGACGTTTTCAACCTATGGCTCTGTAGCTTATCTCCCTGAGCGTGGAAGGAAGAGAAAAATTGATGAAGAGTGTCAATGCAGGATAGTCCAGATAGTGGATAAGCAGCCCCAAACAAGTTCCAAAGATATTCAAGCTGTCCTGCAGGCCCAGGGAGCCTCAGTGTCAGCGCGATCTATCCGTCGACATTAAAATGAAATGAAACGCTATGGCAGGAGACCCAGGAAGACCCCATTGCTGACACAGAGACATAAAAAAGCAAGACTACATTTTGCCAAAATAAACTTGAGTAAACTAAAATCCTTCTGGGGAAAAAATCTTGTGGACAGATGAGACCAAGATAGAGCTTTTTGGTAAAGCACATCATTCTACTGTTTACTGAAAAAATGGAATGAGGTCTACAAAGAAAAGAACACAGTACCTACAGTGAAATATGGTGCCTCTGGCACTGGGTGCCTTGAATGTGTGCAAAGCATCATGAAATCTGAGGATTATCAACAGATTTTGGGTCACACTGTAGCCCAGTGTCAGAAAGCTGGGTTTGTGTCCGAGATCTTGGGTCTTCCAGCAGGACAATGACCCCAAACATACATCAAAAAGCCCCCAGAAATGGATGGCAACAAAGTGCTGGAGAGTTCTGAAGTGGCCAGCAATGAGTCCAGATCTAAATCCCATTGAACACCTGTGGAGAGATCTTAAAATTGCTGTTGGGAAAAGGCGTTGGGATAAGAGAGACCTGGAGCAGTTTGCGGAAGAGTAATCCAACGTTCCGGCTGAGAGGTGTAAGAAGCTTATTGATGGTTATAGGAAGTGACTGATTTCAGTTATTTTTTCCAAAGGGTATGCAACCAAATATTAAGTTAAGGGTGCCAATAATTTTGTCAAGCCCATTTTTGGAGTTTGGTGTGACATTATGTCCAATTTGCTTTTTTTCCTCCCTTTTTTGATTTAGTTCCAATACACACAAAGGGAATAAACATGTGTATAGCAAAACATGTGTTACTGCAATCCTTTCCTGTGAGAAATACAAAATATACGGCCATGACTGTATGTATAAAAATTACTAGCATGTGACAGTTTGAAAGCCAAGAGCGTATAAAGCTACAAACCTATGTACAGTAAAACCCATGAGCGTGCAACTAGCGTATGTACCGTATAATAATACAAAACATTTTTTTTTTTTTTTTTGCAAGGAAGTGCTGATAATGAAAAGTACTACCTGCGAAAGTACCGCAGTGATGGGTGCAGCTCCCCCCGATTCCCCCCCACTTCTAAACGTCCGGACCTGCCAGACTGTACAACATGGACTTCCTCTAAAGCCCATAAAAACACAAGACAGCTGAGAATTTGTTCCAATGTATCCCGTTTGGACGATCCACAACTAGTAAGGAGAACACCCCAAATAATAGCGACATCATTCACATTCCATCACAGGGTTAACTTCATGGCTGACGGTATCCTGGCAAGTTATAAGTTTATCCTGCAGCCGGAGGTCCACTGACAAACCATGTTATGACGAGACGGTGTCACGTGCATCTCCTGACACCAGGGAAAAACCTTGTTGCGAAAATCACACTGACCGATCAGCTGTGGGGGTGCAGACATGAATGGTGACCGACCTGTAGAAAGCACCACTCCCCCTCCCTCCCCCCCCCCCCCCCCCCCAAAAAAATGCCCAAGATGGATACGTTGTACGGTTGTGGCGGACTGCCCATACTGACAAGCTGCAAAGTCTAGTTGAACATAAATGCCTGCACTGACACCACTGACCTCCACAGCAGGTCAACCAGCCGGAATACACTGCCGGCACACAATCGCCAACCCCGATATACAGCCCTGCCGAAACACCCCAAACCTCTGAAAACACCATGCACTGGCCTCGACCTCGGTACCAGTGGCAGGGATGACTGTAGCTCTGTGGGAGGCCGTGGAATGCAGAGGCCCCGCCACCCGAGTCAGCCTGCCCCAGCTGCATGTCTCCTTTACATTACCCTGGAGGTAGTGGGTGAGAAGCATCCCACCACGAGGCAGCCACCAGGCTACCAGTGTTGCTGCGCCTGCACTACCTGACAGGCTCCTAACAAGCGAGGCTCCAGCCGCTGCCAGAGCACCAAAGGATTTGGTGGGAAATTCGAAACACCAGACGCTCCTTCCGCCTTAGGGTACCGGGGGTGTTATATACTCATGCCCCCCTGCCCTAACTCCTGTAAACTCCGCCAGGAGGCGGAGGGGTGTTTAATACTTACACCCATCACACAAATAAAGCCACAACAGGCTTAATACTTATGGCGCATGTCCCTAAGGAGATAAAAAAAAAAGTTTTAAAAAATGCACGAGGTCCCGCCTCTATTTGCTAACCAGCCAGGTAAATAAAAAAAAACAAAAAACAAAGATTTTAAAAATATATATAACCCCCCCCTCCCCCAATAAAAATAAAAATCTTCACCTTTTCCTATTAACAAAAAATAAAAAATGCAATAAAAAAAACTAAACACTACATAACTGGTATCACCGTGTGCATAAATGTCCGATCTTTAAAATGAAATGTTTATTATCCCACGCAGTGAAAGGAGTAAACGTAAAAAAATTCCAAAAACCAAAATTGATGATTTATGGTCACATCACATCAAAAAAACTTATTAAAAAGTGGATCAAAAAGCCAGAACTGCAACGGTAACATTAAAAACTACACCTCATGGCACAAATAATAGACCTATAACACTGCACACACTGATCTATTACATTGATCACTGGTCTCTCATAGGAAACCAGTGATCGATTATTCTGCCGCTTGACTGCTCATACCTGGATCTCAGGCACTGAGCAGTCATGCGGCGATCGGACACTAGGAGGCAGGTAGGGATCCTCCAGCTTTCCTGTAAGCTGTTCGGAATGCCGCTATCCCAAACAGCTCCCTGAGCTAACCGGCATGCTTTCACTTTCACTTTAGACGCGGCGTTCAACTTTGAACGCCGCGTCTAAAGGGTTAATAGCGCGCGGCACCGCGATCAATGCCGCGCGCTTTTAACAACGGCCGGGCCCGACCCGCTATGATGCGGGGCCACGCCGTGGCCCTGCGTTATAGATCGGGAGCGGACTCATGACGTACTGGTACGTCATGGGTCCTTAAGGGGTTAAGGACCAGACCAATTTTATTTTAGCATTTTTGTTTTTATCTCCTCACCTTCTAAAAATCATAACTTTCTTATATTTCCATCCACAGACCCATATGAGGGCTTGTTTTTTGCGTCACCAATTGTACTTTGTAATGGCATCACTTATTTTACCATAAAATGTACGGCGCAACCAAACAAATATTATTTATGTGGGTAAAATTGAAAAGAAAACCGCAATTTATTACATTTTGGAAGATTTTGTTTTCACATTGTACACTTTCAGGAAAAAATGACATGTTTTCTTTATTCTGTGGGTCAATACGATTAAAATGATACCCATGTTATATGCTTTTCTATAATTGTACCACTTAAAAAAAATCTCAAACCATTTAAACAAAATTAGTATGTTTGAAATTGCCCTATTTTGACCACCTATAACGTTCTAATTTTTCCGTATATGGGGCGATATGAGGGCTCATTTTTTGCGCCATGATCTTTAGTTTTTATCAGTACCACTTTTGCTTAGGTTTTACTTTTTATTAATTGTTGATATAAAATGTGACAAAAAAGCAGCAATTTTGGACATTTTTTATTTTTGTATGTTTACGCCGTTCACCGTAAGGGATAATTAACAATATATTTTAATAGTTCAGACTTTTACAGACGCGGCGATACCAAATATGTGTATAAAAAATGTTTTTTACGCTTTTTGGGGGTAAAATGCGAAAAATGGACGTTTTACTTTTTTATTGGGGGAGGGGATTTTTCACTTTTTCATTTAACATTTTTTTACTTTATTTTTATTTTTTTTACACTTTTTATGTCCCCATAGTCAGTTGATTGCTAATACTGTTCAGTGCTATGTATAGGACATAGCACTGATCAGTATTGTCGGTCATCTTTTGCTCTGGCCTGCTCGATCTCAGACCAGAGCAGAAGACCCCGGGAGACAGCCGGAGCCAGGTGAGGGGACCTCTGGCCGCCATGCTGGATGATCGGATTGCCGCGGCAGCGCTGCAGGCGATCCGATCATCCATTCAAAGTACCGCACTGCCGCAGATGCCGTGATCTGTATTGATCACGGCATCTGAGGGGTTAATGGCGGACATCTGCACGATCGCGGATTTCCGCCATTACTGGCGGGTCCCTGGCTGCTGATCATGTACGTCATGGTGCGCTAAGTACCACGTCTCCATGACGTACATTTACGTCCATTGTCGTTAAGGGGTTAAAGGTGTACTCCGGTGGAATTATAATTTTTTTTTTTTAAATCAACTGGTGCCAGAAAGTTAAACAGATTTGTAAATTACTTCTATTAAAAAATCTTAATCCATAGTACTTATCAGCTGCTGTATGCTCCACAGGAAGTTCTTTTCTTTTTGAATTTCTTTTCTGTCTGACCACAGTGTTCTCTGCTGACACCTCTGTCCATTTTAGGAACTGTCTGGAGCAGGATAGGTTTGCTATGGGGATTTGCTCCTACTCTGAACAGTTCCTAAAATGGACAGAGGTGTCAGCAGAGAGCACTGTGGTCAGACAGAAAATAAATTAAAAAAGAAAAGAACTTCATGTAGAGCATACAGCAGATGATAAGTACTGGAAGGATTAAGATTTTTTAAATTGAAGTAATTTACAAACCTGTTTAACTTTCTGGAACCAGTTGATTAAAAAAAATAATAATAATTCCACGGGAGTACCCCTTTAACTCCAGTCCTAGATGCCATCAGCAGGTCATGTGTTTTTGATTTTCTTAGTATTTATTTTTCTTAATATTTATAGTCAGTGCATACCCCAAGTGTTCTCAGGGATATACTTAATGTGGTTTGCCCACAAACTCATCATCTATGTGCCCAGAATTTTTTCTGTCTAACTACAGTGCTCTCTGCTGACACCTCTGTCTGTCTCAGGAACTGTCCAGAGCAGGATAGGTATGCTATGGGGTTTTGCTCTTGCCCTGGACACTTCCTGACATGGACAGAGGTGTCAGCAGAGAGCACTGTGGTCAGACAGAAAGTACATTCAAAAAGAAAAGAACTTCCTGTGGAGCATACAGCAGCTGATAAGTACTGGAAGGATTACGATTTTTTTATAGAAGTAATTTACAAATCTGTTTAACTTTCTGGCACTAGATGATAAAAAAAAAAAAAAAAAAAGTTTTCCACTGGAGTACCCATTTAAGGTAAAAATTAACCGGATGACGCAAAGCGGTCTGTGGTCCCTTTGCTGCGCTCCTGCTTGCGGCTCTCCCTGCCCCAGGTGTATTGTTCTTATGTGACTACTGAAGCTTGAATAAAGTACAGTTATTTATTTACGACTGGTGAGTGCTATATAGATCAGTCTTCGTGTTTTGGATTCTATATTTCATATGAACTCAGCGCCATAGTCTATGATTCACCTGGGTCCCATTATTCTGTCCAGAGCTTGTAATAGCCTCCCACAGCACCTATCAAGAGTTCCTCACTGCCTATGACATCACATAATACCACTTGCGTGACGTGCGGCAATTAAAAGAAATCCTGGCTAGATGTGTGTGTGTAATTTTATATATATAGACTAGCTGAGTACCCGGCGTTGCCCGGTTTTTCCTTCCTAATCCTTGTTGGGGAGGAAAATAAACAAAGGACGAAGCTTTTGACTTCATATCCCGTCCTCATATATTGTTGTCATGTCCCAACCCCATATCCCGTCCTCATATCCCGACCTCCTATCCCTTCATCATATCTTGACCTCATATCCCATCCTCACATCCCGTCCTCATATCCTGACCTCCTATCCCGTCCTCCTATCCCGACCTCCTATCCCGACCTCCTATCCCGTCCTCCTATCTCGACCTATCCTGACCTCCTATCCCGACCTCCTATCCCGTCCTCCTATCCCGTCCTCCTATCCCGTCCTCCTATTCCGTCCTCCTATCCCGACCTCCTATCCCGACCTCCTATCCCGACCTCCTATCCCGACCCCCTATCCCGACCCCCTATCTCGTCCTCCTATCCCGTCCTCCTATCCCGTCCTCCTATCCCAACCTCCCATCCCGACTCGTAATATGTGTACCAGGTATTGAAATATCTCCAGCCGTACAGAAGTTATGTGAGAACATACATTTCCCATTGATTTGCATGGGACTTTAAACAAAAACCCCGACCCTCACAAATGGGGGTAGTTAAGGGTTAAATTAACTATCCTATAAGTGGACATATAAGTAACATGTGACCAAGTATTATCAAAATATCTCCAGCCGTTTGGAAGTTATGCGGTAACATATATTTCCCATTGACTTGTATGGGACTTTAAACATAAACCCCACGCCTGGCAAATGGGGGTGAGTAAGGGTTAAATCACCTCTCCTATGTTTGTTGTTGACATATAAGTAACATGTGGCCAAGTATCATGTTAATATCTTTAGCCGTTTGGACGTGATGCTGGAACATACACACATACATACATACATACATACACATACATACATAAATACATACACACATACATACACACATACATACATACATACACACGTTGTGTTTTATATATATAGATATATATATAAAAGTGGTATGTTGAGGTAATGATGGTGGTTGTCAGTCTGTCGGGGGCGTATCTATTGGTGTGTCTTAGGGTGTGGTTAGGGGAGTGGCTGGGCATTGGGCTCTAGCCCCGAGTCTTTTGAAGACCTAGCAACGCCCCTGCCAGCATGCACCCTCATTCCTTATTCACAGTGCCTGATTGGTGGGAATCCAACTGCTTGGACCCCCCACTGATAATAGGAATGACAGCATTCTACATCCCCCTAGTCTTTAATGAAGCAATAGTCAGACGTGCTGCTCCATTCCCAATGGTCAACATCACTGTGTCCCAACCAGGGTGCCTCCAGTTGTTGCAAAACTACGACTCCCAGCATGCCCAGACAGCCGAAGGCTGTCTGGGCATGCTGAGAGTTGTAGTTTTGCAACAGCTGGAGGCACCCTGGTTGGGAAACACTGGGCTACATGAAAATAATTGGGAGCTCTCCTTGGATCCCAGAAACAACTGAGGATAGGGGGAATGAGAACATGTTAAGGCATTCTGGTAGTTGTACAGACTGGTTGGGTAACACTAGTCTATATACTGGCATACTGGACCCCTGTGTTACCCTCAGTGATGCACTATCTGCCCAGCATCTTCCATGGTACCTACGGCAGAACCTCCTAACACCTACGCAAAGAAAGCCGATTACTGCGGTCACCGTCGGCAGGTTAGAACACTTGGCATGTCCCCCTCCACCACAATATAATCTATGGTACATAAGCTCGCCCTTAAGTAGCCCGTTACATTAAAGCGACATCCGTCTAATAGACCTAAAACGGCAGCCCCGGCCGTTCATCCCCACCACGCTCTGCATTAGCAACTACCTACGAAATAGCGACAAAAAGCGTACAACTGCAAGCAGTGGCTTTATGTAAGCGAGCTTAGAAATCACAGATAAGTGCTTCTGACCTAAATCTTGCGGCGCCTCGATCTGACATATAACCTCGCAGCTGTGAAATTTCTGTGTTCGAGATTTAGCAGCCTGAATCTGCCAAGTGACCCGGCCATAAAGCACCCGGCGATAAGGATTTAAGGAATGATATGACACAATTAGACGTCGGCCGTCTGTTTGTTTCAACGCGTTTTGTTTGCGGGATTAGCCAAACGTTGCGGGGGTCTGTTTTATATAGAGAAACATAGAATGTGTCAGCAGATAAGAACCATTTGGCCCATCTAGTCTGCCCAATATTTTGAATACTATGAATAGTCCCTGGCCCTATCTTATATGAAGGATAGCCTTATGCCTATATCTATCTTATATGAAGGATAGCCTTATGCCTATATCTATCTTATATGAAGGATAGCCTTATGCCTATATCTATCTTATATGAAGGATAGCATTATACCTATCCCTATCTTATATGAAGGATAGCCTTATGCCTATCCCTATCTTATATGAAGGATAGCCTTATACCTACCCTTATCTTATATGAAGGATAGCCTTATGCCTATATCTATCTTATATGAAGGATAGCCTTATACCTACCCCTATCTTATATGAAGGATAGCCTAATGCTTATATCTATCTTATATGAAGGATAGCCTTATTCCTATCTCTATCATATATGAAGGATAGCCTTATACCTATCTCTATCTTATCTGAAGGATAGCCTTATACCTATCTCTATCTTATCTGAAGGATAGCCTTATACCTATCTCTATCTTATATGAAGGATAGCCTTATACCTATCCCTATCTTATATGAAGGATAGCCTTATACCTACCCCTATCTTATATGAAGGATAGCCTTATGCCTATCTCTATCTTATATGAAGGATAGCCTTATACCTATCCCTATCTTATATGAAGGATAGCCTTATGCCTATCCCTATCTTATATGAAGGATAGCCTTATGCCTATCTCTATCTTATATGAAGAATAGCCTTATGCCTATCACTATTTTATATGAAGGATAGCCTTATACCTACCCCTATCTTATATGAAGGATATCCTTATACCTACCCCTATCTTATATGAAGGATAGCCTTATGCCTAGCTCTATCTTATATGAAGAATAGCCTTATACCTATCCCTATCTTATATAAAGGATAGCCATATACCTATCTCTATCTTACATGAAGGATAGCCATATCCCCATCTTACATGAAGAATACCCTTATGCGTATCTCTATCTTATATAAAGGATAACCTTATACCTATCCCATACAAATGCTTTAACTCCTTCACTGTATTTGCAGCGACCACTTCTGCAGGAAGGCTATTCCGTGCATTCACTACTCTCTCAGTAAAGTAATACTTCCTGATATTACTGCAGAAACTTTTCCCCTCTAATATAACACTGTCCTTTTGTGGAAGTTTTTCTTCTATTAAATCTCTTCTCCTCCTTTACCGTGTTGATATCCTTTATGTATATAAGTTTCTATCATAGCCCCTCTGTCTTGTCTTTATTCTATACATGTTAAAGAGTACCTGCCATCAAATAACATTTTTATATATTGTTCCTGATGTTAACTTATTAATCTTTGTAATGTATCTTCTGTTAAAAAAAATCCCTCTTTTCAAGTTGTTTTCACATTTGAAATTTTGACCACTAGGGGGTCTCTCTTCTATGTCTGCCTGCACTTTCCGCACAGGCTTCGGACTTGTGCCGGACTGGCAAAATTCCAATGTCCTGAAGTGCGGGTGGGGCGGGACATCGTCGAGGCCCTGCACAGCTCTCGCTCCCTGCCAATCAGGCAGGAGTGAGCATCATGTGTGCAGCGCTTCTGGTATAGTGGACACTGCCGTTGTCCCTGCCCCCCCTAAAAAGCAAAGAGACCCAGCAGGCGCTGTGCAAGGCAGGCCGGACTGCTCCAATATCTCTGTATGCCTGGCGCTGTGCATAACAGGGAGAAGGGGAATCACAGCCTGCCTGCGGTGATTGGCTCCCTGTTCTATGTGTGCTCCCAAGCGCAGCATAGAACAGGGAAGGTCGGAAGTCTTACCCGGCAGGCTTCAGATGATGTTACGCCTGCCGGGTAATGCCCATTCCAGCCGGCCAAAGCTCACAGGCTGTAAGCAAGATAAAAAAGGTGAAACCAGGAAGAATACTGGACAAAATGACCCAAAAAATACAGCGGAGGACATGTTATCCAGAGGGGGACCTAGCAGGAGGAGAAAAGAAATTTATATGATGGCAGGTACTCTTTAAGGTCCTTTAACCTTTCCTGGTAATTTTTCTTCTGCAATCCATGTACTAATTTAGTATCTTCTCTGAACTCTCTCAAATGTATCTATAATCTTCTGGACATACGGCCTCCACTATACTGCACCTAAGGGTATGTTCACACTACGTAATTCCCGCGGAATTCCACAAACTGAATTAGGTGCTGTGAACATAAACATAAGTGGGAACGGGTTTTCGCGAGACCTGTTCACACTGCGGAATTTCAGCGGCGGACAATTCCGCCGCTGAAATTGTTCCGCACAAAGAAAGAATATTGTTCATTCTTTGCGCGGAAGTCCGCGAACACTGCATAGCCGTCAATGGTCCTGCCGCCGAAGTATTGCGGCGGCCGCCAGAATGGAATCTCTGCTCGCAGAATTCTGCCAGCGGAGATTCCGTTCATAATCCGTAGTGTGAACATACCCTAATACTCCAAGTGAGGTCTCACCAGTGCTCTGTACATTAGCAATACGCGCTCTCTACAGCTAATACCTCTCCCTATACACCCATTTGCACTTCCCTCTCTACTGCTAATACCTCTCCTTATACACCCCTGAGAACTTTCCTCTCTACATCTAATACCCCTCCCTATACACCCATGCTCACTTCCCTCTACTGCTAATACCTCTACCTATACACCCAAGTATTCTGCTAGCATTTCCTGCTGTTCTATGACATTGTCTGCCTACCTTTATGTCTCCTGAAATAATTACCCCTAAATCCCTTTCCTCACATACTCAGATTTGGACTGTGTCAAATATTCTATATTCTTCCCCTGGGTTTTTTACACCCCAGGTGCATTATCTTGCACTTATCCACAAAATTTCAGTTCTAACCATTCCTCTAATTTACCTAAATCCTTTGCCTTTTGATGTAACCTTCAAGGAACATCAACCCTGTTACAAATCTTTGTGTCATCAGCAAAAAGACCAATAGCGAACCATCAAGACCTTCTGTAATATCACTGATAAAGATATTAAGCGAAATGGTTCCAAGGTACCATTTTCAGGTACCCCCCCCCCCCCAACACACACACACACTTGTTGACTTTGGATCGTATAGGACAATGATAATTATTTTTTTTCTTCCCTATGGTAACTCTTCTAGGAGATTCTCGGGCTAGAAACGGAAAGATTAAGACGGGGGCGGTTTAACGGCGAAAAACTAATCGCGTATAAAAATAGCTGTTTAGAAGGAGCTCACCTAAAGGACCGCTTTTAATGAAACGTTTGTTACCTGCCAAAAAGACCATGATCTTTTTAGAATGCATCGTGGATTAAAGTATTATCTGTCGCCAGCAGAGAACCCACCTTGGAGTGGAAGTCGGAGATGTGCTCGTCGTAATTTTCGCATCTTTGGATAGAAAAGCCGGCCGCTTCTGCTAGATTGCAAAACTGGTTTAGAGTCTTCCCTCTCGGTGGAGCAAATACCAGCACTTTCCCCTGTAAGAAAGGAACGGGAAAGAAAACACATTTTTATTTTATTTTTTTTCGTGAAAAAACATCGGGCAAATGTCCAAATATAAAGTAGAAGGCGCAAAAGTGAATGTTACATTTTTTTTATTTTTTATTGTGCAGACGGAGAAATACCATGGCTGGCTTCTTCCGAAAGCGGCACCATGTCAGTTCATGGGTTGCATCTAGTATTAAAGCTTTATTGAATGTATAGAGCTGAGTTGCAATACCTCCCACAACCTGTGAAAAGGAGTGGTGCTGTTTTGGGGAGAATTTATTTGAACTCTGGCTTGCCCCCAAAACACACTTATCCTCAATCCTTCTATCCTCTGATATGTGGGGATCCAAGTAAAGTCCTCAATTATCTTCAGTGTTTCTTAACCAGGGTGCCTCCAGCTGTTGCAAAACTACAACTCCCAGCATGCCCAGAGTTGTAGTTTTGCAACAGCAGATAGTCCACAGTTTGTAGACCACTGCTCTATATGCATTCAGACATTGACTTACAGAATAGTTACCTACAGGTGGCACTAGAGAGAAAGTTTTTTCCTTCTGGATAAGAACTAATTTGCATCCCTCTTTCCCAGGGTGAATTGCCTAAGTTGTAGCTTTGCAACAGCTGGAGGCACCCTGGTTGGGAAACAGTGATGTGGCCCCTTGGAAATGAAGCAACACGTCTAACTATTGCTTCATTCAAGGGGTGCTGTGCACTTCTCTCCCTGCTCCGTGTCACGTGATGGAGACACTCCCATAGACTTACATGGCAAGTTTGTTTTGATCACATGACAAAGAGCTGGGAGAGAACGTGCTGAGCGTTAACTCCTCCCGGCTTGTTTTCTTGATCAGTGGAGTTCTTAACACTCAGACCCCTGCCGATCAAAGCTTTTGAATTGCTGCTAGGACATGTCAAAACTTTGTTCTAATGACAGTGGCCATTTCAATTTTTATTAAGGGAGGTGATTATTTAAAAAAAAAAAAATGTTTACACTTTAAAAGGAAAACTGTCAACTATATTCTGCCGCAAGGTACTGGTGGATAGTTCGGGAGACGTTGATTAAAACGAGCCCTACCTCGCTCGGATCCGCTTGGCCGTTTGCTCGCAATTGTAGTTTTAATCTATGTGTATAGCTTGCTGTAACTGGCATGGGCGGGGCTTCTGCACTGACGTCAGCACCGCTTATGAATATTCATCCCCCCCCTCCCTTTAGTTCTCCCTCTCTTCGCTGCTCCTAACTGGAGGGAGGGGGGATGAATATTCATAAGCGGCGCTGACGTCAGTGCAGAAGCCCCGCCCATGCCAGTTACAGCAAGCTATACACATAGATTAAAACTACAATTGCGGGCAAACCGCCAGGCGGATCCGGGCGAGGTAGGGCTCATCAGCGTCTCCCGCACTATCCACCAGTAGTGTGGATAATGCGGGAGAAAATATCTGGCAGTTTTCCTTTAAAAGGGGGCTGTTAATAGGGGGCCGTTAATAGGGGGCTATTACATGCAATCATAAGATTGCATTCACTGCTCAGTAATGTCGGCACTCTGCCTTTTCAGCCTGCCTGAGGGAGGCTGCAGTAGCAAAGTGATAATGCAGGCACAGGTAGGTGCTGGGGGGACTTCAGCCACCATTTGAACTCATCGCCCCCCCCTCCCCTACACACACTTACACTGCGGGAGAGAGGGGTATAGGGTTGGTGAAGAGACCACTAAGCTTAACAGTACATGAGAATTAAGCCTTTAGATGACATGATTGGCATTGATCACAGCATCTAAAGGATTTACTGTGCACATCAGTATGACGACCACAGTTATCGGTGAGTCCTCCTGCTGTTAGCAGCCGGTGCTCCCCATCTATGAGGGGACCACAGCTCCTGTGCTCGCTTCATAGAACTTAAGCACTGCAGGACGCTGCGGGGCTACAATTTTTTCATGCCGTCACGGGCCTGACAATTGTATCCTCTGTGAACACTCTCTGCCTCACCTGTGTCATTGCTCCCCAGCACAATCCTTCCTAATATGTCTGCATGATATCTCCATTAAATAAAGACATCAAGCTCCAAGATTCTCTGCGATGAGTGCTGCACTTTCTTCACTGAAGTTACTTTGGACTTTTATCTTCTAATATGTGGCAGTAATTGATAAGAAGTGTTCCTGCTGGCCCTGTCTTTAACAACTGTGATAACAGAGCCAGAGGTTATTGAAGTTCTGTTCACAAAAATTTCTAAGGCCACTTTCACACCGTTTGGAAATTCCGTTTTGACATTCCCCTCCGAAATACAGGCATGTACCAATGTTGGCAATGGGATTCTGCTGCAAAGTGATTACTGCAGAGTTTTTCTTTCCGGACGGAAAATCCGCTCAAAAAATTGAACCTTGCAGATTTCCGCTCAGCAGACATTGCTGTCTATGGGGACAGCAATGTCTGCACACTCCTAGTGCCATCTGATTCAGCCGGCGCTGCCCACACTCCGTATCTCCAGACGGATTTTGTCTGGCCAAAGATTCGGTAGTGTGAAACTGGCCTTAGGCAGAGTTAACACTACAGAAATTCCAAGAGGAATTCCATTTTATTTCACTCAGAAATTCCGGTGCAGCAGAGTTCCATTACTGATAATAGGATTCCGCTGCACAGTTCTCACTGCTAAATTTTTGAGGGGACTTTCTGCCCAGAAAATCCACTTGAAAAATTCTGCCAGAACATTGAACTTGGATTTTTGCTCCGTAGACATTGCTGTCTATGGGGATGGCAATGTCCATGCAGTCCTAGACGTTGGTCGCACTCGGAATCTCCGTCCGGAAATTCCGAAGTGTGAACCAAGCCTAATAGAGATTACTTGCAAGAGCTGTTCCTAGGGAACTATGATGCTCTTCACCCCAGGTATGCCCTATATAATCTATATCCAGAGAATAATCTTAGAAATATACAGTAGTCCCAAGAGCCAGTGTCTTCTGAATAGCTAGTTGTGACATCATCTCAAGTTCTAAGGCAGCGAACAGTCCACAGGTAGGTATTACTAGCTCATCTCTGCTGGTACAGTGACCCCTCGACCTACGATGGCCCCAACATACGATCACTTCAAGATACGATAGCCTCTCAGAGGCCATCGCATGTTGAAGGCAGCATCAACATACGATGCTTTTGTATGTCGGGGCCATCGCATAAACGGCTATCCGGCAGCGCTGACTGCTTCAGCTGCCGCCGGATAGACGTTTACGGTGCCCCGTGCCCTTTGCTGATGATCACTTACCTGTCCTCTGGGCTCCTGCGGGTCCTCTTCGGGATCCTCTGCATCGTCGGCGCTCTCCATCGACGTCATCACGCCGCTGTGCATGCCGTCCCCTCATCCAATAGGAGCGGCGTGCGTAGCGACGTGATGGCGGCAACGGAGAGCGAGGATGCCGGGGAAGAAGAGGCCTTACCGGAGCGTCGGGGACGCGGTGACAGCGATGGACGCTGACATCCCGGGCAGCGGTGAAGGTCCAGAGCGGCAGGGACAGGTGAGTACAACTTCCTCTAACAGTGGTCTACAACCTGCGGACCTCCAGATGTTGCAAAACTACAACACCCAGCATGCCCGGACAGCCGTTGGCTGTCCGGGCATGCTGGGTGTTGTAGTTTTGCAACAGCTGGAGGTCCGCAGGTTGTAGACCACTGTCCTCTATACTTTACATTGCACGGATCCCTCAACATGCGATGGTTTCAACAAACGATGGTCCGTTTGGAACGGATTACCATCGTATGTTGAGGGACCACTGTATATGGATACTGTTAGTCACCGTTAGAGCACCATAGCAGTGCCAGGCCTGATACCCTGCATATCATCATTTCTCGATCATTAATTTCCATGCAATGTACAGCTTTATACTTGCATTACTGCTGAAATCTGAAATGATGTGGGTTGAGTACTCACCTCTGGTAGAAGAGCACAATGCACAATAGTAAAATAAATCAACAACAAGAGGCAATTGTGCCGGGCATTATGACTGAGTGAGTTTTTGGACAGTGTCTTTATCAGCAGAACCCATTAGAGTAGATTGAATCCACTACAGAAATTGTATTGAGAAGATCAAAATTGAACAGTAGAAAAGCTGCCTCCATTTTAATCTGTAGAAAGTCTGATTTCTGTGTCCATTTCCAAACTACTCTACGGATTGAAGCTACAATGCCTTTGAAAAGTTTTCAGGCCCTTTCACTTTTTTCACATTTTGTTATGTTGAGGCCTTCTGCTAAAATAAAATAGAAAATGTTTTTTTCCCATCATTCTGCACTCAATACCTCATAATAAAAATAGAATTCTAAACATTTTAGCAAATGTATTAAAAAGTAAAATTTGAAATGTATCCCTAGCTCCTCCCATTTATCTTGATCACCCCTGAGATGTTTCTACACCTTGATTGGAGTCACCTGTGGTAAATTAAGGGGATTGGACAAGATTTGGAAAGACACAGCCCTGTCTATATAAGGTCTCACAGCTGACAATGCATATCAGAGCAAAAACCAAACCATGAGGCGGAAAAGAACTGTCTGTAGAGCTTAGAGACAGGATTGTGTGGGGGCAGAGATCTAGAGAAAAGTAAAAAAAAAAATCTGCTGCACTAAAAGTTCCCAAAAGTACAGTGGCCTCCATAATTCTTAAAAAAGGAAGTTCTGAATAGTCAGGACTCTTTCTAGATGTGGCTGTCCCACCCAACTAAGTATTCAGGAGAGAAGGTCCTTGGTAGGAGAGGTGACCAAGAACCCAAAAGTCACTCTGGCTGAGCTTTTAAGATCCCGATTGATAAAAGGAGAAACTTCCAGGTCAGCCATCACAGCAGCACTTTATCAATCTGTCTTTATGGCAGAGTGACTAGAAAGAAGCCTCTTCTCAGACACATGAAAAAAGGATTTTGCAAAAAAAGTTTGCACCCCCCCCCTAGTACCTCACTACCTCGTTCTGATCATGTACATCTAATTTTTATGTGTCTACAGCCTAAATGTCTCTCAAAATTACCTTTATTTACTTGCCATAATTGCTCAGTGAGGTTTTGGTCCATACAGAGGCATGGGGCATGACTCTCTCTTCTCCTCAGCCTCCCTCACTCTGCTCTGACTCACAGAGGGCTGGTAGCAAGCATATCAGCTCTGGACCTGCCCTGCCAATCACTCATGGAGTCCATGACGTGTCTATGACTAATGGACAATGCAGGACTGGTATTTGTCCCAGGAGGCAGGGGGACCCCTAGTGGCCACTTTCTTGACTGTCTTTTTTTTTTAGTATGAAATACTGAACATTTTCTGATGAAAGCAATTGCAAAGCATATTGTTTTTGCATGCTTTATAATACATCAAAAGTTAAGACTTTAAGATTATTTGGCCTGATGAAACCAAGAGTGAAGTTTTAGGATACTGGATGTAGCATATATGATGCAGATTTTGCTGTGTATCTACTGCAGTGTAAATCAGCTGCAAAAATACCAGCAATATACACTGCGCATATGCTACGTGGGACCGTACCCTTAGGCCTCAGCTCAAAGCATCTTGTCTGAAGGATCTGGCACTTCTCATCACCTCCCAAAACCATCCCTACAATGAAGAATGGTGGTGACAGCATCATTCTATGGGGGTGTTTTTCAGCGGCTGGACAGGGAGACTGAGCATCAAAAAACTCCATTAAAATGACAGTAGCGACTAGGCTGGGTACCCCTAGCAACCAGACTGTCAGATCTGATCCAGCTAGCCATTTTTTTAAAGCTTGACTTATACTGCAGAGAAAAGAGGAATATGCACAAACTTTGTGTAGCTTCTGCATAGGACCTCATTAGAGATGAGCGAATCGAAGCTGACGAATCCGAATTCAGTACGAATTTCATGAAAAATTTGATTCACAACAAATGCGAATATTACTGCGATTCTATCGTGGGAATCGCTCCATTAAACTACATTTAGTGCGGTCCAGGCTCCAGGGCATCTAAAATGGCGGATCCACATGTGAGGACATGGGGCAAGGAACTCTGGGAAGGTGGGAATAAGGGTTGGTGGGATGACCCTGAATCACATGCAGGATGCAGCCTATCAGCAGCCAGTCACCCGTGATGTCACAGCCCTATTTAATTGGCAGCCATATTCCGGCTAGTCACTTCATTCATTACACTGCAGAGAGATAGGACGGACAGCCTGTGTGTGTTACACAGAAAAGCTTTTTCCAGCAGCGTTTCTCCTCCTAGTCACATCAGGTGGTCAGGTCAGAGAGCAGTGCTTTTTTCACTGAAAAGGATTTTTACTGCAGCCATTAACCTCCCAGTCACTTTCTTCAGCACTGTATTACAGAGAGGGGCAGAGAGCTGTGTGTTACCTCCTACATTTCAACAAACTGACTCAACTTCATAAACCTTAGCAGAGGAGGCAGGAATAATTTTTCAGCGCAATTTTGTATCTTTGTTCCACAACAAATCATCTGCTGGTTATACTAGTCTGTAGACGGTATAATACCCAGCAGTCCATTCCTAATAGTCTTTAACAGAGTGCAATTTTGGGTTTAGTACACAGCTTTTGTGTGCTGCAGCACTGTTGTGTACTGCTGGTGTTGTGCAAAAATATGTTTTTTTTAAGCGTACTGTAGCGCATTTTTCTCCCTTCATAAGTGCATACCACATACCTACATCTAAGTAGTGTGCTATTTAGTACCTGTTAAACTCTCAAGGGCCTAGATACTGTGAAAGGCCAGGGAAAAGTAATCACCAGCTGGTGTTTTACTAAAATAAGTTTTTTTAAGTGTACTGTAGCACATTTTCCTGCGCTCATAAGTGCATACCACATACCTACATCTAATTAGTGTACTATTTTGTACCTGTTAATCTGTCAAGGGCCTAGATACTGTGAAAGTCCAGGCAAAAGTAATAGAGGTAGCAGGGAGTCGGCACTAGTCACGGTGGCGTGGTGCCCGCGGACAAGTAATCATCAGGGTGGGTAAAGAAATCCCGGCACCCACAAATGATGCTAAATCCCCTCAGGTGTTTATTCACACATAAAGAAAAGGTTGACAAAGGCCACCTGTTGGCCGAAACGCATCCTGCGAGTTGCAACACCTTTTCTTTATGTGTGAATAAACACCCAAGGTGATTTAGCATCATTTGTGAGTGCAGGGATTTCTTTACCCACCCAGGCAAAAGTAATGACCGGCTGGTGTTTTACTCCAATCCTTTTTTAAACGTACTGTAGCGCATTTTAGTAGCGCATTTTTCGGCCCTCTTTGTTCCACAACAAATGGTCTGCTGGTTATACTAGTCTGTAGAAGGTATAATACATACCCAGCAATCCATTCCTAATAGTCTGTGAGACTATTGCTGCAGCACTGTTGTGTACTGCTGGTGTTGTGCAAAAATACGTATTTTTAAGCATACGGTAGCACATTTTTCTGCCCTTATAAGTGCATACCACATACCTACATTTAAGTAGTGTACTATTTTGTACCTGTTAATCTGTCAAGGGCCTAGATACTGTGAAAGTCCAGGCAAAAGTAATCACCGGCTGGTGTTTTACTCCAATAAGTTTTTTAATCCTACTATAGCTAATTTTTCTACCCTCATAAGTGCATACCACATACGTACATCTAAGTAGTGTACTATTTTGTACCTGTTAATCTGTCAAGGGCCTAGATACTGTCAAAGTCCAGGCAAAAGCGGAGATGGAGGCAGGGAGTCCCTCCAAGACACTTGCACAAATGGCACGATGCATGCTCACTTGTTTGCGTAGTGAGAGCCGAATTGTCACCATTCGGCAGCGGGATGAGTTCTGGCTTTACACCTTATTGGGCAGGAGAAGCACCAGCTCCATCAGCAGCCGCCTGAGTGTACAGTCGCTGATGAGTAACTTTCTTCACCCGCATAGTGAAGTAGCAGGTAGACCTGGAGCAGGACCTGAACCAGCAGGTGGTGACATACCTTGACATGCCCATGCCAACGCACCTTGAAGATCCGCTGCACTATATGGTCTCCTCATGCTTCAGCCACCTCCAGGCTGTGCCATTCAGACACCATATGGTCTACTCATGATGCATCAAACTCCAGGCTGTGCCATTCAGCCACTATATGTTCCGCTGATGCTGCCACCAACTCCAGGCTGTGCCATTCAGCCACTATATGGTCTCTTCATGCTTCAGCCACCCCCAGGCTATGCCATTCAGCCACTATATGGTCTCCTCATGCTGCCACAAACTCTAGGCAGTGCCATTTGGCCACTTTATGTTCTACTCATGCTGCCGCAAACTCAAGGCTGTGCAATTCGGCCACTTTATGGTCTCCTTATGCTTCAGCCACCTCCAGGCTGTGTCATTAAGCCATTATATGGTCTCCTCATGCTTAACCACGCCCAGGCTGTGCCAATCAGCCACTATATGGTCTCCTCATGCTTCAGCCAACTCCAGACTGTGCCATTCGGCCACTATATGGTCTCCTTATGCTTCAGCCACCTCCAGGCTATGCCATTCAGCCATTATATGGTCTCCTCATGCTTCACCACCCCCAGGCTGTGCCAATCAGCCACTATATGGTCTCCTCATGCTTCAGCCAATTCCAGGCTGTGCCATTCGGCCACAATAAGGTCTCTTTATGCTTCAGCCAATTCCAGGCTGTGCCATTCAGCCACTATATTGTCTCCTCATGCTTCAGCCACCTCCAGGCTGTGCCATTCAGCCACTATATGGTCTCCTCATGCTTCAGCCACCTCCAGGCTGTGCCATTAAGCCACTATATGGTCTCCTTATGCTTCAGCCACCTCCAGGCGGTGCCATTCAGCCACTATATGGTCTCCTTATGCTTCAGCCAATTCCAGGCTGTACCACTCAGCCACTATATGGTCTCCTCATGCTTCACCACCTCCAGGCTGTGCCATTAAGCCACTATATGGTTTCCTTATGCTTCAGCCAACTCCAGGCTGTGCCATTCAGCCAGTATATGGTCTCCCCATGCTTCACCAACTCCAGGCGGTGCCATTCAGACACTATATGGTCTCCTCATGATGCCACAAACTCCAGGCTGTGCCATTCAGCCACTATATGTTCCACTCATGCAGTCACCAACTCCAGGGTGTGCCATTCAGCCACTATATGGTCTCCTCATGCTTCAGCCACCCCCAGGCTATGCCATTCAGCCACTATATGGTCTCCTCATGCTGCCACAAACTCCAGGCTGTGCCATTTGGCCACTATATGTTCTACTCATGCTGCGGCAAACTCAAGGCTGTGCAATTCGGCCACTATATGGTCTCCTTATGCTTCAGCCACCTCCAGGCTGTGCCATTCAGCAATTATATGGTCTCCTCATACTTCACCACCCCCAGGCTGTGCCAATCAGCCACTATATGGTCTCCTCATGCTTCAGCCAATTCCAGGCTGTGCCATTCAGCCACTATATTGTCTCCTCATGCTTCAGCCACCTCCAGGCTGTGCCATTCAGCCACTATATGGTCTTCTCATGCTTCACCCCCTCCAGGCTGTGCCATTAAGCCACTATATGGTCTCCTTATGCTTCAGCCACCTCCAGGCGGTGCCATTAAGCCACTATATGGTCTCCTTATGCTTCAGCCAATTCCAGGCTGTACCACTCAGCCACTATATGGTCTCCTCATGCTTCACCACCTCCAGGCTGTGCCATTAAGCCACTATATGGTTTCCTTATGCTTCAGCCAACTCCAGGCTGTGCCATTCAGCCAGTATATGGTCTCCCCATGCTTCACCAACTCCAGGCGGTGCCATTCAGACACTATATGGTCTCCTCATGATGCCACAAACTCCAGGCTGTGCCATTCAGCCACTATATGTTCCACTCATGCAGCCACCAAATCCAGGGTGTGCCATTCAGCCACTATATGGTCTCCTCATGCTTCAGCCACCCCCAGGCTATGCCATTCAGCCACTATATGGTCTCCTCATGCTGCCACAAACTCCAGGCTGTGCCATTTGGCCACTATATGTTCTACTCATGCTGCGACAAACTCAAGGCTGTGCAATTCGGCCACTATATGGTCTCCTTATGCTTCAGCCACCTCCAGGCTGTGCCATTCAGCAATTATATGGTCTCCTCATACTTCACCACCCCCAGGCTGTGCCAATCAGCCACTATATGGTCTCCTCATGCTTCAGCCAACTACAGGCTGTGCCATTCAGCCACTATATGGTCTACTCATGCTTCAGCCAACTCCAGGCTGTGCCATTCGGTCACAATATGGTCTCCTCATGCTTCAGCCAACTCCAGGCTGTGCAATTAAGCCACTATATTTTCTCCTCATGCTTCAGCCACCTCCAGGCTGTGCCATTTAGCCACTATATGGTCTTCTCATGCTTCAGCCACCTCCAGGCTGTGCCATTCAGACACTATATGGTCTCCTCATGCTTTAGCCACCTCCAGGCTGTGCCATTCAGTGACTATATGGTCTCCTTATGCTTCAGCCACCTCCAGGCTGTGCCATTTGGCCACTATATGGTCTCCTGATGCTTCAACCACCTCCAGGCTGAGCCTTTCAGCCACTATATGGTCTCCTTATGCTTCAGCCAACTACAGGCTGTGCCATTCGCCCACTATATGGTCTCCTTATGCTTCAGCCAACTACAGGCTGTGCCATTCAGCCACTATATGGTCTCCTCATGCTTCACCACATCCAGGCTGTGCCATTCAGATGCTATATGGTCTCCTTATGCTTCAGCCACCTCCAGGCTGTGCCATTCAGCCACTATATGGTCTCCTCATGCTTCAGCCACCTCCAGGCTGTGCCATTCAGCCACTATATGGTCTCCTCATGCTTCAACCCCCTCCAGGCTGTGCCATTCAGACAGTATATGGTCTCCTCATGCTGCCACAAACTCCAGGCGGTCATTCAGTCACTAAATGGTCTCCTCCTCATACTGATGCCACCTCCAGGCTCTGTCATTGTGCCGCCAAGTGACTCCTTGTTAAATTTGGTCCTTTGTAACCACACGCCAGGGCCCGGGACACTAAAACGTGGGAGTGTAATCTTAAATTTAAATTTCAAAATCTTAAATTTAAATTTCAAAATATCGATGTAATCTTTTCAAGACTGAGGCCCTATGGTCGTTGACATCATATAGTAGCTGTGGAATTACCACAAGAATCCAATTAAACAGGCTGTAGCAATAAAAATGAACCATTACTGATAATGAAACATTTGCAGTTCCACAAAAGAGTAAGACAGCTGGGGGGCTGGGGCATTGAGAGGCACAGGCTAGAACAGGTGGTAGCTCGCCTCGCGGCAAACCGCCAGCTCGATGCTCACCAGAATGGGTACCCAAAAAATGTAAATAAATTCAAATTAAATTAAACAAAAATTACATTAAAATATCTATTTATTCTCTTCAATTTTTACGCCGTGTGGTCTTCCTGCTGCCACATTCAGAAGCTCTGCCACTGAGAAGATTCTAATAGCGAGGCTGTAATTTGCATGTCATACTGAATAACAGTATTATTTCACTAACACAGCACACACCCTATGCGTGTTATGGCAAGGGAAATTGTTCTGCACCCCTATTGAGGCTCTCTGTAGCCCAAAAATAGCCATTTTTAATACAGATTCGACGCAAATAAATTTGGCCCGAACAAAAATTTTTCGGAAAATTCGGTGAAATGTCTGAATCAAATTTTTCTAAAGTTCACTCATCTCTAGACCTCATACACATAATAGCTGAACAGAGATACGTACATGCTTCTATACAGCATTGTATTAGAGGAGTACTTCGGGATAGGGAGGTTTTGAAAGGGCTACATTTTGTTCCAAACTCTAGGTGCGGGCTGCAGGGGTCGTGACGTCACAGCCACGCCCCTAGTGGCGTAAAGTCATGCCCCCTCAATGCAAGTCTATGGGTCTACCACGCCCCCTCCCATAGACATGCATTGACGTGGCGTGATGTCATGATGGGCACGGCCGTGACTTCACAACTCCCCCCAGCCCGCACCCAGCCTTCAGAACAAAATGTTCCAAACAATGGGGCAAGTGGTGTACCACTTAAGCAAATTTAATATTCTGTCAGGCATAAAAAAATAAATATTTACTTACCTTCTGCTGCTTCCCGATGCCTCTGTTGTCCTGCTGCGGTCCCTGATCCGCTCCTCTTCTGGGTTTCTCGTGGTCAACGCACAATGCTACAGCTCAGCAATCATTGGCCACAGAGATGTCCCTCCTCAGCCAGCGTTTGCTGGGCTGCAGTGGTACTCCACTGCCCCAGCATTCAGAACATTTTGTTACGAATGCTGAGTGCGAGCTGCGGGGGGTTGTGATGTCCTGGCCATGCCCCTCGTGACGCCACCCCCCCTCAATGCAAGTCAATGGGAGGGGGCGTGGCAGCCGACACACCCCCTCCCATAGACTTGCATTGAGGGGAGTGGAGTGACATCACAAGGAGAGTGGCTGTGATGTCCCGACCCCTGCAGCCCACACTGCGATTGGAACAAAATGTTCTGAATGCTGGGGCAGTGGAGTACCCCTTTAAACTTTGGCACATTTGAAAATCAAATAACATTTTAAGCAAATTTACTCAGTTGATGATGTTTTTCCTTTTTTTTTTTTTTTTAGCCAAGAGGCATCTAAAAAGTACAAACCCCAAAACGTGATGAACAGATTTGCAGACAAACACTCGAATGCCCTTCAGCTGCCCCTGCCAGAAACTGCGACAACACATAAACACAGCGGATGTTTCTAAATGTGTATTATAACTAGGTATACTTTAGTGGAAAATATGATAACAATCGGTGCCACTTCACAGAGCGAAGCCGTGATACATAGCCGTAGAAGGAAAACCTAACCTGCATCGCCCGAGAAAATCTTTTATTTTTCCAGCCTGAAGCTGAAGATGAACTCAGTGTCCCATCGGAACTGTCTCTCAGGTGGTGAGCATTGCTGTGTATTAAAAACTCAAAGTCTATTTGTAAAATGCTGCAAAGAGCTATGGCAGAAGGAGAAATAAACTCACAATCAATTCATGGAGAACAGCGGGGATATACTTTAGCCGCACATTGCAGCATACTGAAGGCATAACCACCAGCATGCCTTTCATCTCAAAGTTAAAGTGAAAACCTGTGTTCTATCAGAACAGCTTCCCAGGTGGTGAGAATTGTGAAAACAAATCAGGCAGCGCACGGCCCTTTCACAGTACAATCCACTTCTGCTAGAATACCCTTTCTTCCAACCTGTTGCTGATCCTGCGGCTGTCCCCTTAAATACCTCCCGTGAGGATAATTTTATTCTCAAAAATACATTAAGGCTTCTTAATATTCTCACAAATAAATGGCTAGCAACTGAACGTACTACCTTTAGTATGCTATAAGCATTGCTTCCGTAAAATGTACAGTCTAAGTGCTTTAGGATCCGTGTACACAGGCAGATTTTGCTGCTGCAAAAAAAACTTTGTGCAGCTGTTTTTCTGCTTTTTTTTTTTTTTTAATTTTTGCTGCTTAGGCTACTTTTACACTACCGTTGCGCCCCGTCAAGCACGGCCGTGAACTCTTTTTTTGGGGGGAGTTTGACGGACGTCATTTTGATGGGTCGCAAAGGGCAACAGTGGGTCCCGATGGACACCATTATAGTCAATGGGGTCCGTCGGGTGCCGTTGTTTTTCAGAGTAAGTAGCAGGAGAAAAAGACGGCGGAAGCTGTATTTTTTCTCCCATTATTTTCCCCGGTGGCCGTCACACTACCGCGTAACAACGGTAGTGTGAAAGTAGCCTTATTTTGTCATTGACTTACTGGCAGACAATAAATATCAGAGAAAAAAAAGCAGAGGATAATAAGCAGCTAAAAATCTGTGCGTGTGGACGAACCCTTAAATGCGAAGAATCAAAAGCTTTTTATACATTGTACATCTTAGCAAAACCATAACCTTTCTAATATAGTTCATAAAAAGGTTCTCTCCTTTTTATAGAAATCATGGCTTATAAAAAAAATGTTCGGCTGCAGCATCATCTTTGTCACAGCTAAAGCACAGTCAGGAATAAAGTCCAGGAAGTGAGGGCAGGACTAGCACTCCTCTGGGTTCACTCCTGTCCTTTCAGACTGCAGCATGAAAACAAAGAAAGGGGGTTACAGAGCAGCCTGTAGGGATTGGGTGAAGAGGCACAGCACAGGAGACTCAGGGAGGAAGTGAATGCATGGTGAATGAGGGCAGGCTCAGTGTTTGCCTCAGACACGCCCTTTCATGAGCAGTGGATGTTGGAATGAGTGAGCAGCAGAACAGAGGGACTTGTGAGTCAAATACAGACGCTAGACACATAAAAAAAGACATGTTAAGAGTCTGCATTACCTAGTGAATAACATTCAGAAGCATTATGTTTTTCTCTATGATCTAATGTGTACGCTTTAAAATGAAATTGTATCCATGCCCGAAAAATTCTCCGGGCATGATGTAATTATGCAACTGCTGGTGGTGTACTGCCATATTTTGTGTTACAGTGGCACACTGGTTGGGTAACACTGGCCAAATAGGAATGACCTCCTGAATAATCAAAGACAACTAGATATAAGAGCGGGAAATCGACTTCCCAGAAGAGGAACAAGGGAGTATAAAAATGTAGAAGGGGGTATAAAAATGAAAATTTTAAGGGGTCTGTGGTGTTCTGATGTAGCATAGCCTCATTTACATGGAACACCTAATGGCATACTAAGCACCATCTACTGTTCTTATCGTGGAACAAAAACTAAAAATAGTTCATGATGCGTCGGATGCATTTCATTTGATAAAAGGTGTAGAAGTAAGATTAGAAGTAAAATTTAAAGCAACCACCAATCTGAAAAACGCATTTTTTTACTTATTCACACAGGCAATGACCGAGTGGAGCTATAGAGATAGCTTCTAGCAGATTCCTCATGCAACTAAAACTACCCATTTATGAAACGTGGCTATAGTCTACAGCTGGCTCGTGATCTGCGCTCATTGTTCCCGAAAGTAGCACAATGGCAGTCAGCCATGTAGACTAGAATCCATGTTCATACATAATAAAAGCCTATTAGACACACTCACAGTTTTTGTGTTTTACGAGGTGTACTCCAAACACAAACCTCACCGTTGGCACAATGCAAAAATAAACATGGCCGTACACTTTGATACAAGACAGAACAAAGTGCTGTGGAATATAGTTTGGTGGGGGGGTAATCGCGGTATTAAATAATCCATTAAAACTTAAGTCTTCACTCTGCAAACACCAGATAATGAGCAATTTAAGGTGCGTCTTCTCTAACCCAGGATTCACACGAATGCCAAATGTGTCTGTATAAAGTAACATCTCAGGCAATGTTTGTGTTTCTTTTGTTAAAAAAAAAAATTATTCAAGTGTTGACTCACAAAAGTCTAATGTAAACTAACTGGCAAATCAATCTGCAACTAGATGCAAGTCAAGCAGTCATCCTTAATAAGAGGATTTAGAGAGTGCCAAGATCAAGAGCGTGCCATGCTTGTATCCTCCACAGTGTTCTTATTTAGACACTATCAACATAAATCATAAGAAAACATACAATTCTTTAAAAGGGTACTCCTATACCTGATACTTACCCCTATACTTACCTCTCACTCGGTCCCAATAGCCTCCAATATCACTGCTCCTGGTCTCCGCCAGGTCCACTTCCTGGTGCTGGGGGTCCCTACCTCTGAGTGCCGCTCAGCAAATCACTGACTGAGGCAGGAAACCACTGCAGCCAGTGATTGGCTAAACGGAACCCGGTATCCGGTAAACATCATTTCCTGCTGCTAGGGCCCAATAAGTTATATTGCCACTCAGTTAATGACTTGCTACAGTGGTGTCTGCCCTAAGTCAGTGATTGGCTAAATAGTGTTCTGACATATTGACCCCCAGAACCAGTTTCAGTTGTTCCTGAGCTAGTGGGTGGAAACTACCTGCTATGATTTTTCCCATACACTACATCACTACAGCAGAAGAGAAAATCCAGCTCCACTATAGCTCAATAGTACACCTTTAGAGGCAGCAGCATGAAGGATATTATAGAGCAGTATACGATGTGAATCCAGCACTGAGGTTAGATATAACACTTACTAAAAGCTGCTGCAGCCTCTCTGCATCTGTCTCACTCTGGAGCTTCCTCCTCCATTCTTCTCCTTAGACTTCTACAAGCAACATTAATTCTGATACTTCAGTGAGCCAATTCATCTTGAGAAAGATTTTAGGCAGCTTTTTAAAGTGGATGTAAAGTTTGGGAGGTAAAAAAAAAAAAGGAAGAACGAAAGGGGGAGGAGCCTGACAAGTGGAGAAAAGTAATTTTTTTTCTTCTTAGATATATCAAAAAGTGTATTACATTTCTTATATTAACTTGTACCATTGATTCATGCAAAGCTGGTTGAAAAAGGTATGTGGTCATTTAATACATTTAAAAAAAAATCCATAAATAAATGAAATAAATAAATACAAATAAATAAATAAACTTAAATAAACAAATAAAATAAAAAAATACATATATAAATAAATAAAATAAATAAAAATAAATAAACAAATAAAATTTGATAAAAATCCATAACTAATTAATTAAATATAACAAATAAAATAAATAAAATACATGGATAAATAAATTAAATAAAGAATTAAATAAAAAATATAAATAAATAAATACAAAATAATTCAAAATCAGAAGGGAAATGAGGCAAACCGGCAGGCACTCTGATGATGTATTACAACAGTGTTTTCCAAACAGTGAGTCTCCAGCTGTATCAAAACTACAACTTCCAGTTGGATTTGTGTTAAAGTTGTTGCAAGATGGTGAATTTTTTTTTTCATGCGCATTAGATCTATCCTTGCAATACGGTGTTTTCCAAATGGTGTGTCTCCAGCTGTTGCAAGACTACAACTCCCAGCGTGTCCGGACAGCCTTTGGCTGTCCAGGCACGCTGCGAGTTGTAGTCTTGTAACAGCTGGAGACACACCATTCGGAAAACACTGCATTACGGGGATAGATCTAATGCGCATGAAAAAAAAATTCACCATCTTGCAACAACTTTAACACAAATCCATTATTATCAAAGTAAAATACTCTATAAAAATGTTTGATAAAAAAATAAATAAAAAAAATAATCTCATTCTATCTTTGAAGCGGTTTCATTTATTTCGTTACCCGCTGTGCGCCTTATCAGAAGGCCAAGTAGAAGAAGTTTCCCCTAGTTTGTGATTAGGAAAGAATCTGATAGATTAGAAGACTCAATTGAAGTCGGACATAATAAGTATTACAGTATTACATGACATTAATCCTGCCATTCCATTACTTTCTCAATCATTGTGCAGAGACTAATTATTCTGAAGCCAGTGATCAGGAGAAAATAGAAACATACTTACACTGGGCCGGAGTAATCTCTTTATTGCATCAACAAGGCAAGCTCTGTACTGGTCCAGAAACAGGCTGACATTCGGAAAAAGAACACATTGTGGATTAAAAGGAGGGACTGACATTATAATGATACAAGAAAGACAAATATTACACCAAGCAAATTCATTTAGCTGCGGTAATGAGGCTTTTAACAATTCAATTAGTATCAAGTCAACAGTTTCATAAGGGACCCGATGAGAACTTTCAACAAAACTGGTCAATGTTTCTCAGATTCCTTTGGTCATGATTTTAAAGGGGTATAAAAAAAAATTTCAAATCAACTGGTGCCAGAAAGTAAAACAAATTAGGAAATTACTTCTATTTAAAAAATCCTAATCGTTCCAGTACTTATCAGTTGCTGTATGCTCCAGAGGAAGTTGCGTAGTTCTTTTCAGTCTGACCACAGTGCTCTCTGCTGCCAGTGTTAAGAACGGTCCTGAGCAGGAGAGGATGTCTATGGGGCTTTGCTTCTACTCTGGACAGTTCCTGACATGGATAGAGGTGGCAGCAAAGAGCACTGCGGTCAGACTGGAAAGAACTACACAACTTCCTCTGGAGCATACAGCAGATGATAAGCACTGAAAGGATTAAGATTTTTATATAGAAGTCATTTACAAATCTATATAACTTTCTGGCACCAGTTAACTTGGAAACATTTCTGCTTCACCGGATTACCCCTTTAAGGGGTTTGCAGATTAAACAAACCCATCCCCTATCCATCGGTTGATTGTCTGGGGTCTGACCCCAAATTACTACAACCAGACCCAACTGTTTGAATGAAGCAGTGGTCAGACATGGGTGTTGCTACTCCATTCAACTCTATAGGCTGCCCAAAAGAGCCGAGTACAGCTCTTATGCATATTTGAGAGGCTCATTGAGTTGAATGGATCGGCAGTGTGCATGCCCGAGCCTAGTTATATTAAACTGGGGGACCAAGGGATTGGTGTGGGTGCCAATGGTCAAACCTTCACCGATTAGACATGTTGACTATCCTGGGGGATAAGTTTGTTTCATAGGAAACCCCCTTTAAATCATGGCCTGTGGTGGGACATTGAGAATGCAATTTGAGAAACACTGACCTAAGGGATCTCAAGGACATTGACCAGTAATGTTGGACATTTTTATTGGATTCTGGGCACATAGAGGATGAGTTTGTGGGCAAACCCCATTAAGTATATCCCTGAGGACACTTGGGGTATGCTCTGACCATAAATATTAAGAAAAATAAATACTAAGAAAATCAAAAACACATGACCTGTTGATGCCATCTAGGAAAAAATCTTAATCCTTCCAGTACTTATCATCTGTTGTATGCTCTACAGGAAGTTCTTTTTGAATTTCCTAACTGTCTGACCACAGTGCTCTCTGCTGACACCTCTGTCCATTTTAGGAACTGTCCAGTGTAGGAGCAAATCCCCATAGCAAACCTATCCTGCTCCAGACAGTTCCTAAACTGAACAGAGGTGTCAGCAGAGAGCACTGTGGTTAGACAGAAAGGAAATTCAAAGATAAAATAACTTCCTGTGGAGCATACAGCAGTTGATAAATACAGGAAGGATTAAGATCTTTTAATAGAAGTAATTTACAAATCTGTTTAACTTTCTGACACCAGTTAATTTAAAAAAAAAAATATTTTCCAGGGGAGTACCCCTTTAAGAAATACTTTCTTAGGTCACTATAACATTTTCTATCCCATTGTTTCTTTTATTTCCATTTTTCCAAAAGTTAGAATTAGAAATGGCAGCAGCTATAAGTTATATAATAGTCGTCACTCATATCCTAGAATTGGCTTAGATACGTAAAGGATGACACTATTGGTTCCATGGAGTATGGGAACTTGGCACAAGAGCCCCCCAGCATAGTCCGTCTACACCAGGGGGAGCCACTGGCTAGTCACTTCATGGGGATCAAGCATTACATAGATAAACTGCTTCCCAATGAGAGGGAACCAGTCCAGTAAATCCCAGCTATGGTTCAAATAACCCTGGGGCTCAGTGAGCCCAATCAGGAGTTCCCCAAAAAACAGGACTAAGACCTATTACTTTTAGCCCCTTAAGGACCCGGGGTTTTTCCGTTTTTGCATTTTCGTTTTTTCCTCCTCACCTTTAAAAAATTATAACTCTTAATTTTGCACCTAAAAATCCATATGATGACTTATTTTTTGTGCCATCAATTCTACTTTGTAATGACGTCAGTCATTTTACCCAAAAACATACAGCGAAACGGGAAAAAAATAATTGTGTGACAAAATTGAAAAAACCCCACCATTTTGTAAGTTTTGGGGGCTTCCGTTTCTACACAGTACATTTTTTGGCAAAAATGACACCTTCTCTTTATTCTGTAGGTCCGTACAATTAAAATGAAACCTCTTCTTACTTAGGTTTGATTTTGTCGTACTTCTGGAAAAAATCATAACTACATGCAGGTGATCTGAAGTTTTTAGCGGTACCATTTTTGTATTGCTAGGACTTATTGATCGCTATTTATTCATTTTTCATGATCTAAAAAGTGACCAAAAATACACTATTTTGGACGTACGACATTAACGATATATTTTTATAATTGGAACATTTCCGCACACGAAGATACCACATATGTTTATTTTTATTTACACAGTTTTTTTTTTTTTTAAATGGGAAAAGGGGGGTGATTCATACTTTTATTAGGGAAGGGGTTAAATGATCTTTATTCACTTTTTTTTTCTTCCCTTTTTTTGCAGTCTTATAGCTCCCATAGGGACCTATAACACTGCACACACTGATCTTTTACATTGATCACTGGCTTCTCATAGGAAACCATTGATCGATGATTCTGCTGCTTGACTGTTCATGCCTGGATCTCAGGCACTGAGCAGTCATTCGGCGATCGGACACCAGGAGGCAAGGTAAGGGACCCTCCTGCTGTCTTACAGCTGTTCGGGATGCCGCGATTTCGCCGCAAACATCCCGAACAGCCCCCTGAGCTAACCGGCAACGATTTACTTTCACTTTAGTACATTTACTTTTACTCTAAAGGGTTAATAGCGTGCAGCACCACAATCAGTGCCACGCGCCATTAGCCACGGGTCCTGGCCGTTGTTAGAGGGCGGACCCGACCCGCTATGACGTGGGCCTCGCCATGGCCCCGCATTATAGAACGGGAGCGGACTCAGGACGTACATTTACATCATGGGTCCTTAAGAGGTTAGGCTAGGGTCACATAGTATTTTGGTCAGTATTTGGTCCACATTTTTGTCGGTATCTCTCGTCCCCAGTCAAAACTTTTGAGAACTTGAAACTAGTCTATCATCCTGCCCCCAACTTCTGGAAATCTAAAAATGCCTACTGTATACCTGACCAGGAAATATCCATTACCTAGTATTATTATTATTATGTGATTTTTTTATGGAGTTTTATGCTAGCTATGCAATTTTTGTCATCTTTCGCTCTATTTTTATCAGATCTTCTTATTGTCTAGCTTTATGGTCTATGCAGCCTTCACTAAGTTTTGCGTAAAACACTAAAGAAGTCACAAACTTTTCTGAAGAAATAAGGCTTTCACAAAACTTTTATGTCTTTTTTACACCAGTCTTCTGGTGTAAATCATTGATAAATTACCCCCTGTGTATGTTTATTTTCAGTTGCCGTGCCAACCAATTTAAATGCCCATCATTGTATCAATGTTTGCACAACGCTAGATTAATCAGTTAGTAACAGTCTTTTACATAAATGCATGATGTGTTGTTGAGATTTATATGTATATTCTTATCTATTACATAAGAAATCCGCGAGTTTTACCTTTATTGTATATGAACTATTGTGCTTTTTATGTGTTTATTTATTTTGAACTGATGAATTATAGCTAATAACAGGTGGGTTTTTATGTATCAATTGTTAATTTGGTTTACTTATATATTTCAATGTTTTCTACGAGGCCATGTACTGTAAAATAAGCGCATTTGATCTGTGACCCTACAGTCATTGTAGCTGATCTTTTATATTCTTGGGTAGTTCCTGTTTATATATGTATCTGCCTGGTAAGAGTTTGTAAAGTATAATCTGTTGTATACTCCTTTTATACTAAGAAGTGCCTCAAGCAAGGTCAATTTGTCCAAACATAATTCAACAAGAATCTTCATCAATAACAACCTGACAGACAAGGACAACACAAAAAGTATATTTTGAGTCAACAAGAAAAAATGCATATATATATTATTATTATTTTATTTCATAAATAAATTGTGGCTTGCAGATAATGTTGCATAAATGCATGTAAGTAGGTTCAGTGCAGCATTGGTTAGACTCTTGATGTATGAATCAGGTTAAGTGTACAAGAGCATTATATAACGGCACGAGCGCCTGTAAGGAGATTTGATGGGCTGGAGTAACGTGCCGGGAAGAAGAGAATTATGTTAGTTATCTTTATGAATGGTTAGAACACAAAGCCCCCATCACCAAGTGCAGAGGTGAATGGAGAGGGAGACAAGTCTCAGCTAAGACCTGAGATTGAGAGGCGCGCTGAATAAAACAACACCCGGAAAGGCAAGCCATGTCAGCAATATCCCCAGCAGACAAATTGGATGAAAGACTCAGAAGTAATTCAAGAAGCCTCAGCACAGCTGCTCAATAACAACAGAGAGGTAAAAGATGTCATTCCCTGAAAATAGTGAAGGATCTAGCTACTAGGTCATAATACGGCTTATTCTAGACCTCCAAGAGGTCATGACTTCTTACACTAATGCCAGTATGTCGGTCAAGACGGTTTCAGAATGATCTATCTATCTCTCTCATAAATATCTATCTATCTCATATCTATCTATCTCATATCTATCTATCTCATATCTATCTATCCCATATTTCTATATATCTATTCCTTAACTATCCATACCCAATCATTCTATTTATATATCTATCTATCTCATATCTATCTTATCAAGCATTATAAACGCTATTGCTGCCGAAACATTGTATTTGAGAAAAGGACAATATAGATTTCAAACTTTTACCACAATCCCAGACTTGACTGGTGCTGTGCTTCCAGGACTTTTTCTATTTGATCCTGGGCTGGCTGCTTGGGTAATCACCTGCACAGAGGTCGATACCCGGTTCTGTCTTACACTCCTTTGAATCTATCCATATCTATCTATAAATCTATCCATCCCTCATCTGTCCAGATCCTCTATCTATCTTTTTTATGTCTTTCTGATTATTTATGTATCTATTACACTTCTTTCTCTATAGTATCTATCTATCTACACTGCTCCAAAAAAAATAAAGAGAAAACGAAGATAACACATCCTAGATCTGAATTCATGAACTAATCGTATGAAATACTTTCGTCTTTACATAGTTGAATGTGCTGACAAGAAAATCACACAAAAATTATCAATGGAAATCAAATTTATCAACCCATGGAGGTCTGGATATGGAGTCACTCAAAATTAAAGTGGAAAATCACACTACAGGCTGACCCAACTTTGATGTAATGTCCTTAAAACAAGTCACAATGAGGCTTAGTAGTGTGTGTGGCCTCCACATCCCCGTATGACCTCCTACAATGCCTGGGCATGCTCCTGATGAGGTGGCGGCCAACCAACGCGGCCGCCAACTCCTGGACAGTCTGTGGTGCAACGTGGTGTTGGTGGATGGAGTGAGACATGATGTCCCAGATGGGCTCAATCGGATTAAGGTCTGGGGAACGGGTGGGCCAGTCCATAGCAACAATGCCTTCCTCTTGCAGGAACTGGTGACACTCCATTCACATGAGGTCTAGCATTGTCTTGCATTAGGAGGAACCCAGGGCCACCCACACCAGCATATGGTCTCACAAGGGGTCTGGGGATCTCATCTCGGTACCTAATGGCAGTCAGGCTACCTCTGGCAAGCACATGGAGGGCTGTGCGACCCCTCAAAGAAATGCCACCCCACACCATTACTGACCCACCGCCAAACCGGTCATGCTGGAGGATGTTGCAGGCAGCCGAACGTTTTCCACGGCGTCTCCAGACTTTGCCAGTGTTCTCTGGCAAATGCCAAACGTCCTGCATGGCGTTGGGCTGTAAGCACAACCCCGACATGTGGATGTCGGGCCCTCATACCACCCTCATGGAGTCTGTTTCTGACCGTTTGAGTGGACACATGCACATTTTTGGCCTGCTGGAGGTCATTTTGCAGGGCTTTAGCAGTGCTCCTCCTTGCACAAAGGTGGAGGTAGCTGTCCTGCTGCTGGGTTGTTGCCCTCCTACGGCCTCTTCCACATCTCCTGATGTACTGGCCTGTCTCCTGGTAGTGCCTCCATGCTCTGGACACTACAATGACAGACACAGCAAACCTTCTTGCCACAGCTTGCATTGATGTGCCATCCTGGATGAGCTGCACTATCTGAGCCATTTGTGTGGGTTGTAGTCTCTGTCTCATGCTACCACTAGAGTGAAAGCACCGCCAGCATTCAAAAGTGACCAAAACATCAGCCAGAAAGCATAGGAACTGAGAAGTGGTATGTAGTCACCACCTGCAGAACCACTCCTTCATTGGGGGTGTCTTGCTAATTGCCTATAATTTCCACCTGTTGTCTGTTCCATTTGCACAGCAGCATGTAAAATTGATTGTCAATCAGTGTTGCTTCCTGAGTGGACAGTGGGATTTTACAGAAGTGTGAATGACTTGGAGTTACAGTGTTCCCTTTATTTTTTTGAGCAGTCTATCCAATATTTATGTTATGTCTATTTATATAATTATCTATCTATTTTATATCATCCATCCATTCTACACTCTAAATAGGATCTAGGTCTCTTGATAATAGATTAGAATACGGAAAACAGAAATGGAAAAAAGTTTTCAGAAATGACTCCAAGATTACGATGGGACTCACAGGTCTATGTACATAGATAACCATTCATATGCATATACATATTCATTATATATTTACATGATATACATTTGCAAATAAAGTGTAAAATAAAAATCATGTGCATTTATGTGTTAGGAAAACTGTGGTCCACCCGCTATAAAGATATACGTTATATTAATCATTACTTAATGTGGCCCCATACAGAGGATCCTGGACATGTCATTCTATGAGCTCCAGCTAACTGCAGTATGGACTGCGTCACTGACATGCGTTCAAATGTCATGTCTGTCAACTAAGAGAGCAGCCATTAATGTCTATCATCGAACCAATGAGCCACTAGCACAGAAGATGTACTGTTAAAATAAGTATATTTGATGACATTACGGATTAAAGTATACTATGACAAAATGGTGGATCAATAATTGGCACTGTTGCCTCAAAAGGTGTATGGTGGATTTCATCTGTCGTTGGCTGTCCGGGCATGCTGGGAGTTGTAGTTTTGTAACTGCTAGATGGCCACAGTTTGGAGACCACTGTTTTAGACCTTGAGAACAGAAGGTACTAGTATAGAAGCCAAACTTAATCCCCTCTCCACATGGGGTGGGATTAGGAGAGATAACAGGTGATCGAATGATCATTCATTGACACCTATCTACTGCGTATGGCCAGCTTGACCAAGGAGAACACAGAAGTTGGTAGGATCTCACCTGTTTGTAAGGGCTTCCAAAAGGTTCTTTGGTTTTTACCTACACCCCAAAAAAATACTTATAAATGAATTGCCTTAAACGTATGTTTTGTTAATATACTGTTGATATTGAAACTGAATATGTAGACTACAACTTGACCTTTAATATAGTTCACTTAAAATTGCCTTCACAAAACTGGACAAACAAAAATCACACACATGCTCAAAAAAAAAGAAAATTAATAATATACAAGGGTGTGCATAAATGTCACACCGACTTGTAATAAAGGTTCAGTCAGTAAAATAAGTAAATACGTCGAACCACAAGTAACAAAATATGTACAGATAACAGGATATAGGTATCAGCCTAACTATCAAAGACCCTAGCCCCTGTGGCTCAGGGTGGGACTCAGGGAGGAACAACAGGGGGGAATTGGGTATGGACCTAAATGGCCCTACGATACCCCTAAGTAACCTGTGGCTAGGTGGAGTGAACGTCCTGATAAGGATGGCCCTGCACCGGAACGTACCCCTGTTAAAGCTGAAAGTCCCCACAGATAACTAACTCGCTTACTAGCAATGGTTAAACTACCTCCCTATGTGGGGCTATACCCTATTGCTTGCTATAGTTCATTTAAGCCATTAGAAGCGTAGGTGCAGTGCAAAAGGAATTGCCCACAGCAATATCATGCATAATTGTATGACCCACATAGAAGAGGTAAAATGGTATTAGCAGAGTTAGCCATAAAAAGGCAAACAATTACCCACATATGATTGTAAATTACAGGAGATCTCATATACGCATACAATCTATGGATATGCCCAAAAAGATATGTTAGGAAAGATGCCCTCTGGCTGATACTTAGGTTTCAGATGTCTTTGACTACCCCATTATGTCAGGAGAATGATTAGGTATGATGATGAGCATGCCGAGATGGGTAAATGCTACTCTTTCTGCGGATGCCGGAATCGGTAGCAGAATCCTATTGAAATCAAGGGGAATCTACTGCAGTGGAATATCCATGCTTAGGCTATGTCCACACAGCGGAATATCCAAGCAGAATTCTGCTGAAGAATTCCACTGAAATTTAGAGCCCATTATGTTTAATGGAATTCCGCTGTCCCATTCAAACAGTAAAATTCCGCAAAATTTAAAGCCCTGTTTAGAGAACAAAAACTCCACCACAATTCTGGAGGAATTACACAATTCCCTTCAACAAGCTTTGCTGGACAAAATTTGTGCAGAATTGCGGAAATTGTGCCGTGTGAACATAGCCTAAGTATGACGTTGAAGAAGAAAAAATGTAAAACCAACTATATCCATCTCCGAGTAGAGCGACTTGTCAGTGATCTACCACCCACCTAATAATCTCCCATGATTCCTTCTCCTGGTCCAGTTTATATTTACCACCCATTGACATCTTTAACACATTACTCCAAGTACTGTGTAGATTGTTTGTCCATTACTCTCCAAGAGCCAAGTTCTCGTCTTCATCTTGAAGCTGAATGCCCACCCACATAACAACTCTTCATACAGACGGTAAGAATCTCTTACTGCCCATCAAAAAGTCTATTCCCATTCCTCTGTCTGCTTTGGTGACTGCACTTATTCTCGTGTTTTCTTCACATCCACCCATACAGTGTATCGTTCCAGTGTTTAACACAATTGTCATTCAGTGCAGACTTGGAAACGGTTCTATGACGGGATCTACACCTCTTTCTGAATCGAAGCTCTTAGCTCTTCCAGCACAACTGATAACATAAGTATAAAAAAAAACATAATAACCCTGCGGTATTTTACACATGTAGCTCCTGAGTGTATTCGAGGTTGCGAATAACTTGTTGAAAAGAGTACTCGAGCCTTACAAGTGTTTTTGAATGTAAACATGGAAATATATGAATGTAATCATGTATATACATGAACCTCAATCTGCTTTTTTTCCCCCGTACAGTGGCTTTGTGAATAGACCTTGTTTTCATGTAAATGAGTGCAGACTGTAAAACTGGCTCACTATTCAGACTGTCAGACAATACCACCCTTGCTGGAAGAAAAAAAATAAAATAAAGAATTTAATCAGGCACCTAATATACAAGTTGGCACTTAGGCTGCTTAGGCAGTTTCCTAAAGAAAGTGGTTTGCCAATTGACAGCAAAATATATCCCTACAGAAAATCTACATCTGTCTGTAGTGAATATATAAACCTAAAACAGGAAAAAGAAAATAACCAATATATTAATCTATGATATCCTTAAGAAGGCTTATGGCCCAAACTTTGCATTGCTCTAGTGGTCCTCAACAAGTGCCTCAGGCACCTAATATAAAAGATGGAAGATGAGGTATAGCAGGAAAAGCTGGGGCTGATGGCGCAATCCACAAATGTAAATCAAGATAAGGATGGCAATCTCCAAAGCGCTGCGGAATCTGTAGGCACTATATCAATAAATAAATAAATAAATTATATACACTTCATTAGCCAAACACAACACATTTCGGGGCCTTGGAACCCCTTCTTTGGATGTACTGACATTATGCTATTACCTCATCTTCCATTGACCATTTGGCTGGAGTTTACCCACAGCCAACATCGGGAGGCAGCACCACTTTTCATATACGCTCGTGTAGTTTTTTCTTTTACACTACAGTATCAGGTGAGCTGATCACTAGAATCCTGTGGGTTTTTACTTGCCTGTTTATGTCCTTCTGGTTGACGTTACTGTCCAATGAGGATCTCTGCCTGCTTATTCTAGATTCCTCAAGCACTAATATAAAAGATGGCACTAAGGCTACTTAGGCACGTTTCTGAAGAAAGTGGTTTACCAATTGAAAGCTAAATATATCCCTTCCAAAATTTTTCATCTGTCTGTACAAAATACACAAATAAATAACGTAAAGAAGGAAGAATAAAAAAGGAAAAGTAAGCAATATATATCATTCTATGATATTCTTTAGAAGGGTACATGGCCAAAACAGTCTCTGTACTCTACTCTAGGGGTCCTCAACCACTGTCTTGGTACTCTACTCTAGAGGTCCTCAACCACTGTCTTGGTACTCTACTCTAGGGGTCCTCAACTACTGTTTCAGTACTCTACTCTAGGTCTCAGACACCTTATATAGGGGGTGTGGCGTGACGTCACTAGGGGGCATGAGCATGATGTCACGTCCCCTTCTTGGAGGCAGCACCAGGCAAAGAATGCTGGGGCTGCAATGAGATCACAGGGGTCTCCAGCGGCGGGAACCCTGCGATCATGCATCTTATCCCATATGCTTAGAATAGGGGACAAGATGTATAAAGCCAGAATACCCCTTTAAGATAAAATAAATCCTTTATACATATATCGGACACAGATTCCGCAGCACTGTACACTTAAATGGGGACATGAACCGTGAGGAAACCGGAGAACCCAGAGGAAACCCACGCAAATAAAGTACAGGGAGGATCATACAGACTCTTAAGGGGTATTTAAACCTAGCACCCTAGGTTCTAATCGCTGCAAGGCACAAGTGCTAACCCCTGAGCCACCATGCTGCCTATATCATGTATATCCTTTGATAGAAAGTATGTGATATATTTTTTGATATTTAGACATACTGAAAAGACTCAAAAGACCACAACAGGATGGTCCCATTATCCTTCTATAGTGGTAAAATAATGATACTAAAAAGCCACTGGCAATCAGTACTCCGAATTATTGCTGCAAATTGGATGACGCGGTGTCAGTATCATGAGCAGAAGAAGATGGCAAATGCCAGAGTTGTTTTGATATTTGTGTGAAGAGCAAATTTAACTCTAAATCTGTTGGCAAGACCTTGCTTCACCCACGTAATCTGGAAAACATCCATATGTGAGCCTTGGCTAAGCCTATGAGAAGACTGTTGCCCTCCTGCTCATGTCCGCCAGCTCTCTGATCTGACTTTCATACTTAATCTGGTCTAATCCTACCGAGCATTAACTTCATCTGTGCAATGAAACCTGTAGTATCCATTCTAATATTTGGTGAGGAAGGCATTTACTAAATTACTTGCTGAAATCATATGGTGTTGTTTAGCTCTTTATTTTAATCAGATGATGCATCTCTGGGACACATTATCAGCGGTTTATCTGGAAACCGAGTTTGTCTTTTTACAAATAAACCTTACAGATATAAAAAAAAAAAAAAGGAACCTTAAATGGTTTTACGTAACATATATGAACACAAACAGAATTAGAATGACTAATAGGCTTCACGCTATCAAGCTTGTCGATCCTGATGCAAACAAAATATATATATTTTTACACAATAAATTCCCCAAGCAAGAAAGATATTATATTATATTTCAAATTACTTGACTTTTATTTTTAAATGTATAAAAATATATATATTAGGGCTGCACGATATGGGGAAAACGTACTCCGTCCCTAGACATGTTATCCACTATCCAAAGAATACACCGCTGGGACCCTCCACAATCTCCGGCGCGGCACCCTGTAATCCGATGCACAGAGTGAACTTCACTCTGTGCCAGATGACAGGCAACTACCACCTTCACACCCCTTCCATTAAGGTCTATGGGAGGAGGCGTGACTAGCCATCACACCCCCTCCCGTAGACATGAATGGAGGGGGCATGGTGTGATGTCACAAACACAGAAGCCTCAGGCTTCTGTGTTCCTGAAGGCCTCAGTGGCAGCCCGAAGACTGCGAAAAGAGGCACAGGTCAGACCCCCAGCGCGATCAGACATGTTATCCCCTATCCTTTGGATAGGGGATAACATGTCACAGGTGGAGTACCCCTTTAATCCCTTAAGGACCCAGCCCAAATATACCTTAAGGACCCGGCCATTTTTTGAACATCTGACCACTGTCACTTCAAGCATTAATAACTCTGGGATGCTTTTACCTTTCATTCTGATTCTGAGAATGTTTTTTCGTGACATATTCTACTTTGTGTTAGTGGTAAAATTTTGTCGATACTTGTATCATTTCTTGGTGAAAAGTTCCAAAATTTTATGAAAAAATTGAAAATTGAGCATTTTTTTTTTTACTTTGTAGCTCTCTGCTTATAAGGAAAATAGATATTCCAATTAATCATACATTGAGTCACATACACAATATGTCTACTTTATGTTTGCATCATAAAGTTAACATGTTTTAACTTTTGGAAGACATCAGAGGGCTTCAAAGTTCAGCAGCAATTTTCAAATTTTTCACAAAATTTTCTAAATCGCAATTTTTCAGGGACCAGTTCAGTTTTGAAGTGGATTTGAAGGGCCTTCATATTAGAAATACCCCACAAATGACCCAATTATAAAAACTGCACCCCTCAAAGTATCCAAAATGACATTCAGTAAGTGTGTTAACCCTTTAGGTGTTTCACAGGAATAGCAGCAAAGTGAAGGAGAAAATTCAAAATCTTCATTTTTTACACTCGCATGTTCTTGTAGACCCAGTTTTTGAATTTTTACAAGTGGTAATAGGAGAAAAATCCCCCCAAAATTTCTAACCCAATTTCTTTTGAGTAAGGAAATACCTCATATGTGTATGTGAAGTGTTCGGTGGGCGCAGTAGAGTGCTCAGAAGGGAAGGAGCAACAATGGGATTTTGGAGAGTGAATTTTGCTGAAATGGTTTTTGGGGGGCATGCCACATTTAGAAAGCCCCTATGGTGCCTTAACAGCAGAAAACACCACATAGCATACCATTTTGGAAACTACACCCCTCAAGGCACATAACAAGGGGTCCAGTTAGCCTTAACACCCCAAAGGTGTTTGACAAATTTTTGTTAAAATCGGATGTGTAAATGGAAAAAAAAAATTTTTCACTTAAGTGCAGTTTTCCCCTCAAATTTACCTTTTTTTTTACAAAGGGTAATGGGAGAAAATGCCCCCCAAAATTTGTAACCCCATCTCTTCTATATGGAGTATGGAAATACCCCATGTTAGGACGTAAAATGCTCTGCGGGCAAACTACAATGCTCAGAAGAGAAGGAGTCACATTTGGCTTTTGAAAAGCAAATTTTGCTGAAATGGTTTTTGGGGGGCATTTAGGAAGCCCCTGTGGTGCCAAAAAAGCAAAAAATACCGACATGGCATACCAAATTTTGGGGTTCTTTTCCTTTTACCACTTGTGAAAATAAAAAGTATGGGGCAACACCAGCATGTTAGTGTAAATTTTTATATTTTTTTACACTAACAGGCTGGTGTAGCCCCCAACTTTTCCTTTTCATAAGGGGTAAAAGGAGAAAAAGCCCCCCAAAATTTGTAGTGCAATTTTGGAAACACTCCATATGTGGCCCTAAACTGTTTCCTTGAAATACGACAGAGCTCCAAAGTGAGAGAGCGCCATGGGCCATTTGAGGACTAAATTAGGGATTGCATAGGGGTGGACATAGGGGTATTCTACGCCAGTGATTGCCAAACAGGGTGCCTCCAGCTGTTGCAAAACTCCCAGCATGCCTGGACAGTGGGTGGCTGTCCAGAAATGCTGGGAGTTGTTGTTTTGCAACAGCAGGAGGCTCCGTTTTGGAAACACTGCCGTACAAGACGTTTTTCATTTTTATTGGGGGGGGGGGGACAGTGTAAGGGGGTGTATATGTAGTGTTTTACCCTTTATTATGTGTTAGTGTAGTGTAGTGTTTTTTAGGATACATTCGCACTGGCTGGTTACGGTGAGTTTGCGCTGTGGCGAAAAATTTGTCGCAGCCCAAACTTTAAGCAGGAAATTTACTGTAAACCTGTCCATGTGAATGTTCCGTAGGATCCAGGGAGCCGTCCTCTTCTTCCGCACGACATCGCCGCCCACCGATCACCCACTGCCTCCGGACGGGTAAGTGGACTTCAGCGTTCGGTCCCCTTCGCTTCCCCGTTGTGCCCCGCCTATTTTGGGTGGGCAGGACGGGGAAAACGAAAGTTAACCCTCCCGCCCCCGATCTGCTATTGGTCGTCGCTTGTGACGACCAATAGCAGGGATAGGAGGGGTGGCATCCCTGCCACCTCGCTCCTATTTCTTCAGGGGGATCGTAGGTGTCTTAGACAAACGCGATCCCCCTTATATTCCGGGTCACTGGGTCACCATAGACCCGTATGACCCGAAAAGGCGCAAATCGCAAGTGTGAATTCACTTGCGATTTGCGCCGATCGCCGATATGGGGGGGGCCTGATGACCCCCATGGGCATTTGCAGGGGTGTCTGCTGATAGATATCAGCAGTCACCCCGGTCCGGTCCCCGCCCGGCGGGAGGGACGGAAATTCCCACGGGCGTATGGATACGCCCTGGGTCCTTAAGTACCAGGACGTCAAGGCGTATCCATACGCCCTAGGTCCTTAAGTGGTTAAGGAACGGGAAGGGGAGGGAGTTTCGTTTTTACTCCTCGCTTTCTAATAGCCATAACACTTTCAATTTTCCACCTACAGACCCATAAGGCTTGTTTTGTGTGCCACTAACTGTACTATGTACAGAGTGGGCCAACTATATGGATACACCTTAATAAAATGGTAATGGTTGGTGATATTAACTTCCTGTTTGTGGCACATTAGTATATGTGAGGGGGGAAACTTTTCAAGATCGGTGGTGACCATGGCGGCCATTTTGAATCCAACTTTTGTTTTTTCAATAGGAAGAGGCTCACGTGACACATCAAACTTATTGGGAATTTCACAAGAAAAACAATGATGTGCTTGTTTTTAAAATAACTTTATTCTTTCATGAGTTATTTACAAGTTTCTGACCACTTATAAAATGTGTTCAATGTGCTGCCCATTGTGTTGGATTGTCAATGCAATCCTCTTCTCCCACTCTTCACACACTGATAGCAACACCACAGGAGAAATGCTAGCACAGGCTTCCAGTATCCGCAGTTTCCAGTATCTTCACAGCATAGACAATTGCCTTCAGATGACCCCAAAGATAAAAGTCTAAGGGGGTCAGATCGGGAGACCTTGGGGGCCATTCAACTGGCCCACGACGACCAATCCACTTTCCAGGAAACTGTTCATCTAGGAATGCTCGGACCTGACACCCATAATGTGGTGGTGCACCATCTTGCTGGAAAAACTCAGGGAACGTGCCAGCTTCAGTGCATAAAGAGGGAAACACATCATCATGTAGGCCACTGGATATGCAAAATTGCTACATGATGATGTGCTTCCCTCTTTATGCACTGAAGCTGGCACTTTCCCTGAGTTTTTCCAGCAAGATGGTGCACCACCACATTATGGGTGTCAGATCCGAGCATTCCTATATGATCAGTTTCCTGGAAAGTGGATTGGACGTCGTGGGCTACTAGAACCAGTTTTAGGCATTTTAGACGCCGGAATCAACTTTGATCGTGGCATCTAAAAGGTTAATGCAGAACATCACCCGGATCGGTGATGTCCAGCATTAGCCAGTATAAAGCAAGCTCAGCTCCTGAGCTCGCTTCATACACCCCCTGCACGGCTGCGCCATATTCATATGGTGGCCAGTCCGGAATCACGTCAGCTGACATAAGCCGCCGCCAATCATCTTAGCTGTCGGAGGGGGAGCGCAGTTAGATGGACAGCTGCACCAATCGTCCGCCCAAGTCGCCACCGTTGTGGCCACGAAAGCCCCTGCTGCTGTCATCGGAGCCGCCGCCGATAATGCCGCCTGCCGCCGCAGGAGCTAGTAATCGCCGCAGGAGCTAGTTTGGGATTTTCCCAAAGGCCAAATCGACATATCGCAATCGTCAATAATCACAATTCGATTGCGATATATCGTGCAGGCCAAATGGTAAGATATGTTAGACAACAAGTGAACAGTCAGCGCTTGAAGTTTATGTGTTGAAGGCAGGAAAAATGGGGAAGTGTAAGGATTTGAGCAACTTTGACTAAAGCCAATTTTGATGGCTCAATGACTGGGTCAGAGCATCTCCATAGCAGCCGATCTTTTTGGGTGTTCCCAGTATGTAGCGAAAATGGTTCAAAGAAGGGGAAGGAGCTAACCCTTAGGCTAAAATTCCACTTGGCTTTTTTCTGGCAGTTTTTGGAAAACTGCTACTGCAGTTTTTGAGTCAAAGCCAGGAATGTATTCAAATGGAATAGGACATAGGCTGGAATTCCACTGAGGTTGTTTTTGCAAAAATGCCGTATAAAACGCCAATTTTCCAGCACAGCGTTTTTTATTGAAAAAGCGCTGCGTCCAGATGTTAGCTGCAAGTCAATAGTAAACTGCAAAATGCCAGCTCCACTTGGCGTTTTTCAGTTTGCCATTTTTTTATCCTTTTGGCGTTTTTCAGCAATTTTGGGCTCAAAGGCTGGTTTTTCACAACGCCTGACAAAACCTAGTTTGGCGTTTTTTCAGGCAAATTTTATTCTTTTTTGGACTTTAGCGATCCAAAAAAGTGATGGAGATACCTTTTTTTATTAAAATTTCGTAGGGTACCATTAAAAAATAATAATAAAAAATATACAGTATTGATGGAAAAAATTGTATTTAACGAAATGTATCTTTTTTATTACAAAATGTTTCTAAATTTTAAACAGTAGAAGTTTATTGTAAATATTCCAAAAAATACAGTATAAAATGTTTCTAAATTTTAAACAGGGATCAATTTATGTGGGCGGGTAAAGCACTAAAAATGTAGCCGACAATAATAAAAATGTAGTGTGTTTTTCACTTTTCTTCTTTATTTTTAACATTTTTTTAGGTAGTACTACTACTCCCAGCATGGAACACACTGTTACATGATGGGAGTTGTAGTACCTGTACTAATTGACAGATCGCCCATTGCGATCCTCCTGTATAATGTATAGACACGGCCGGCCGCTCTTCTATGGTCCCCTGCACAGATGTATATATACTATTCATATTTCCTGAAGAGAGCTGTGATTGGCCAGATGGTTCCAGCAAATCACAGCTCTCTGTGGGAAATATGAATATGTATGTATATATATATATATATATATATATATATATATATATATATACACGTCAGTGCAGGGGACCATAGAAGAGCGCCGGCCGCATCTATACATTATACAGGGCAATCACAGCAGATGTCAGTAGTGATACCCGCTGTGATCTGTTCTTAACTACAAGTACTACTACTCCTAACATGGAGCACACTCTGCTCCATGCTGGGAGCTGTAGTACCTGCATTAATACACAGATCGCATCATGTGTCAGAAATTACACTCGCTGCGATCTGTCTATTAATTCGGGTAATACAGCTCCCAGCATTGAGCAGAGTGTGCTCCATTGGGAGTAGTAGTACCTGCAGGTAAGAACAGATCACAGCGGGTATCACTACTGACATCCGCTGTGATCGTCCCGTCTATTGCAGAGATGGAGCGGCTGTATACAGTGCTCGCATCTCTGCTCTGTACTCCGGCCAACAACTCACTCATTTATATTCTCCTCAGAGCTGTGATTGGCTGCAACCCTCCGGCCAATCACCACTCTGGGCAGAAAATACGAATGAGGGATGTTCTATTCTCATCACTGGCCGGAGTATAGTGCAGAGATGCGAGCGCTGTATAGAGCCGCATCTCTACTATATTATGGACGATCGAAGCGGGTGTCAGGACTGATACCCGGGGCGATATGTCTATTAGTACAGGTACTACTACTCCCATCATGGAACAGTGTGTTCCATGCTGGGAGTAGTAGTACTACATAAAAAATAAAAGAGATAAAAAAGTTAAGCACACACACTTTATAAAAAAAATTATTAAAATTTTGTTATAAAAAAAAAAAACATTTTGTCACGATTCGGCAGGCTGGAGGTGGATACTCTGTGTCAGCGAGGGATTGGCGTGGACCGTGTCAGTGGACCGGTTCTAAGATGCTACTGGTATTCACCAGAGCCCGCCGCAAAGCGGGATGGTCTTGCTGCGGCGGTAGCAACCAGGTCGTATCCACCGGCAACGGCTCAACCTCGCTGACTTCTGAGAAGGCGTGGGACAGAAGGACTAGGCAGAGGCAAGGTCAGACGTAGCAGAAGGTCGGGGCAGGCGGCAAGGTTCGTAGTCAAATGGAATAGCAGAAGGTCTGGAACACAGGCTTTGGACAACACTAAACGCTTTCACTGGCACAAGGCAACAGGATCCTGCAAGGAAGTGCAGGGGAAGTGAGGTAATATAGCTAGGGAGCAGGTGGAAGCTAATTAGGCTGATTGGGCCAGGCACCAATCATTGGTGCACTGGCCCTTTAAATCTTAGAGAGCTGGCGTGCGCGCGCGCCCTAAGGAGCGGAGCCGCGCGTGCCAGGAGATGACAGCCGGGGGCTGGGACAGGTGAGTGACTTGGGATGCGATTCGCGAGCGGGCGCGTCCCGCTATGCGAATCGCATCCCTGCCGGCAGTGTCAGTGCAGCGCTCCCGGTCAGCGGGTCTGACCGGGGCGCTGCAGAGAGAGAAACGCCGCGAGCGCTCCGGGGAGGAGCAGGGACCGGAGCGCTCGGCGTAACAGTACCCCCCCTTAGTACAGTACAGTACTCCCCCTTTTTTTGTCCGGCAATTGCTTCACGTGGAACGAGGACACTGGGAGCGATTGTAGGGTTTCCTCATCAAATGCAGGCAGTTCAGCAGGAGTGGGAATGGGGAGTGAGGGCAGAGGGTGAAGCTTGGCACGGGGCAGAGTGTTACCAGGACAGGGGCTATGAGGAGGCAAAGCATAGTCCTGATAGGCCTTGGGGAGACCAGGTGTAGGAGGAGGCACAGAGGCTTGCCTGACGGGATTGGGAGGAGACGTGAGGCATTTCTTGCGGCAAACAGGGCCCCAATTCTTGATCTCCCCGGTGGTCCAGTCAAGGGTGGGAGAATGATGCTGGAGCCATGGCAGACCGAGGAGGACTTCAGAGGTACAGTTGGGAAGGACGAACAATTCAATCTTTTCGTGATGGGGTCCAATGCACATTAAGAGGTGTTCTGTGCGGTAACGCACGGTGCAGTCCAATTTAACTCCGTTGACCGAGGAAATGTAGAGCGGCTTGACGAGATGGGTCACCGGGATGCAGAACTTATTCACCAAAGAGTCCAGAATAAAATTTCCAGAGGCACCAGAGTCCAAGCAGGCCACGGCTGAGAGGGAGGAGTTGGCAGAAGGAGAAATCCGCACGGGCACAGTGAGACGTGGAGAAGCAGACTTCGTACCAAGAGACGCCACACCAACGTGAGCTGGGTGCGTGCGTTTCCCAGACGTGGAGGACGAATAGGGCAATCCACCAAGAAATGTTCGGTACTAGCGCAGTACAGACAAAGATTTTTTTCCCTACGGCGAGTCCTCTCGTCCTGGGTCAGGCGAGACCGATCCACTTGCATAGCCTCCTTGGCGGGAGGCACAGGTGTAGATTGCAAAGGATACTGTGGGAGAGGTGCCCAGAGATCAAGGTCTTTTTCCTGGTGGAGCTCCTGGTGTTTCTCAGAAAAACGCATGTCAATGCGGGTGGCCAAATGGATAAGTATTTGCAGGTTGGCAGGAATCTCTCGTGCGGCCAGCACATCCTTGATGTTACTGGATAGGCCTTTTTCTAAAGGTCGCGCAGAGAGCCTCGTTATTCCAAGATAATTCAGAAGCGAGAGTACGAAATTGGATGGCGTACTCGCCTACTGAAGAATTACCCTGGACCAGGTTCAGCAGGGCAGTCTCGGCAGAAGAAGCTCGGACTGGTTCCTCGAAGACACTACGGACTTCAGCGAAGAAGGACTGGACTGTGGCTGTGGCAGGATCATTGCGGTCCCAGAGCGGTGTGGCCCAAGACAAGGCCTTTTCAGAAAGAAGACTCACTACGAACGCCCCATTAGACCGTTCTGTGGGAAATTGGTCCGACAACATCTCCATATGTAGGGAACATTGAGACAGAAAGCCACGGCAGAGTCTAGAGTCCCCATCAAATTTGTCCGGCAGGGACAAGCAGAGGCTAGGAGCGGCCAGTCGCTGCGGAGGAGGTGCAGGAGCTGGCGGAGGAGATGGTTGCTGCTGTAGCAGTGGCAGAAGTTGCTGTAACGTGGCAGTCAACTGCGACAGCTGCTGTCCTTGTTGGGCAATTTGCTGCAATTGCTGAGCGACCACCGTGGATAGGTCAGCGAGACTCGGCAGCTGCACCTCAGCGGGATCCATGGCCGGATCTACTGTCACAATTCGGCAGGCTGGAGGTGGATCCTCTGTGTCAGCGAGGGATTGGCGTGGACCGTGTCTAAGATGCTACTGGTATTCACCAGAGCCCGCTGCAAAGCGGGATGGTCTTGCTGCGGCGGTAGCAACCAGGTCGTATCCACCGGCAACGGCTCAACCTGACTGCTGAGAAGGCGTGGGACAGAAGGACTAGGCAGAGGCAAGGTCAGACGTAGCAGAAGGTCGGGGCAGGCGGCAAGGTTCGTAGTCAAATGGAATAGCAGAAGGTCTGGAACACAGGCTTTGGACAACACTAAACGCTTTCACTGGCACAAGGCAACAAGATCCGGCAAGGAAGTGCAGGGGAAGTGAGGTAATATAGCCAGGGAGCAGGTGGAAGCTAATTAGGCTGATTGGGCCAGGCACCAATCATTGGTGCACTGGCCCTTTAAATCTTAGAGAGCTGGCGCGCGCGCGCCCTAAGGAGCGGAGCCACGTGCGCCAGGACATGACAGCCGGGGGCTGGGACAGGTGAGTGACTTGGGATGCGATTCGCGAGCGGGCGCGTCCCGCTATGCGAATCGCATCCCCGCCGGCAGTGTCAGTGCAGCGCTCCCGGTCAGCGGGTCTGACCGGGGCGCTGCAGAGAGAGAAACGCCGCGAGCGCTCTGGGGAGGAGCAGGGACATCCTTACTGCATCCTTTTTTTTATTTATTTTTTTATTTTGGTACCCAACTAATTTTGTACAAAAAATGCCAAAGGGGCCAAAAAATGCAAATTCCACACAAAGGTAAAAACGCAAGACAAAACGCCAGAAAAAATACCAAAACGCAGGTAAAAACAGTGGCAGTTATTCTGGCGTTTTTAAGCCAAAAATAAACGCAGGCCAAAAACATCAGTGGAATTCTATATGAAACTCCCAGCATATAAATGACTTCTACTTCTCCTCCCTTATGGATCCACTTCTGACTTTGGCTCAAAAACTGCAGTGGCAGTTTTCCAAAAACTGCCAGAAAAAAAAAACAAGTGGAAACTTAGCCTTAAGCATGACCCCACAGAAACGCTTCTGTAGCACAAATTGATGAGATACGTTATAGCTGGTAATGACAGAAAGGTGGCAGGTGTCACTGCAGCTTGTTGTGCGTGAGTTGCTTAGCCTCGGGTACAACAACTTTAGAATTGGGCAATGAAGGAAAGGTAGAAGTTGGCCTGGTTCAATGGATTATGTCTTTTTCACATGAAGATGCCGGTATGTCGCTCAGTTGGCGAAGAGATGGCACCAGGATGCCAAGCAGGTGAAGGCAGTGTGATAGTCTGGACAATGTTCTGTGTGGATCCATGTGCCGACCAGTTCATTCTTTTCTTGGCAGTGGGATTCCCTAATGCAAGCAGCCTCTTTCAGCAGGATATGGCCTAGACTCATGGCAAACATTTTCAGGAATGGTTTGAGGAACATGACAAATAGTTCAAGGTGTAAACTTGGGTTCCAAATCCCCAGATCTCAATCTGATTAATTGTCTGTGGGATGTGCTGTAAAAACAAGCCCAATCCATGGAGTTCTTTGAGATTTCTGGGCTGTCACGCACTGAGGTCTATCCATAGATTTTCAATTATGTTGAGGTCAGGAGATTGTGAAGGCCATGGCAAAACCTTCAGTTTACACCTCTTGATGTAATCCCCCGTGGATTTCGAGGTGTGTTTAGGATCATTATCCATTTGTAGAAGCCATCCTCTCTTTAACTTCAGTTTTTTCACAGATGGCATCAAGTTAGCATCCAAAATTTGCAGAAATTTTATTGAATCAATTTTTCCTTCTACTCGTGAGATGTTCCCTGTGCCACTGGCTGCAATACAACCCCAAAGCATGATTGATCCACCCCCATGCTTAACAGTTGGACAGAGGTTCTTTTCATTAAATTCTGTTCCCCTTCTTCTCCAAACGTACCTTTGCTCATTTCAGCCAAAAAGTTCAATTTTAACCTCATCAGTGCACAGAACTTGTTTCCAAAATGCATCAGGCTTTCTGGAGGGATTGTGCAGTCAAATGTGGGTTTTGACTTGTTTTTCTCAAAATCCTGCGAGCTGTTCTGTCTGATATTTTTATTGGTCTTCCAGATCTTGCTTTAACTTCCACTGTTCCTGATGACTGCCATTTCTTAATTACATTCCGAACAGACGATATTGACACCTGAAAATGTTTTGCTATCTTCTTATAGCCTTCTCCAGCTTTGTGAGCGTCAACTATTTTCAGTTTCCGATTTCTAGACAACTGCTTAGAAGAACCCATGGTGCTGATTGTTGGGGCAAGGTCAGATGAGTCTGGGCATTTAAAACCTTTGAGATTGACATGACCTGGTCTTACCAGATGATGATTAAGAACAATCCATTACACTGGCAGGTCTCAGCTTTGCAAAGGGGGCAGTGAATGCTATAAAATCTGCAGGGAGTCCAAACTTTTGCAGATGCCATTTTTTTCTTTTCTGTTAATTTGGAAGTGTAAATGATGGAAATAAAATCTAACTTTTGTTGACATATTATAAGAATGTCTAATCTGTAGTTTGATGCCTTTTGGAGATTTTTCCATCTTTCCTTGGCTTCTTTATGCAAATTAATAAAAATTTTTACCTGGGTTGCTCAAACTTTTGATCACCACTGTATGCAAAATTGCATATAAAATTAACTTAGTGATAAGTTACATGTGAGCACATCTGTACCCTAGTACCCCTTCAAAGGTCTGGTGGAATCCATGATGGTCCAGAGCTGTTCGGGCAGTATGAGGGAGACCTAAACAATATTATGCAGCTGGTATAAACATTATGGCTGATAATCAATGTATGTGTGTATATAACGAGAATAGCATGTGTCTTTAAAATACGATTATTAAATGACCAAACTGATGCAATATCTAACTGAAAAAAGAACATTTAGGAAATATTTTCTGAACATTAATAAGAAGGGTAAAAAAGATAATAAATAAACAAATGTAAAATAAAATATAGGATATATAAAAAAAATCTATTTGATGAATAAATATTGGAAAAACATCATACCATATGCTCTAGAACAAACAGTCAAAAAAAAAAAACCCGGTAGAAACTGGGAAAATAAAATCTAGCCCTTTTCAGTAATATACGTAAAACATATATTCTATTTCTGTCAGCTGCGCTGAAATAATACCTGTTCTCTTAATTACATGTTACAGTACGTCGTAGGATGATGAATTCAGAGAATAAAGAACATGATACAATGTTCATCCCTATTACTTTGCCATTAATAACTGTCTACTTAACTTCAGCAGTCGTCAGAAATATCAGATATACTTTGCTTCGGATATCAAGCGATTGACGTGTACAAGTTGCCGAGTTTGGCGCAAGCCTCCGTATGTATTTAAAGCACTCTAAATAGCTGTTAGAATCCGACTGAAGACCACAGATCACTCAGAGGCGTTTTCTTATACATGAATTATTCTGGACCCCACTTAAGATAGCTCGTGTCACAACACATTGTTACATCTCGTATCGTCTCCATGCCAAACCTGATTTGGCCAGAAAAAAAATAAAAATCACACAACCTTGCATGTGCTAATATCAATAGTCAGATATTTAGTAACAAGTAAGTTAATTGAGCTGTTTGTGTTGATAAACTCTCTTTCCTTCAGACTGTTCCTCCCTGAACCATAATTATTTGCAATTTGCTTAAGTCGTCCATTTACTGATACGTCAAGCATGAAACAGAGGCAATTTCGCAAAATGGAAATGCTTCTCAAAATCAATCTTCAGGAAATAATGTGGTAGAAGTTACTCTCTGATAGAAGACTACCTCATGACTGTCACATAGAATGAATATTAATTTGTTGAGGTTAAGGTGGTTTAGTGCTTCATTTGTTGACTTTGTTCAGCCGTCAGAGAGCGGAGCAGTGCAATTATTTCAACAAATCTATTTTTTTTCCCCCCGATACGCTAGTTACCGTTTTTTTAATGTACTTACCAGTCGGCACACATAACAATGTCAAAATGTCCTTCCAGTTGAGAGACATCTGTCTCATTATCCCATCGTAAAACGCTAAAGGAGAGAAGGGGAAAAAAATTGTCACTTTTAATATATTTTTTTTTTTAACTTCAAGGATGTTTTTATGACATTCGTTTCATAGTGTTAAAAGCAAATAGGATGTTGGCAAACATATCCCGAGACCACTTTTATCAGGTCCCTCAGGTATCAGGTGAGGGACAATGAGAAGGAAGGGAAAGGGAGTTCTAGCTTCATGGTACTCATTTTTATTGTATACATTTCAAAAGGATCATGCACTTTATATATCATATGTGTATTTACTTATTATGTCTTTGTTTTATTATACTGTACTTATTGAACCTCCGCCTTTTCCCTCACCATGAGGTAATCCAATGCTGTTGTTTGCCACCAATTTTCTTTCAAAAACCACTGAGCCATGCTTATATTTTGCATTGACTCTCAGGAAGGGAATTTCGGCCTAGAAACATTTTATGCAAACAATTTTTAAAGGGGTATTCTAGTATTTTTTTTATTTGACTATGTTACAGGTTCTGTAAAGTTAGTGTGTAATATAGCGTCTGTACCAGTGCTTGATGGTGATCCTGCAATTTCCCTGCGATTTTTGCCCCAATGTTTATTTTCAACAGTAGACAAAGTGAGTGTCGTCTCAGGTTTTGCCAGATCGCAGTGCGTCCAGAGACATTACATCACCAGTCAGGTGTTCAGAGGGAGCCTGTCTTTGCTTCAATGTATGGAATGACCACTGGGTGGGAGGTAGGTCATTCTGCTATGAATTGTTGGTTTGCAATAGCTGGAGGCACCCTGGTTAGAAAACAGTGTTCTATTGCATTGATGGGAGCACAGGTATGTTTCAATGCGTGGGAGGTTGAGGTGTAGGAGGAAGAAAAATGACCTCACACTACGCAAGTACATACTAAAATCATCTTATGGTGGATAACCCCTTTAAAGGGGTACTCCAGTGCTTAGACATCTTATCCCCTATTTTATCCCCTATCGTGATAGTTATCACGCCCCCTCCCGTAGGCTTGTATTGAGGGGCGGAGCGTGACGTCACACGGGGGCGGGGGCGTGACGTCACACGCCGCCGGCTCTGCAGTCGACCGTAATCAGACCCGGAGCGAACACGCTCCGGGGACTGATTACTAACGGGGTGCCGTGTGCATGATCGCGGGCGTCCCCAGCTGCGGGAGACCCGCGATCAGGCATCTTATCCCCTATCCTTTGGATAGGGGATAAGATGTCTAAGCACCGGAGTACTCCTTTAATAAACTATAGTACACATCTCTGGAGTTGTCCTCTGTATACTTTGGCATATACAAAAATGAGAGATTCAATTTGGTATGAATCAGACCCCAAATTTCCACAAAACTGGTATTTATTAGAATCAAATATCTAACTACCTACCTACATACCTGAATATCTAACTATCTTGCTACCTACCTACATACTTATCTACCTGGCTACCGAACTACCAAGCTAGCTAGCTATCTAGCTACCAGATTTGGCTGGAAGAAGTCGACATGGTGGTCTGGGCTGGATGGAAAAGAAGTGAAAAGGAACACTGCCATCAGAGAAGAAGTCACCTGTGAGTCATTAGATGTAACTGTAATCACTTATATTGTATACAGATCCTGTGTACAGCTGGTATCTACTTTTACATGGTCCTCTATATAATCATTTATATGGTATACAGATCCTATATATATCTGGCATCTACCTCTATATTGTAATGTACATAATCACTTATATGGCATACAGATCCTGTGTACAGCTTGTATCTACCTCTATATGGTCTCGTTACTCTCGTACATAATTACTTATATGAAAAACAGATCCGGTGCACAGCTAGTTTTTACCACTATATGGTCACTGTATATAATCATTTATATGGTATACAGATTCTGTGCACAGCTGGTATCTACCTCTATATAGTTCTGAATATAATCACTAATTTCAACAGAAAAAAAATTCATTTCAGCACAAGCAAAAGGCGTTTCCTTTTGTGCACAGACAGGTGCAGCCCAACATCTTCTGATAATTAGTATGCAAAAGAACCAATTGCCCAGCACAGAAATTTTTTGCTCTTTAAAAAAATCTCCATATGTCATTGATCATGGGTGCCGCCATGACTGTTATCTGCCTGTGTTTTCTTATGCTTATTTTATATTTGTATGAAAAACTTTAATAAAAAGTTCAGTAAAAAAAAAAAAAAATCTCCATATTTATTCAATAATATGCAGGTACATAAAATCAGGAAAACAGGGCAAAAATAATGTGTTTTAGGGTTGTACCACATCTCTTACAAGATATACAGTGGCGGCCATTTTAGTTTTTTTACTGGCTTTATTAGTATTTCTGGTTTCAGTATACAGGATGTGTTCAGTAACAGTATGGTGGTAATATGTATGGTGATAATATTCCTCCTTGTATACTGGTAATAGTGGCAATATTGGTCTCAGTATACAGGATTTGGTCAATAATAGTAGATGGTGATATGTATGGTGATAACATTCCTCCTTTTATACTGGTATTATTGATAATATTAGTCTCAGTATACAGGATTTGGTCACTAACAGTATAATGTTAATATGTATGGTGATAATATTTATTTCTTATATTACGGTGTTATTTGGCTCTTGCATAAAGGTTTTATTGGTAATAATGGTCAGTATACAGGATATGGTCAGTAACAGTATGATGGTAATATATATGGTGATAATTTTTCTTCTTGCATACTGGAGAAGGAGTGAAGAGAATGAAAAAAGATGCGGGGCGCTCTATGGCGTCGCCAATACACAGGAACCCACGAGCAGGACACCGCAAAATTGTTGTTGTGGACCTGAGGAAGGCGTGAGAACATGCCAAAACGCGTTGTCCACTTGTACCCTTTACATACAAATAAAATAAAAGAATCCTGTGTATCCATTGGCATCCTGACTTATTTTCACAGTAGCGCTTGGGAGACAGAAACCCCACATTTTCTGTGCTTCCATTTTCTTCAATTTCTTGCATACTGGTAAACGCTGATGCTGATGTTGTACTGTACAAGAGCAAGGACTCCTGCCTTTGGGATCCAAATTCTCTATGAATCTGCGGAATCAGATCTGAAATGAATCTCAGGAGCTGAAGACCGAGGATTTTCTTCCAATTGTATCTCATATTTGGAACTGAATTAACCTAACCCCAAGGCCGAAGCCCGGGGTGAAAAACCCCTTATTGCTCAACCCTTAAAAAGTAACCTTTATTGGTATATATTAAAAGCTCCCCAGTGTAAAGTTAAAATAACCCCTGACAGGTGTGTACAGGGTTAATGAGGGAAAATTCCCTTACAGTATAAAGTGCGGTGCTGCAGACACTCACACTGCCTTGTCAGAGGGTTGGTTAAAACTCAAAAAGTATGCCCACCCCTACATGTTTCGCTGCACCGCGGCGTTCTCAAGAGGTACATGTGGCTACAGTAGCCACATATACTGTAAGGGAATTTTCCCTCATTAACCCTGTACACACCTGTCAGTAGGGATCGACCGATTATCGGTATGGCCGATATTATCAGCCGATAATCACGATTTTGGGCATTATCGGTATTGGCAATTACCTTGCCGATAAGCCGATAATGCCCCCGCACCGCGAAAGCCCCCCCTCCCGACCCGCCACACCGCACCGCGACCGCCCCCCCCGCGTCGCACCCGCCACGGTAGTGCTGGGCGGTATACCGTTATGGATTTTTGCCCATACCGCTATACCGGTCGGGCCCCTCCCCCACCCTCCGAGTCATTAAAATTTTTTTAACTTACCCGTAATGGGGGTGGTCCGGGCCATCCATCCTTCCTTCCTGTAGTGTCCGGCGGCATTCCGGGTGGAGGGTGAACCGGTCCGGGCTGTCCTTCTCCGGGGGTCATCTTCTCCACTCTGGGCAGGCTCCGGCCTAGTACGCTGCATAGACGCCGCTACACCGTGCCATCAGGTGCGTCGCTGCGCACGGGCATCACTGCGCAGCGGCGTCTATGCTGCGTTACTAGGCCGGAGCCTGCCCGGAGTGGAGAAGAGGACCCCGGAGAAGAAGGGCAGCCCGGACCGGTTCACCCTCCACCCAGAATGCCGCCGGACACTACAGGAAGGCCCGGACCACCCTGACAGGTAGGGGGAGAGAAGCGGGTGGTGGCGGCGGCGGCCTATGGCACCGCAAAAGCCACTGAAGTGCATTGATTTAAAGCACCCACTTTAAATCAATGATCTGCAGCGGTGTCGCGGGGGGATAAATAGCCGATAACTTATACCGGAATATCGGTATAAGTTATCGGCTATCGGCCCTAACTTCCACCGATTATCGGTATCGGCCCTAAAAAAACGATATCGGTCGATCCCTACCTGTCAGGGGTTATTTTAACTTTACACTGGGGAGCTTTTAATATATACCAATAAAGGTTACTTTTTAAGGGTTGAGCAATAAGGGTTTTTTCACCCCAGGCTTCGGCCTTGGGGTAGGTTAATTTTGTCTATTGACCCCCAACCAACCTGGGTCATTTTCTTTATATTTGGAACTGAACCCCCAGGCTAATATATATAAGTGCCTTCTAATATGGCACCAGATTTCGGACGTGACTGCTGCCTCTGCACCAACTATAGCTGAATGATCTATTATGATGTCACGTTGGGTGGGAGGTGTATTTACACTGAAGGAATCACTCATTGCACTTTTATTTCAATGCTTCTCCGCTATGTTAGTTATATAAGATTAAATAACCATACATAATCATATTGCTAAAATTCATCTGCAGTGACTGACTAGATCATAAAAATGAACTTGTGTCAATAATGGTTTCTGAGAATGTAGATTTAGTGGCTGTTACTGAGACATGGTTTATTTAAAGTAATGACTGGGACATAACCATACCAGGGTACTCTTTATACTGTTACGCCGAGCGTTCCGGGTCCCCGCTCCTCCCCTGAGCGCTAACAGCGTTCTCCTGTTCACAGCGCCCCAGTCAGACCTGCTGACCAGGTGCGCTGCGATAATGTCCCCAGCCGGGATGCGATTTGCGATGCGGGACGCACCCGCTTGCGATGCGCATCCTGACCCGCTTACCAGACTCGTTCCCCGTCTGTGCTGTCCCGGTGCGCGCAGCCCAGCTCCCTAGGGCGCGCGCGCGCCGGGTCTTTGCGATTTAAAGGGCCGGTGCGCCACTGATTGGCGCATGGGTTTTAACCCCTTAACGACGCAGGACGTATATTTACATCCTGCGCCGGCTCCCGCGATATGAAGCGGGATCGCGCCGCGATCCCGCATCATATCGCGTCGGTCCCGGCGCTAATCAACGGCCGGGACCCGCGGCTAATACCACACATCGCCGATCGCGGCGATGTGCGGTATTAACCCTTTAGAAGCGGCGGTCAAAGCTGACCGCCGCTTCTAAAGTGAAACTGAAAGTGACCCGGCTGCTCAGTCGGGCTGTTCGGGACCGCCGCGGTGAAATCGCGGCATCCCGAACAGCTGATCGGACACCGGGAGGGCCCTTACCTGCCTCCCCGGTGTCCGATCGGCGAATGACTGCTCCGTGCCTGAGATCCAGGCAGGAGCAGTCAAGCGCCGATAATGCTGATCACAGGCGTGTTAATACACGCCAGTGATCAGCATAGGAGATCAGTGTGTGCAGTGTTATAGGTCCCTATGGGACCTATAACACTGCAAAAAAAATGTTAAAAAAAAAGTGTTAATAAAGGTCATTTAACCCCTTCCATAATAAAAGTTTGAATCACCCCCCTTTTCCCATAAAAAATAAATAAAACAGTGTAAAAAAAATAAAAAATAAACATGTGGTATCGCCGCGTGCGTAAATGTCCGAACTATAAAAATATATCATTAATTAAGCCGTACGGTCAATAGCGTACGCGCAAAAAATTCCAAAGTCCAAAAAAGCGTATTTTGGTCACTTTTTATACCATTAAAAAATGAACAAAAAGTGATCAAAAAGTCTGATCAAAACAAAAATCATACCGATAAAAACTTCAGATCACGGCGCAAAAAATGAGTCCTCATACCGCCCCGTACGTGGAAAAATAAAAAAGTTATAGGGGTCAGAAGATGACATTTTTAAACGTATAAATTTTCCTGCATGTAGTTATGATTTTTTCCAGAAGTGCGACAAAATCAAACCTATATAAGTAGGGTATCATTTTAACCGTATGGACCTACAGAATAATGATAAGGTGTAATTTTTACCGAAATATGCACTGCGTAGAAACGGAAGCCCCCAAAAGTTACAAAATGGCGTTTTTTTTCCGATTTTGTCGCACAATGATTTTTTTCCGTTTCGCCGTGCATTTTTGGGTAAAATGACTAATGTCACTGCAAAGTAGAATTGGCGACGCAAAAAATAAGCCATAATATGGATTATTAGGTGGAAAATTGAAAGGGTTATGATTTTTAAAAGGTAAGGAGGAAAAAACGAAAGTGCAAAAACGGAAAAACCCTGAGTCCTTAAGGGGTTAATCAGTACCTTCAAATGTGCACTTCCCTATTTATACCTCACTTCCCCTGCACTTCCTTGCCGGATCTTGATGCCATTGTGCCAGTGAAAGCGTTTCATTGTGTGTTCCTAGCCTGTGTTCCAGACCTCCTGCCGTTGCCCCTGACTACGATCCTTGCTGCCTGCCCTGACCTTCTGCTACGTCCGACCCTGCTCTTGTCTACTCCCTTGTACCGCGCCTATCTCAGCAGTCAGAGAGGTTGAGCCCTTGCCGGTGGATACGACCTGGTTGCTACCGCCGCTGCAAGACCATCCCGCTTTGCGGCGGGCTCTGGTGAAAACCAGTAGCAACTTAGAACCGGTCCACCGACACGGTCCACGCCAATCCCTCTCTGGCACAGAGGATCCACCTCCAGCCTGCCGAATTGTGACAGTAGATCCGGCCATGGATTCCGCTGAGGTCCCGCTGCCAGTTGTCGCTGACATCACCACGGTGGTCGCCCAGCAGTCGCAACAGATAGCGCAACAAGGTCACCAGCTGTCTCAACTGACCGTGATGCTACAGCAGCTTCTACCACAGCTTCAGCAACCATCTCCTCCGCCAGCTCCTGCACCTCCTCCGCAGCGAGTGGCCGCATCCAGCCTCCGTTTATCTTTGCCGGACAAATTTGATGGGGACTCTAAATTTTGCCGTGGTTTTCTCTCACAATGTTCCCTGCATTTGGAGATGATGTCGGACCAATTTCCAACTGAAAGGTCAAAGGTGGCTTTCATGGTCAGCCTTCTGTCTGGGAAAGCCCTGTCATGGGCCACACCGCTCTGGGACCGCAATGATCCTGTCACTGCCTCTGTACACTCTTTCTTCACAGAGATTCGAAGTGTCTTCGAGGAACCAGCCCGAGCCTCTTCTGCCGAGACTGCCCTGCTGAACCTGGTCCAGGGTAATTCTTCTGTTGGGGAGTACGCCATCCAATTCCGTACTTTCGCCTCCGAATTGTCCTGGAATAACGAGGCCCTCTGCGCGACCTTCAAAAAAGGCCTATCCAGTAACATCAAAGATGTGATGGCCGCACGAGAAATCCCTGCTAACCTGCATGAACTTATTCATCTGGCCACCCGCATTGACATGCGTTTTTCCGAAAGGCGTCAGGAGCTCCGCCAGGATATGGACTTTGTTCGCACGAGGCGGTTTCTCTCCCCGACTCCTCTCTCCTCTGGTCCACTGCAATCCGTTCCTGTGCCTTCCGCCGTGGAGGCTATGCAAGTTGACCAGTCTCGCTTGACACCTCAAGAGAGGACACGCCGCCGCATTGAGAACCTTTGCCTGTACTGTGCCAGTACCGAACACTTCTTGAAGGATTATCCTATTGTCCTCCACGTCAGGAAAGATGCACTTCGACTCCGCACAAAGGTGAGACAGCTCTAGGTGTGAACTCTGCTTCTCCACCTCAATGTGCAGATTCCTTCTTCTACCTTCTCCTTCTCAGCTGTGGCCTTCTTGGATTCCGGATCTGCATGAAATTTTATTTTGACCTCTTTCGTCAACAGGTTCAACATCCCGGTGACCAGTCTCGCCAGACCCCTCTACATCGCGTCTGTTAATAATGAAAGATTAGACTGTACTGTGCGTTACCGCACGGAACCCCTCTTAATGTGCATTGGACCCCATCACGAAAAGATTGAATTTCTGGTCCTCTCTAACTGCACTTCGGAAATTCTTCTTGGACTACCTTGGCTTCAACGCCATTCCCCAACCCTCGATTGGACCACCGGGGAGATTAAGAACTGGGGTACTACTTGCCACAAGAACTGTCTTATGTCTGCTCCCAGTACTGTCAGTCAAAACCCTATGGCTCCTCCGATACCAGGTCTCCCCAAGGCCTATCTGGACTATGCTGATGTTTTTTGCAAAAAACAAGCAGAGACTTTGCCTCCTCACAGGCCTTATGACTGCCCTATTGACCTCCTCCCTGGTACTACTCCACCCCGGGGCAGAATCTATCCTCTGTCCGCTCTGGAAACACAAGCCATGTCGGAGTACATCCAAGAGAATAAAAAAAAAGGGGTTTATCCGCAAGTCTTCCTCCCCTGACAGAGCTGGATTTTTCTTTGTCTCCAAAAAAGACGGCTCCTTACGACCTTGCATTGATTACCGTGGTCTTAATAAAATCACTATAAAAAAAACGCTATCCCCTACCTCTTATCTCGGAACTCTTTGACCGCCTACGTGGCGCCAACATCTTTACCAAATTGGATTTAAGAGGCGCATATAATCTCATCCGCATCAGGGAAGGGGATGAGTGGAAGACCGCGTTTAACACCAGAGATGGACACTTTGAATATCTGGTTATGCCTTTTGGGCTTTGCAACGCCCCTGCCGTCTTCCAAGACTTTGTAAATGAAATTTTTCGTGATCTTCTATATACCTGTGTTGTGGTCTACCTGGATGATATTTAGATTTTTTCTTCTAACCTAGAAGAACACCGCCGGCATGTCCCCATGGTTCTTCAGAGACTTCGGGACAATCAATTATATGCCACAATGGAAAAATGTCTCTTTGAATGTCAATCTCTTCCCTTCCTAGGATACTTAGTCTCTGGCCAGGGACTCCAAATGGACCCGGACAAACTATCAGCTGTATTGGATTGGCCACGCCCCTCCGGACTCCGCGCTATCCAACGTTTCTTGGGGTTTGCCAATTATTAGACAATTTATTCCACATTTTTCCACTATTGTGGCCCCAATCGTGGCCCTAACCAAGAAAAACGCCAACCCTAAGTCCTGGCCTCCTCAAGCAGAAGAGGCGTTCCAACATCTCAAAATTGCCTTTTCTTCTGCTCCCGTACTCTCCAGACCTGATCCATCTAAACCCTTCTCACTGGAGGTAGACGCCTCCTCGGTGGGAGCTGGAGCGGTACTCCTACAGAAAAATTCTTCCGGACATGCTGTTACTTGTGGTTTCTTTCTAGGACCTTCTCTCTGGCGGAGAAACACTACTCCATTGGTGATCGAGAACTACTGGCCATAAAATTGGCGCTTGAGGAATGGAGGCACCTGCTGGAGGGATCCAAATATCCAGTTATTCTATACACTGATCACAAGAATCTCTCTTCTCTTCAGTCTGCCCAACGGCTGAACCCTCGCCAGGCTAGGTGGTCGTTGTTCTTTGCCCGGTTTAACTTTGAAATCCATTTTCGCCCCGCTGACAAGAACGTTAGGGCTGACGCTCTCTCTCGTTCATCGGATGCCTCTGAAATTGAAGCTTCCCCGCAACACATTATTCCTCCGGACTGTCTGATCTCCACTTCTCCAGCTTCCATCAGACAAACTCCTCCAGGGAAGACCTTCGTCTTTCCACGCCAGCGCCTCAGGATTCTCAGGTGGGGACACTCCTCACACCTCGCAGGCCATGCTGGCATCAAAAAATCCATCCAGCTCATCTCTCGTTTTTATTGGTGGCCTACCCTGGAAGCTGATGTTGTTGATTTTGTTCGGGCTTGTACAGTCTGTGCCCGGGACAAGACCCCTCGCCAGAAGCCTGCTGGTCTCCTCCATCCTGTGCCTGTTCCTGAGCGACCATGGTCTCAGATTGGTATGGACTTTATTACTGACTTACCTTTATCCCATGGCAACACAGTTATTTGGGTGGTCGTTGATCGGTTCTCCAAGATGGCACATTTTATCCCTCTTCCAGGTCTTCCTTCTGCGCCTCAGTTGGCGAAACAATTTTTTGTGCATATTTTTCGCCTTCACGGGCTTCCCACGCATATCGTCTCGGATAGAGGCGTTCAATTTGTGTCGAAATTCTGGAGGGCCCTCTGTAATCAACTTAAAATCAAATTAAACTTCTCGTCTTCTTATCATCCCCAATCCAATGGGCAAGTGGAAAGAATTAATCAGGTTCTTGGTGACTAGTTGCGACATTTTGTTTCCTCCCGCCAGGATGACTGGGCTGATCTTCTACCATGGGCCGAATTCGCGTACAATTTCAGAGTCTCTGAGTCTTCCGCTAAATCCCCATTTTTTGTGGTGTACGGCCGTCACCCTCTTCCCCACCTTCCCACTCCCATGCCTTCTGGTTTGCCCGCTGTTGATGAGGTGACTCGGGACTTCTCCACCATCTGGAAAGAGACTCAAAAATCTCTCCTACAGGCCTCATCCCGGATGAAGAGACATGCCGACAAAAAAAGAAGAACTCCCCCTGTTTTTTCTCCCGGAGACAAAGTATGGCTCTCCGCCAGGTATGTCCGCTTTCGTGTCCCCAGTTATAAACTGGTACCACGTTATCTTGGTCCTTTTAAAGTCAAATGCCAAATCAACCCTGTCTCCTACAAACTCCTTCTTCCTCCTCTCCGTATTCCCAATGCTTTTCATGTCTCTCTCCTTAAACCACTCATTCTTAACCGCTTCTCTCCCAAGGTTGTTGCTCCTACTCCTGTTTCCGGGTCCTCTGACATCTTCTCGGTTAAAGAAATTCTGGCATCCAAGACGGTCAGAGGTAAAAAAAAAATTCTTGTAGATTGGGAGAATTGCGGCCCAGAGGAGAGGTCATGGGAACCCGAGGACAACATCCTTGACAAGAACCTTATCCACAAATTCTCAGGTTCTAAAAAGAGGGGGAGACCCAAGGGGGGGTACTGTTACGCCGAGCGCTCCGGGTCCCCGCTCCTCCCCGGAGCGCTCACAGCGTTCTCCTGTTCGCAGCGCCCTGGTCAGACCTGCTGACCGGGTGCGCTGCGATAATGTCCCCAGTCGGGATGCGATTCGCGATGCGGGACGCGCCCGCTCGCGATGCGCATCCCGACCCGCTTACCAGACTCGTTCCCCATCTGTGCTGTCCCGGCGCGCCGGGTCTTTGCGATTTAAAGGGCCGGTGCGCCACTGATTGGCGCATGGGTTTTAATCAGTACCTTGACCTGTGCACTTCCCTATTTATACCTCACTTCCCCTGCACTTCCTTGCCGGATCTTGTTGCCATTGTGCCAGTGAAAGCGTTTCCTTGTGTGTTCCTAGCCTGTGTTCCAGACCTCCTGCCGTTGCCCCTGACTACGATCCTTGCTGCCTGCCCTGACCTTCTGCTACGTCCGACCCCACTCTTGTCTACTCCCTTGTACCGCGCCTATCTCAGCAGTCAGAGAGGTTGAGCCGTTGCCGTTGGATACGACCTGGTTGCTACCGCCGCTGCAAGACCATCCCGCTTTGCGGCGGGCTCTGGTGAAAACCAGTAGCAACTTAGAACCGGTCCACCGACACGGTCCACGCCAATCCCTCTCTGGCACAGAGGATCCACCTCCAGCCTGCCGAATCGTGACATATACAGAGGCAAGAAGGCAAGAAAGGAGGAGGAGTGGCCCTGTATGTGAAAGATAGCATAAAATCTAACCTAATGCAAGTTAGTTAGGCCAACATAGTGTCCGTGTGGGTTACGTTGCAGTTTGGTAATTATGCAGTAACTCGTGTAGGTGTGATATATGGACCACCTGGGCAAGTTAAAGAATTAGATGATCTACTAATTGAGGAAATAGCTAAAATGACAATGAAAGGAGAAGTTATCATTATGGGAGACTTCAATCTTCCGGATATAAACTGGAAAACCAAAATAGCTAGTTCTGCCAGGAGTAAAGATATTCTAAAATCCCTACTGGGATGGTTGAGGAGCCAACCCAGATGGAGGCCATTTTGGATTTGGTATTCACAAATTGGGATTTGGTATATGATGTTATTGTAGGTTAAAGCTTGGGATCTAGTGATCACCAGTCAGTGGGGTTTATTATAAGAACGGTGAAGGAGTCACACCACACAAAAACAAAAGTTTCAGTTTTTAGAAAAACACACTTTTCAAAAATGAGATTAGTCATAAATGAGTCCCTATCAGACTGGAACGGATTACATGGAGTCCAGGAGAAATGGGACTACTTAAAAGACGCATTATTGATGGGTGGCAACAGAAAATTGCATTAGACTTGTCAATAAAAACAGGAAAAGGAAGAGACCACTGTGGTACTCAGCAGAAGTGGCCAAATTCATAAAAAACTAAAAGCTAGCATTTAGTAATTATAAAACAACCCAGAGCAATAAAGATAGGGAAATCTACAAGACTAGGCAGAAAGAGGCCAAGCAAGTTATAAGAACTTCTAAACTCTGTCTGTGAAAGGGGATAAGACATTCTTCAGATATATAAATGTAAAAAAGAAAATTAAAACAAGGAATAACTAAATTAAAAACAAAGGAAGGAAGGTATGTAGAAGAGAATAGGGCTAGCCGACTGCCTTAATGAATACTACTGTTCAGTTTTTACAGATGAATAAGAAGGAAAAGGACCTCCATTAGGGAGGAAGACTAATGAATCATTTGATGTATGTGTCTTTACAGAGGAAGAGGTTCTTAATTTGCTGTGTAAAGTGAAGACAAATAAGTATCAGGGGCCTGATGGGATACACCCAAAATTATTAAAAGAGCTTAGTGGTGAGCTAGCAAAAACGTTAACAGATTTATTTAACCAATCACTGGTAACAGGAAGATTGGAAATTAGCAAATGTCGTGCCCATTTAGAAGAAAGGTAGTAGGGAGGAATCAAGCAACTATAGGCCAGTAAGTCTAACATCAATAGTGGGGAAATTAATGGAAACCCTACTTAAGGATAGGATTGTGGAACATCCAAAATCCTTTAGTTTGCAAGATGAAATACAACATGGGTTTACTTCAGGGAGATCATGTCAAACAAATCTTATTGAAAAATCCTATTGACTAAAATAATAGATGGCGGAGGGGCAGTAGACATCGCATATCTAGATTTTAGTAAGCAACAGAAGAATGCAGCAGCACACTGCCAGCACAAAGATATAGATGAAACATGAATATGCAGTTAAAACATGGAGAGCTATACAGCTATGGTGTAATAGATGCAAATGTGAAACTATGAAAAAGTGAGGCACTTAGCTCGCAAATTTGTCTCCGCCGGCAGTCAAATAGCTTGGACCGTCCCACCGCGATAAGGTGGCCTCATGGGACGGACCCTACACTGTGAATATGCCTCTGTGTGAACAGTTCAGTAAGCATGGCAGGGTCTGGAACATCCAAGACACCTTATATACACACCTGATAGAAGTGGGTGGGGTGCAAGACCAACATGGAGGTAGCCACTCCCCCGTATGTGCAATACAGACAAAGAATAAGTCAGCCAGCACTTTAGTTGATACCAAACTATTATATGGACCTGGCCTACAGGTGCACGCTACTAGGCTAGATATACAGCAACAGAAGAATGCAGCAGCACACTGCCGGCACAAAGGTATAGATGAAACATGAATATGCAGTTAAAACATGGAGAGCTATACAGCTATGGTGTAATAGATGCAAATGTGAAACTATGAAATAGTGAGGCACTTAGCTCGCAAATTTGTCTCCGCCGGCGGTCAAATAGCTTGGACCGTCCCACCGCGATAAGGTGGCCTCATGGGACGGACCCTACACTGTGAATATGCCTCTGTGTGAACAGTTCAGTAAGCATGGCAGGGTCTGGGACATCCAAGACACCTTATATACACACTGATAGAGGTGGGTGGGGTGCAAGGCCAACATGGAGGTAGCCACTCCCCCGTATGTGCAATACAGACAAAGAATAAGTCAGCCAGCACTTTAGTTGATACCAAACTATTATATGGACCTGGCCTACAGGTGCACGCTACTAGGCTAGATATACAGCAACAGAAGAATGCAGCAGCACACTGCCGGCACAAAGATATAGATGAAACATGAATATGCAGTTAAAACATGGAGAGCTATACAGCTATGGTGTAATAGATGCAAATGTGAAACTATGAAATAGTGAGGCACTTAGCTCGCAAATTTGTCTCCGCCGGCGGTCAAATAGCTTGGACCGTCCCACCGCGATAAGGTGGCCTCATGGGACGGACCCTACACTGTGAATATGCCTCTGTGTGAACAGTTCAGTAAGCATGGCAGGGTCTGGAACATCCAAGACACCTTATATACACACCTGATAGAGGTGGGTGGGGTGCAAGGCCAACATGGAGGTAGCCACTCCCCCGTATGTGCAATACAGACAAAGAATAAGTCAGCCAGCACTTTAGTTGATACCAAACTATTATATGGACCTGGCCTACATGTGCACGCTACTAGGCTAGATATACAGCAACAGAAGAATGCAGCAGCACACTGCCAGCACAAAGATATAGATGAAACATGAATATGCAGTTAAAACATGGAGAGCTATACAGCTATGGTGTAATAGATGCAAATGTGAAACTATGAAATAGTGAGGCACTTAGCTCGCAAATTTGTCTCCGCCGGCGGTCAAATAGCTTGGACCGTTCCACCGCGATAAGGTGGCCTCATGGGACGGACCCTACACTGTGAATATGCCTCTGTGTGAACAGTTCAGTAAGCATGGCAGGGTTTGGAACATCCAAGACACCTTATATACACACCTGATAGAGGTGGGTGGGATGCAAGGCCAACATGGAGGTAGCCACTCCCCCGTATGTGCAATACAGACAAAGAATAAGTCAGCCAGCACTTTAGTTGATACCAAACTATTATATATCTATACATCTATATCTTTGTGCTGGCAGTGTGCTGCTGCATTCTTCTGTTGCTGTATATCTAGCCTAGTAGCGTGCACCTGCAGGCCAGGTCCATATAATAGTTTGGTATCAACTAAAGTGCTGGCTGACTTATTCTTTGTCTGTATTGCACATACGGGGGAGTGGCTACCTCCATGTTGGCCTTGCACCCCACCCACCTCTATCAGTGTGTATATAAGGTGTCTTGGATGTCCCAGACCCTGCCATGCTTACTGAACTGTTCACACAGAGGCATATTCACAGTGTAGGGTCCGTCCCATGAGGCCACCTTATCGCGGTGGGACGGTCCAAGCTATTTGACCGCCGGCGGAGACAAATTTGCGAGCTAAGTGCCTCACTATTTCATAGTTTCACATTTGCATCTATTACACCATAGCTGTATAGCTCTCCATGTTTTAACTGCATATTCATGTTTCATCTATACCTTTGTGCTGGCAGTGTGCTGCTGCATTCTTCTGTTGCTGTATATCTAGCCTAGTAGCGTGCACCTTTAGGCCAGGTCCATATAATAGTTTGGTATCAACTAAAGTGCTGGCTGACTTATTCTTTGTCTGTATTGCACATACGGGGGAGTGGCTACCTCCATGTTGGCCTTGCACCCTACCCACCTCTATCAGGTGTGTATATAAGGTGTCTTGGATGTTCCAGACCCTGCCATGCTTACTGAACTGTTCACACAGAGGCATATTCACAGTGTAGGGTCCGTCCCATGAGGCCACCTTATCGCGGTGGGACGGTCCAAGCTATTTGACCGCCGGCGGAGACAAATTTGCGAGCTAAGTGCCTCACTATTTCATAGTTTCACATTTGCATCTATTACACCATAGCTGTATAGCTCTCCATGTTTTAACTGCATATTCATGTTTCATCTATACCTTTGTGCTGGCAGTGTGCTGCTGCATTCTTCTGTTGCTGTATATCTAGCCTAGTAGCGTGCACCTGTAGGCCAGGTCCATATAATAGTTTGGTATCAACTTAAGTGCTGGCTGACTTATTCTTTGTCTGTATTGCACATACGGGGGAGTGGCTACCTCCATGTTGGCCTTGCACCCTACCCACCTCTATCAGGTGTGTATATAAGGTGTCTTGGATGTTCCAGACCCTGCCATGCTTACTGAACTGTTCACACAGAGGCATATTCACAGTGTAGGGTCCGTCCCATGAGGCCACCTTATCGCGGTGGGACGGTCCAAGCTATTTGACCGCCGGCGGAGACAAATTTGCGAGCTAAGTGCCTCACTATTTCATAGTTTCATATTTGCATCTATTACACCATAGCTGTATAGCTCTCCATGTTTTAACTGCATATTCATGTTTCATCTATATCTTTGTGCTGGCAGTGTGCTGCTGCATTCTTCTGTTGCTGTATATCTAGCCTAGTAGCATGCACCTGTAGGCCAGGTCTATATAATAGTTTGGTATCAACTAAAGTGCTGGCTGACTTATTCTTTGTCTAGATTTTAGTAAGGCTTTGACACTGTCCCACATAGAAGACTTATTAATCAACTGCAGTCATTGAGCTTGGACTCCCATATTGTTGAGTGGATTAGGCAAAGACTGAGTGACAGACAACAGAGGGTTGTAGTCAATGGAGTATATTCAGAGCAAGGTCTTTTTACCAGTGGCGATCTGTACTGGGACCAATTTTGTTTAATATCTTCATTAGCGATATTGCAAAAAGTCTTGATGGTAAGGTATGGCTTTATGCTGATGACACAAAGATATGTAACAGGGTTGATGTTCCTGGAGGGATATGCCAAATGGAAAATGATTTAGGCAAACTAGAAGAACGGTCAGAACTCTGGCAACTGAACTTTAATGTGGATAAGTGCAAGATAAAGCACCAGGGGCGTAAAAACCCTCGGGCAGAATATAGAAGATTTGACACAGTCCTAACCTCAGTATCTGAGGAAAGGGATTTAGGAGTAATTATTTCAGAAGACTTAAAAAGGTAGGAAGACAATGTAATAGAGCAGCAGGAAATGCTAGAAGAATACTTGGAGGTATAGGGGGAGGTATAAGCAGTAGAAAGAGAGAAGTGCTCATGCCTCTGCACAGAACACTGGTGAGACCTCACTTGGAGTATTGTGCGCAGTATCTCCAAAAGGATATAGATACTCTAGAGAGAGTTCAGAGAAGAGCTACTAAACTAGTACACGGATTGCAGGATAAAACTTACCAGGAAAGAGTTAAGGACCTTAACATGTATAGCTTGGAAGAAAGAAGAGACAGAGGGGATATGCTAGTAACATTTAAATACATAAAGGGAATAACATGGTAAAGGAGGAGAGCATATTTAAAAGAAGAAAAACTACCACAAGAGGACAGTTTTATATTAGAGTGGAAAGGTTTCTGCAGTAATATCAGGAAGTATTATTTTACTGAGAAAGTAGTGGATGCATGGAATAGCCTTCCTGCAGAAGTGGTAGCTGCAAATACAGTGAATGAGTTTAAGCATGCATGGGATAGGCATAAGGCTATCCTTCATATAAGATAGGGCCAGGGACTATTGATAGGATTCAGATATATTGGGCAGACTAGATGGGCCAAATGGTTTTTATCTGCTGACACATTCTATGTTTCTATGTAAAAGAATAGCTCTTCTTTCACTCTGCTACACGACTCTGCGGCGGCTATAACAATTTTCTCTACATGATACAATCAGATTTTTTCAATAGTCAGCTACGTCAAGTGAAGGCTCAGAATGTATCTATGCGCTGCAGAAGTAAAAAAAAAAAATCTTATATTCGTTGTACCATATAAAAAGTGACTGGTTAATGCTACTCAATTTCGAGAATGAGTGAGTAATTTTGTTTAAAAAAAATTTGTTAAAAAAAAAAAAAAAAAAAAAAAGATTATTTCGCCCTGACGTCCTGGTACTTAAGGACCAGCAGGCCTCCCATGCCAATGCACAGGGGGGGTCCTGAGACACCCCATGTCAGCGGTCGCCGCAAATCGCAGGTGAATTCACACCGGCGATTTGCGGCGATTGTGGGTCATACAGGTCTCCGATGACCCGGAAAATAAGGGGGATCGGGGTTGTCCAAGACACCCACGATCCCCCTGAAGGGATAGGAGTGAGGTGGCAGGGGTGCCACCCCTCCTAGCCCTGCTATTGGTCGGTCAGAAGCGACCGACCAATAGCAGATCGGGGACGGGGGGGTTAAAGTTTGGTTCCCCCGTTCTACCCACCCACAGTAGTCCGGGCAGAACGGGGGAACTGACTGTGTCCGGCACCGGAGGGCAACTTATCATGGGCGATCGGCGGCGGGCATCAGAGGACTGCAATGCGGCTCCCTGGTGCGGCGATCCTACAGAAGCCAGTGAGTAGTTGCCTAGCAACATCTGGAGGGCTACAGTTTTGAGACCACTATACAGTGGTCTCTAAACTGTAGCCCTCCAGTTGTTGCAAAATGACAACTCCCAGCATGCCCAAACAGCAAACAGCTGTCTCGGCATGCTGGGAGTTGCAGTTTCGTACCTCCAACTGTTGCATAACTACATCTCCCAGCATGCCCTTCGGCAATCAGTACATGCCGGGAGTTGTAGTTTTGCAACAGCTGGAGGCACACTGGTTTAAAAATACTGAGTTAGGTAACAGAACCTAACTGAAGGTTTTCCAACCAGTGTACCTCCAGCTGTTGCAAAAGTACAACTCCCAGCATGCACGGTCTATCAGTGCATCGTGGGAGTTGTAGTTTTGCAACAGCTGGAGGTTTCCCCCCTCCCTTCTGAATGCACAGGGTACATTCTCATGGGTGGGTTTACAGTGAGTTTCCTGCTTCAAGTCTGAGCTGCGTCAAATTTTCCACCACAGCGCAAACTCCTAGCGGGAAACTCACTGTAAACCCCAGTCAGTGCGAATGTACCCTAAAAACACTACACTGCACTAACACATAATAAGGGGTAAAACATTACATATACACCCCCTTACTCCTCCCAATCAAAATGAAAACTTATTGTACGGCAGTGTTTCCAAAACAACAACTCCCAGCATTTCCAGACAGCCACTGACTGTCAAGGCATGCTGGGAGTTTAGCAACAGCTGGAGGCACCCTGTTTGGGAATCACTGGCATAGAATACTCCTATGTCCACCCCTATGCAATTCCTAATTTAGTCCTCAAATGCACATGGCGCTCTCTCACTTCGGAACAGTTTAGGGCCACATATGGGGTATTTCCGTACTCGGGAGCAATTGCACTACACATTTTGGGGGGCTTTTTCTCATTTTACCCCTTATGAAAAGGAAAATTTGGGGTCTACACCAGCCTGTTAGTGTAAAAATTTTTTTCAATTTGACACTAACATGCTGCCCCATACTTTTTATTTTCACAATAGGTAAAAAGGAAAAAAAAAGAACAGCAAAACTTGTAACGTCATTTCTCCTGAGTACGGAAATACCCCATATGTGGGAATAAAATGTTCTGCGGGCGCACAACATGGCTTTGAAGTGAGAGAGCACTATGTACATTTGAGTTCTGACATAAACGCAAAAAAATAAATACCCACGTGTGACCCCATTTTGGAAACTACACCCCTCACGGAACATAACAAGGGGTATAGTGAGCCTTAACACAACACAGGTGTTTGACAAATTTTCGTTAAAGTTGGATGGGAAAATGAAAAAAAAAAAAAAAAAATTCCCTAAAATGCTGGTGTGGTGTCCCAGTACCACATTCTATACGGTACTTGTTTATTTATGGGTCCCCATAGCCAGAGTCCCTAGGACATAGGGATACCTATTAATCCAGTCTACCCCTAGTCGCCTCTATTCTAGTATATAATTAGTAATTTATGCATAGGTTAATGTAAATAGCATAATATATGTAAATAAATGGTTAATTACTTGTTTCTATGGCATCGCAGGGCCTTCGGGTCAGGTGATGCTTTCCAAGCCTCACTCTGGAAGCGTTCCAGGCCTCACTTTGGTATTTCTAGCCTCGTTTTGGTATTATTATGTGTATAGGAAGTCAGATAATCACCCAGAAGCCTGTGTGACGGTGAGTGACAGCTGACCTTGGACCTATCAAATTAGGCTCCGCCCCCTGTCCATATAAGGGACGCGGCAGCCATTTTAGTTCTCTTGCTCCTGTGCTCTTGATGAGAGAAGACCTGTACAGCAGTAATCGCAGTGAGTTAGGCCTGAGCCTTGCGGCAACGGCTGAACAATTATAGTTATAGAGTGTATGAATCCCCAAACACTCGGCGGGACTACCGGACCTAATCTACTCCTAAATCCGGACGGTTCCACGCACCAATTACCTTGATTCTATTAACATTCAAAAGACGCAAGGTCCACAGCAACTGTCAGTCATTGAAGTCTATACAAGTGTATTACAGAGACTGTTACTGTATTCTGAATGTACCAGAAGCTCAAGAGTAAAGTTTACTTCAGTTCAAGTTTAACACCAGTGTGGACCTTCAGTCATTATCTGCATACGCCTGTCGTTTCTGGGAAGGGCGGCGAAAGGCCGAAGCTGTACCTCAATAATACCAGCCCTCACCCTGGCGTCACGAGTGACAGGGTTAATATTAACCCCTCATATACCGTTACCATACCACCACTACCATACACCCCCCCCCCCCCCCCAAGGGCTACACTGGCGTTACCCTAAATTTTTCATTTTCACAAGGGAAAATAGGAACAAACCCCCCCCCCAAATTTGTAACCCCATTACTTCTGAGTAAGAACATTCTCTCTCCAGAAGCTCAATGGCGCTCCTCCCCTTCTGAGCATTGGAGTGCACCAGCAGAGCACTTGATGTCCGCACATGGGGTATTTCCATACTCAGAAGAAATGGGGTTACAAATTTTGGGAGGCATTTTCTCTTAAAACCAGCATTTTAGTGAAATTTACACATCCAACTTTAACAAAAAGTTGGCAAACACCTGTGGGGTGTTAAGGCTCACTGTACCCCTTGTTACGTTCCTTGAGGGGTGTAGTTTCCAAAATGTCATGCCAGATGTGGCTTTTTTTGCTGTTCTGGCACCATAGGGGCTTCCTAAATGCGACATGCCCCACCAAAACCATTTCAGCTAAATTTGCTTTCCAAAAGCCAAATGTGACTCCTTCCCTTCTGAGCCCTCTACTGCACCCGCTGAACACTTCACATACACATGAGGTATTTCCTTACTCGAGAGAAATTGGGTTACCAATTTTGTGGGGCTTTTTCTCCTATTACCCCTTGTAAAAATGAAAAACCTGGGTCTACAAGAACAACTCCTTCACTTTGCTGCTATTCCTGTGAAATACCTAAAGGGTTAACAAACTTTCTGAATGTCCTTTTGAATACTCGCATTGAAGGGGTGCAGCGTGACATTATGATGGGGTGGGGCTATGACGTCACAAGCTCCCGGCTCCAGGGTTTGGAACAGTTTGTTCCAAACGCTGAGCAGCAGAGTACCTCTTTAACATTTTACAAAAACATAGTTTTGTTAACCTTAGATGGGTGACAAAGTGATTTTAGTGCATTCACTTTGTCACTTGTTGTTGACCCACAGAGAGCCCTCTTCATCTGGTTTTAGGAACAACTATTAGAAGACCCCCCCCCCCCCCTTATAATATAAGTTGTCTTTTTAATATTAGGAGTTGAGGAAGGGAAGGGGCTTTACACTCTGCGTATTAACATTTTGAAGAACAAGCTAGTAGCCATGGTGAACCAAGACGCAATGAGACTTGTAGTATACTGTCTTGTTTTGTGTGATTTTTTGTGTGTGATTTTATCGAAATGACATGGTTTAACTTAACTAAAGGTGAAAAACTGGTAATATTGTAAAACCAACAATTGTCTGGAGGCAGCATCACTTATCTGAACTGCAACATCTAGGAATAATCTCATACAACATGAGGAAGTCCTTGACGTGACATTACCCATTGAGAATTGCTAGTAACCACTCTTCTGTTGGTATTTTATGATATAGTTTAATACAAATTCTGGAAAAGTAAAAAAAAAAAATCCTTATCCTGATTCCATTTTCTATCAAATCCCAATACTACGGTTATCTCAGAATCGGTAGCATGGAAGGGATATCGTAATACTGCACTACTGCCATAAAGCTGCCAATCATAGGGTTGCGTCTGACTCAGGGATGTGTTCCAGGAAGAGGCCCTACTGAGATTATTCTTCTCACCCTTTCTCTGTATTTGAAGTGTGTATTTTTGCAATCGTTTTTAATTTTTCCAGTGCATTCAGGCTAATAACTCACAATCATAGGAGTGAGACATGTATGAGCAACAGGTCAAAGGTTGTTTTTCCTGACAGTAATGCATAAAAAAACAAAACAGCTTATCATTTAAGATGGGACTTCATGATGACTTTGGCTGTGAGAGGGATTATGGGACTCCAAATCATCGTGTTGCTCTCAGTGGATTCTGCTGAGTCACATCTAATGTATGCAAATGGGGTCACACTGTGACCCAAAACCGGCCGCAACTGTGTCCCAGCAGTTACAAGAGATCCATCCGGGATGGATTTATTTGCGAATATTGGATCATGGTTGTGGCCACTTGTAGGTCACAGTGTGACACCATTTGCTTTGCTTAGCTGGGCACTCAATCAGGGTTCCATAGTGATATAGGGTCACAGGACCCCTGCTGTGGCCGCTATAGCTGTGTATCTCCAGCCTTAGTGTCTTGGCCAAGCGTCCATTTTTATGCCAATGGGAAGAGGGGATTACATTTTACCAGACACATCTCTAATCTATCCCCCCATGCTTGGAATGTTGTCATCTGCCTGTCATCTAGTGCGTGTGACTAATATCACAGCAGGATCGGACAACACACTGGCTTTGTCTTCAATCTGTAAGCATAAGGAACGCTTTGAGTTTAGAATGAACATTAACTCATTTTATCGCACCATAAAGTAATTCTTAGTTTAACAATGTATCATATATTAGATGAAACTTCTGAAACCATAGTAAGACATTCAGAAAACATAATAAAGTGACACACTGATCAGTTACATGAGGCAATAAACTCAATTAATGCCACTAACATGTACACTGAACAGTCATGATATCAATCCACTACAAGAAAAAGGTTAATGCACCAGCTTTCATCTTACTTAGTTATTACACCTGTTTATAGCCTTAGATGATTGAGTAATGCATGCGTATAAATGCCTATGAATCACGTTACTCATTAAATGTACATACAGTACACACACACACACATATATATATATATATATATGCACACACACACACACACTGAAATCACAGTCAGTTTCAGACCCTTTCCCCTTTTTTTCCCATTTTGTTATGTCGTGACCTTGTGCTATAATACCAAAAATCTTTTTTGCCGCATCATTCTGTACTCAATACCCCATATTGAATGCCTAAGTAGAATTAAATTTTTTTTTGCAAATTTATAAAAAAATAAAAATAAATAAATAAATATGTCCAGGACATAAGTATTAACCCCTTAAGGTTTTTCAGTTTTTGCCCTTTCGTTTTTTCCTCCTTACCTTTTAAAAATCATAACCCGTTCAATTTTCCACCTAAAAATCCATATGAGGTCTTATTTTTTGCGTCACCAATTCTACTTTCAGTGACATTAGTAATTTTACCCAAAAATTCACGGCGAAATGGGAAAAAAAATCATTGTGTGACAAAATCAAAGAAAAAACACAATTTTGTAACTTTTGGGGGGCTTCCGTTTCTACGCAGTGCATATTTCTGTAAAAATGACACCTGATCATTACTCTGTAGGTCCATACGGTTAAAATGGTACCCTACTTATATAGGTTGGATATTGTCGTACTTCGGAAAAAAATCATAACTACATGCAGGAAAATGTATAAGTTTTACGTTTATGTCCTCTTTTGACCCCTATAACTTTTTTATTGTTCCACGTACAGGGTGGTATGAGGACTCATTTTTTGCGCCATGATCGGAAGTTTTTATCGGTACCATTTTTGTTTTGATCAGACTTTTTGATCATTTTTTAATGGTATAAAAAGGGACCAAAAATACGCTTTTTTGGACTTTGGAATTTTTTTTACGTGTGCGCCATTGACCGTGCGGTTTAATTAGCGATATATTTTTATAGTTCGGACATTTACGCACGTGGCAATACCACATACGTTTATTTTTTATTTACACTGTTTTATTTTTTTATGGGAAAAGGGGGGTGATTCAAACTTTTATTAGGGAAGGGGTTAAATGACCTTTATTAACACTTTTTTTTAACTTTTATTTTTGCAGTGTTATAGCTCCCATAGGGACCTATAACACTGCACACACTGATCTCTTATGCTGATCATTGACGTGTATTAACACGCCTGTGATCAGTGTTCTCAGCGCTTGACTGCTCCTGCCTGGATCTCAAGCATGGAGCAGTCATTCGTCGATCGGACACCGAGGAGGCAGGTAAGGGCCCTCCCGGTGTCCTATAAGCTGTTCGGGACGCCGCGATTTCACCACGACGGTCCCGAACAGCCCGACTGAGCAGCCGGGTTACTTTCACTTTCATTTCAGACGCGGCGGTCAGCGTTGATCGCCGCGTCTGAAGGGTTAATACAGGGTATCACCGCGATCGGTGAAGTCCTGTATTAGCCGCCGGGACCGAGCCGATATGACGCGGGGACACCGCGTGACCCCGCGGCATATCGCGGGAGCCAGCGGAGGCCGTCCTTCGTCGTTAATGGGTTAAACCCTTAGTTCTGGCTTCTCCCATTTTTTTTTTTTTTTTTTTATCCTCTTGGAGATGTTTTTCCACCTTGGTCGGAGTCATCGGTCATAAATTCAGCTGATTGGACAGGATTTCAAAAGATACCCCCCTGTTTCTATAAGGTCTCACTCACAGCTGACAATGCATCAGAGCAAAAACCAAACAATGAGGAGGATAGAACTGCCTGTAGAGTTCAGTGACAGTATTGCATAAAGAAACAGATTGGGAGAAGGGTACAACAAAAATTCCTGCTGAACTAAAGATTCCCAAGAGCACAATGGCCGCCACAATTCTTAAATAAGATAAGTTTGGAAAAAACAGTACTCTTCATGGTTGTGCCACTAAACTAAGTAATTATAGTAGAAAGGCCTTAGTAAGAAAGGTGACCAAGGACAGTGGTGTGCATTCTCAATGGTTAGGGAGTATGTATATGTATTCAGAACAAGGCTGAATATACACCCCAGCCATTATGTATGTACACTCCTCTTCGACTGAATGAGTAGCTAGACCATCAAATGGGCTAACAAAACCAATATCTTCAGGATGGGGGGGGGAGTGTTGTCCCCTCAGCAATCTATAGACACCACTATCTACTTTTTAGCAGGTCCCCTTTAATGTGCCTGAAAATGTGGAGTAAGTCATGGCAGCCAGTTTTTTTGGCTGACAAGTTTTCTGCATAAATTATCATGTTGCATGCTTTATTGCAGTGTTTCCCAGCTGGGTCTTGTAGTTTTACAACAGCTGGATATGCACTGGTTGGGAAACACTGCTCCATTGCTTGCCAGTTAGTATGAAGAAACTCTGTAATACCACGTTGTATAGAGCAACATACAGGAGCACACCAAGTGCCTAGGTCACTGTAGTAGGAAATTCTAATCCTCATACACTTACCATTTATGTGGCTTGGCTATCTAGAAAATGTTCAGCCACCCAATATATGGAGGAATTGGATTGAATTCACCAGAACTAAAACAGTATATGTAGAAAGATGTTCAAACAGCCAGAGATGTTCCACAATGATCACAATCTTGTAATGTCATTTTAGATTCATTTTCTCTGTTCTCATTTTGCAGTAAAATATTTACCCAACATTTTTGTGCCGACGTTCCAATAGAAAGAACAGTAATGCAAACTTAGGGAATTAATTCTCTTCGATCACTGTGCCTAGTCAAATATATCTGGATAACTCATACCGGGCTGCACAAACAGGTATAAATTCTGCTTTAATGGCACTTCACAATTTGGGTTTAGTGGCCCCTTTTTTATTGCTCTTCATAGTGAATTGCGTTGATATCAATAGAACAATAACAATGTTGGCAGGATACAGTTTATACCATTAGTCATAGGACTGTGATTTTCAGAAATGATGCTTCAATGAACATCTTACAATCCAGCCCCCTCCTCCCATATGGTACCTGGAGGCCTTTAAGCCACACTCCATAATTAAGCCATAAATAATTGGCCATAACCATGCTGACTCTTTCTAATTCTTTCAATCATATCCCTATATAGGACATACCATAGTGACATAGGTGATCCATTTAACAGCTGGAAGTGGTAACTGGAGGAGCTTTACAAAGGAGGCCTGGTGGTCTACAGAAGCCATGGAGCACCTGTTTTTATCAAGCTTATAATACTCATAATTCTTACAAGACTGCACTAAAACACTGTGTGTATTGTAGTTTCCGTTTCCATAAGGAGTATAGGTTTCGATGGAGATGCTTGACAAAAGAACTAGAGCGATTCATACTTTCAGCAAACAAGATTCCAAATACTGTACTTCTATTAAAAAAAGAGCCTAAAATGGTGCAAAAAGCTTATTGCCAGGTAAATGTGCCCCCCCCCCCCATTTAATGGCGGTGCACACATTTACAACATTGTCTTCCTCAATAAAGCAGCAAGTAAGGCTTGGATTGTACAAACAGTTACAGTAATTCTTTTTGTCTTTTCCTGTAATATTATACATACGAAAGTGCTTTCTTAACTAAAAGTGATCAATAGCTATAAGGGGTGCAAAGGCATAAGTGAAACTGGATCCCTAAACTTTAAAGCATCCAAAAGATCTTCTGCCACAAAGGAAAATACCAGAATCGGTTACAAATGTGGCTGTTTCCATATGGTAAATTGGTCGGTTTTTGTGCCATGTTGAGTTGTATTTGTTCTCAAACATATTAATTTTGCAGCTGTAATGGTTATGGCTGTAAAATTATGTTTAAGTCAGCTCCCGGCACTTTTGACACATACTTTGGGCCGTATCTGCTCAACTTTTTAACTGTTCTGGCAGGGACTTATCTTATGTGGAACAAAAGGTTGGGAATGTTAAAATCCAACATGTCCACGACACTGGAGGACTGGTGGGAGAACTTAATGCACACCAGTCAGATCTGCTGACTTTTATCTAATTTGTATTGGGCATAACGAAATCCAAAATGCCTACTTCTCCCCTCTCCCTGACATCTGTTATTGGAGAACTGTTGGGAGGACCTCATCAACCTCACCACATCTTTGAGTTCAAGTGACTTTACATAACATGTATTCCCAGCTTTACGTTTTTTCCAAAATCGGACAAAAGGATAATGAAAGTGGTTGGCTCACTAAGAATATTTATCATCTATCCACAAGACAAGTGATAAATGGGTGATTACTGGGGTCCAACTGTGGTAGCCTGGCCCTGCAGGTGCCAGGCCAATCAGCAGGAGAAGGCAGGGTATTTAAAACCCTGCAGTGTGTCCCATCCCTGCTCGTGATTGCCGTTTACCCTCACTCTCCAGCATTTGTTTCTACCAGCTTGTTTTATCTGACTTCTGCTAGCCCCTGACCATTCTTTAGCCTGCTACAGGATTGACACAGTTCATGCTTGACTATTACTTATCATATACAAGATAAGCAACACTGGAAACCATCCAAATACTTCACATAAGAGTGCATGCCTCGCCGGGCTTGATCCAAAGTCCATATAAAGCCACAGAAAATACAGCACTTCCATAGATGTCCCATAGCAGTGAACTGAGCAGTGGCCACACAAGCAGGCCACCACTTTATTCACAAGGGGCATTTGGGGACCTCTTAAGATCTTTTATGATTTCAGTGGTTGGAACTTAAGTGATGATACATTTATCACTTATCCTGTAGATGTTATCCCATTCTATTAATGGGCCAACCACTTTACCTTCTAGCAAGGCCATCAGCCTGAGTGAGCCAATCGACCTCATCCTCAACAAATAACACGAACAAAAATAAATATATCTAAGCTTATTCCTCTCTGTTTAATGGTTTTTATAATCTTCCGCCAAGTCAGAATCACTGTGTAACAAGCGTTCCGGCTCAGTTAACAAAAATGCTCTTAATTCTCTCTTTTTTTTCCTTTATACCGGCCAAGTGTATTTATTTTTAGATTGAAGCCAGAAATGTTAACATATAGAGGAGAAGATTAATGCTTTCAGTTAAAAATAAAAACCCACATTCAAAAAGTTGAGGAATGTTTTTAATTGGAGATTAATAACACCCAGTAAACAAAAATTATGTCCTTTGGAAACATAATCTTGCTTCCCAGCATGGGGTGGCAATCTATTATTCACTACCTCCATATGTTGAAACACACTCGAATAATAGCAAGTGACCCTAAGACTTACATTAATGTAAATCAGCGCTGTGTAGGAAATTTGCTTTTGATTGATATTGCAAAGATTACGTCCTGAATATGAGAGAAGTATATTCCCCATATGAAGCACTCAATTAGAAAAAATTGGGATAAAAAAAAAAATTGCAAAAACACAAACACACACACACACACACAAAAAAAAAAACAACAACCAGCAGATATCACATTAGCAGATGAGACCTTCTCTCTTCACATTGAAGTTTAATGAATGGGGTGGGTATGCAGAGTCTTTATTCCTTAAGTAGTTCTACTGAATCCAGTAATGATTGAAAGTACTGTGCATTTATAGCAGCCTAATGAATGAAAATATGTTCTCGTTTCCACGTGTACTAATATGATTTTCAGCGTGTCAGAATATAATTACAGTGCCCATTAAAACTAAACTCCTGCTTTTTCAATTACCCATCCTTCGTGTATTGAACTGATCACTAAGAGATTTCTCAAGTGGAATAAGACAATAATTATAATTTCAAGGAAAAGAAAAAAAAGGAGTCCAAAAACAAAAGAGATTTTCCCAAGTGTTTATTTCTAACGTTATGGATTATTTTTTTACCAAAAAGGTAGAAAAAAAAATGATATACATAAATATATATGTGTTACTGTTTTTTCTTTACACTTTCTGGTGTAAAGAAGAGCTGATGCATAGAGTGGACCCACAGTGGTCAATGCTACTAGTGATGAGCAGCAGGGGCCATATTTGAATTTGTGATATTTCGCAAATATATTGATGATTATTCATCCTATGTTTGCGCAATTCGCATTTTCGCTATGCATGGAAAATCCACATAAAAATTAGCATGTGGAAAAACCTCAGAAAATTTGCATGGAAAATTCGCATGAAAATTTGCATGTGAAAAAAAAAAAAAAGAAATTAATATTCATCATTACGAAGATATAGCAATATATTCTAAATATTTGCAAAATCGCTATTTGCGGATATTCGCGATAAAAATTCATATTACGAATATTCGTGCTCAACATTAGTAGTGACAAACACAACACAGATCGACAACAACAACCCTTGTGTGATCATTTTGTTGTTTCTAATGAAGTCTCTATACCACATAATCTACTTTAAAAGGTTTTTTTTGGAGTTTATAATAGATGTTTGCTAAGGATAGTTTTCCAGTATGTTGGTGTGGAAGACACCATTTAGACTGGAGACCATGGAACTACAGCAAGTGCCGTGTTCCCTTCACTGTTTACTAGTCACAGTGCCGTACATTTGGCATGGAATGTTCCTAATGTGTACCGTCACTTTTATTTATTAGAATGGGACTGATCTACCAATCGTACCTGGCCAGGCGTCACATGCTGCAGGTGCAGGGCCAATCAATTGAGGCAGGCAGGGCATTTTAAACCCTGCAGTGTGCCCATCCCCTGCTAGTGATTGCAGTTTCTCCTCATTCACCAGCACTTGTTTCTGACAGTTTGTTTTGTTTATCTAACTTCTGCTAGTCCATGACCATTCTTTAGTCTGCCTTATAGTCCGACTGGTTTTGATCTTGTCTGGTCTTACCCCGCTTATCTATTTGTGTTTGAGTATTCTTTTCTGTTCTGGCTGCATTACAAGTTTTATTCCCTTTTTTTTGCCTCTAGTTCCATGCCTGTTAACCCATTGTTTCCTTGTCTACCTCCCTGGCTCCTGCACTGTGTTTTGTGTATATTGCTATTCTCCCCATTTTGACCCTTTGGCTTGTCTCTGGTTTACCCTATTTGCTGTATTTGTACTGTTTTGCCAATTTGCTACTTATCCAGACTGACACTTTGATGCCCCTGAATTTTTCCAGAGCAGGGACCATCGCTCAGTTGGGGGCCACGGCTTAGGGTGGATAATCCAAGTAGGTAGGTGCAGTGGTTTAGGTGAGTTCTGGGTCTGTACTGAACCCTGTATACCTCCTCTACCACGACGAGACTTCGTGACCTGACCCTGTCTTGGCCTGCTGACTTTGTATACCTTGCTACTATCTAGGTTAAACCCTCTAGATGTTAACTGAAGATATGACTTTGAACTGGCTCTCTCCTGGTTTTGACTTTCTGGTTTGGCCCTGGTTTACCCCTCGTTTGCTAATTTTGTTACTACTTTGTCCATGTGTTGCTGACTTATGTCTGACTTCCCTTACGCCCTGAACACTTATTGCAATATAAGGACAATCGCTCAGTTGGGAGCCCCTGTTAAGGGCAGATCATCTAGGTAGTTAGGAACAATGGTTTAGGGCAAGCATTAGTCTACAATGATCACTACCCAAGACTTAATATGAACGAGACTCATCATGACTTATTGACAGGGTCTATATTAAGTGATGAATCTATTAAATGTGACTCCATGTATTGCCGTAACAATGTTGCATTCTGACATCACAGAGGGTTTATTTTCAAACTTAAAGCAAGGGACAGTGTGTTTTATATGGTTTTTGTGCAGACATCCAGCTAATGATAAATTAGAAACTGGGAGAACAAGTGCTTCAGCAACATAAGTGTACAACAAAAAACTGAGCATATGATAAAGTCCCACCATATACCTTATTTTACCTATAAGACATCTATGAGGGACAGCGTCAAATGGCATTGCAAAAGGCTACACACTAAATCCGCCATGTTTTCTCTCAGTGACCTGCTTACAGTCTCCGGCACCCTTCTTTTCCGGGTGCTGGGGAACCCGGCAATTGATGAATTGGGCCCAGCCATGGTCTCAGCTGTGCTACTCTTCCTGGTACTGGGTTCCAATACATCCCATTGCCACTCAGCCAATCACTGGCTAAGGCGGAGCACATGCTGCAGCCAGTGATAGGCTGAACAACAATTGACATGTTGACCCCCAGCACCCAAAAAATGAAAGCACCAGAGAACGTAAGCAGTGGGGGAGCACGAGAGGTATGTACAGGTAAGTTTATTTAAAAACAGGGGCTTATTCCGAAGGCTTATTGGAATACAACCCCACACGCTGAGTAAGTGGAGAGTCTTATGGCTTTCAGAAATCTACACATGAAAAGCTCTCATATCATTTTTCCTTTAGTACAGTGAAAAGTACAGATAGTCATCTAAATAGTTAAAGACCCATATCTTGGGAATGGGGAAACTGTTGGAATCATGGCACCCAAGGCTAAAAATGATATAAAACCTGCAGGCCTGCAAGTACACTGCTCAAAAAAATTAAGGGAACACTAAGATAACACATCCTAGATCTGAATGAATGAATTAATCATATGAAATACTTTAGTCTTTACCTAGATGAATGTGCTGACAACAAAATCACACAAAAATTATCAATGGAAATAAAATGTATAAACCCATGAAGGTCTGGATATGGTGTCACACTCTAAATCAAAGTGGAAAACCACACTACAGGCTGATCCAACTTTGATGTAATGTCCTTAAAACAAGTCAAAATGAGGCTCAGTAGTGTGTGTGGCCTCCACGTGCCCATATGATCTCCCTACAATGCCTGGGCATGCTCCTGACAAGATGGCGGATGGTCTTCTGGGGGATGTCCTTCCAGACCTGGACTAAAGCATCCACCAACTCCTGTTTAATCTTCAATGCTCTTGCTGAAAGAAGGATTCTCACAATCTCACTCAAAGTCTCACAATACATAGCCCCATTCATTCTTTTCTTTACATGGATCAGTTGACTTGGTCCCTTAGCAGAAAAACAGCCCCAAAGCATGATGTTTCCACCCCCATGCTTCACAGTAGGTATGGTGTTCTTTGGATGTAACTCAGCATTCTTTCTTAAAACACGACAGGTTGAGTTTTCACAAAAAAGTGGTGCAACATGGCGTTGGTGGTGTCCCAGATGTGCTCAATTGGATTCAGGTCTGGGGAACGGGTGGGCCAGTTCATAGCATCAATGCCTGCCTCTTGCAGGAACTGTGGACACACTCCAGCCACATTGTCAGGACCCGGACTGGTATGCGGGGACGACACAGGTAGTGGATCCTCTGTGTCAGTGAGGTGATGGCGTGGGCCATACCAGGGGAACGGAATCTAAGGGGTTACTGGTTTTCACCAGAGCCCGCCACAAGTCGGGATGGATTTGCTGCGGCAGGTAACCCCCAGGTCGTTCCACCCAATAGCGACTCAACCTCACTGACTGCTGAGTCAGGCGTGGTACACAAGGACTAGGCAAGAAGGAGTGTCAGACGTAGCAGAAGGTCAGGGCAGGCGTCAACGGTTCGTAGTCAATGGAAACGGCAAATGTCAGGAAACACAGGGTTTTTATAGTGTAGGGAGTGCTTGGAGCTAATTGGGCCAGGCACCAATTAATGGTGCACTGACCCTTTAAATCTGAGAGACCCGGGACTGAGCAGGAGGATGGGGCAGGTGAGAGACACGGGATGCGACCCGCGGGCAGGCACGTCCTGCTGCGGGGATCGCATCCTCGCCGAGAAACACAGATCAGCACTCCCGGTCAGCGAGTCTGATCGGGGCGCTGCATGGAGGAGAAGAACGCCACGAGCACTCCGGGGGAGGAGCGGGACCCGGAGCGCTCAGCATTACAGTACCCCCCCCCCCCCCCCTCCTTGGGTCTCCCCCTCTTTTTGGAACCGAGGAATTTGTGGATGAGTTCCTTGTCCAAAATATTGGCCTCGGGTTCCCACGATCTTTCTTCGGGGCAACAATTCTCCCAATCCACCCCAATTTTTTTTTTTTACCTTGAACGACCTTGGAGGTGAGAATTTCCTTAACAGAGAAGACATCAGAGGAGCCAGAGATAGGAGCAGGAACAGTGACCTTGGGAGAAAAGCGGTTAAGTACGAGAGGTTTGAGAAGAGAAACATGGAAAGAGTTAGGAATACGAAGGAGTGAGATGAAGCTTGTAGGAGACAGAATTGATTTGATTCTTGATTTTGAAAGGTCTGAGGTACCGAGGACCAAGCTTGTAACTAGGGACACGGAAACTGATGTATTTGGCGGAGAGCCATACTTTGTCACCAGGGGGCAAAGACAGGAGGAATTCTTCTCTTTTTATCCGCATGTTTCTTCATACGAGATGAGGCCAGTAAGAGAGACTTTTGAGTCTCCTTCTAGATGGAGGAGAAATCTTGTGTCAATTCATCCACGGCAGGAACTCCAGAAGAAGTGGGAATGGGGAGGGGGGCAGCGGGTGACGGCCGTACACCACAAAGAATGGAGATTTGGAGGAGGACTCAGAATTCTTGAAGTTGTACGAGAATTCGGCCCAGGGCAGAAGGTCGACCCAATCATCTTGACGGGAGGAGACAGAGTGCCGCAAGTAGTCGCCAAGAATCTGGTTAACTCTTTCCACTTGTCCATTGGATTGAGGGTGATAGGAGGAAGAGAACCTCAATTTGATTTTTAATTGATTGCAGAGTGCCCTCCAAAATTTTGAAATAAATTGAACACCTCTATCAGAGACAATATGCGTGGGAAGCCCGTGGAGATGAAAAATTTTTAGAAATTTTTTTTCGCCAATTGTGGCACAGAAGGTAGACCCGGAAGCGGAACAAAATGAGCCATTTTGGAAAAGCGGTCAACGACCACCCAAATGACAGTGTTGCCATGAGATGAAGGTAGGTCAGTTATAAAGTCCATAGCTATATGAGACCATGGCTGTTCAGGCACAGGCAGAGGAAGGAGAAGGCCAGCCGGCTTCTGGCGTGGAGTCTCGTCTCGAGCACACACTGTACAGGCCCATACAAAATCGGTCACATCTTTCTCCAAGGAAGACCACCATTAGTGTCTGGCAATTAGCTGTATGGACTCTTTGATTCCAGCATGACCCGCCAGGTGGGAGGAATGACCCCATTTGAGAGTCTGGAGGCGAAGACGTGGGGGAACATAAGTCTTTCCGGGAGGAATTGGTAACAAAGAAGCTGGGGCAGAGACGACCAGACACTCAGGAGGAATGATGTGTTGATTGTTGAGGCAGAAGCTGTTGTAGCATAGCAGTCAACTGAGTCAGCTGTTGTCCTTGTAGCGCGATCTGCTGAGATTGCTGGGCGACCACGGAGGTTAGGTCAGCGACACTGGGCAGCGGGACCTCAGCAGGAGCCATGGCCGGATCTACTGTCAGGATCCGGACTGGTATGCGGGGACGACACAGGTAGTGGATCCTCTGTGTCAGTGAGGTGATGGCGTGGGCCGTACCAGGGGAATGGAATCTAAGGGGTTACTGGTTTTCACCAGAGCCCGCCGCAAGGCGGGATGGACTTGCTGCGGCAGGTAACCCCCAGGTCGTTCCCCCCAATAGTGACTAAACCTCACTGACTGCTGAGTCAGGCGTGGTACACAAGGACTAGGCAAGAAGGAGTGTCAGACATAGCAGAAGGTCAGGGCAGGCGGCAACGGTTCGTAGTGAATGGAAACGGCCAGGAAACACAGGCAATGGACACACGGGAACGCTTTCTCTGGCACAAGGCAACAAGATCCGACAGGGACAGGAAGGGGAAGTGGGGTTTTATAGTGTAGGGAGTGCTTGGAACTAATTGGGCCAAGCACCAATCAATGGTGCACTGGCCCTTTAAATCTGAGAGACCCAGCACGCGCGCGCCCTAGAGAGCGGGGCTACGCGCACCGGGACTGAGCAGGAGGACGGGCAGGTGAGAGACATGGGATGCGACCCGCGGGCAGGCACGTCCTGCCGCGGGGATCGCATCCCCGCCGAGAAACACAGAGCAGTGCTCACGGTCAGCGAGTCTGACCGGGGCGCTGCAAGGAGGAGAAGAACGCCGCGAGTGCTCCGGGGGAGAAGCGGGACGCTTGGCGTTACACACATGAGGTCTAGAATTGTCTTAGGAGGAACCCAAGGCCAAATTCACCAGCATATGGTCTCACAAGGGGTCTGAGGATCTCATCTTGGTACCTAATGGCAGTCAGGCTACCTCTGGCAAGCACATGGAGGGCTGTGCGGCCCCCAAAGAAATGCCAACCCACACAATTACTAACCCATCACCAAACCAGTCATGATAGTGGATGTTGCAGTCAGCAGAACGTTCTCCACGGTGTTTCCAGACTCTGTCACCTCTGTCCCATGTGCTCAGTGTGAACCTGCTTTCATCTGTATAGAACACAGAGCACCAGTGAAAAATTCGCCAATCTTGGTGTTCTCTGGCAAATGACAAACGTCCTACATGGTGTTGGGCTGTAAGGATAACCCCCACCTGTGGATGTCGGGCCCTCATACCACCCTCATTGAGTCTGTTTCTGACCGATTGAGTGGACACATGCACATTTGTGGCCTGCTGGAGGTCAGTTTGCAGGGCTCTGGCAGTGCTCCTCCTGCTCCTCCTTGCACAAAGGCGGAGGTAGCGGTCCTGCTGCTGGGTTGTTGCCCTCCAAAGGCCTCCTCCATGTCTCCTGATGTACTGGCCTGTCTCCTGGTAGCGCCTCCATGCTCTGGACACTACGCTGACAGACACAGCAAATCTTCTTGCCACAGCTCGCATTTATGTGCCGTCCTGGATGAGCTGCAATACCTGAGCCACATGTGTGGGTTGTAGACTCCGTCTCATGCTACCACTAGAGTGAAAACACCGCCAGCATTCAAAAGTGACCAAAACATCAGCCAGGAAGCATAGGAACTGAGAAGTGGTCTGTGGTCATGACCTGCAGAACCACTCCTTTATTCGGGGTGTCTTGGTGATTGCCTATAATTTACACCTGTTGTCTGTTCCATTTGCACAACAGCATGTGAAATTGATTGTCAATCACTGTTGCTTCCTGAGTGGACAGTGTGATTTCACAGAAGTGTGATTGACTTGGAGTTACATTGTGTTGTTTAAGTGTTCCCTTTATTTTTTTGAGCAGTGTATATTTACTGCATTATCCTTAGTCAGAAAGTCTTTATCATGCAAAAACAATGTGATATAATAAATTCCTCCAAAAATGTAACAAATTGATGCTTGAAACATCTACATTTATATGAACAGCGAGGGCATAACTGTAGGGAGTTAAGAATTAACAGTCTCTCTGTAAAACTAGTCTACCTGCTCTGAAAGCATTGCAATTTTGCAAAGTTCCTACAAATTTAAAGAGAAACAATTAATTATATATTAATCCTTTATTTATTAATTAAAGCTTTCGCAACATGATCACTGTAGATAAACCCTAATCTAACGCTCCGAAATATTTATCAATCTCAAGTGCTGTGTTTAAATATAGAACATTGTAAATGTGCCATTTATGTAGTGCGGCCGGCCAATGACAAGGAAAACAGATCAGCTGAAACTTTAAAGAGTCACTCTCTTAGAATTAGTGACAAAAATGCAGTCCAAGCACTTTGAGAAATGAGAAAATGATGTATTTCGCTAAATAAGCTTAAATTAAACAGTACGTTCCTGAGGGGGCAGGGCAGGATGTAATTGAATGGGTTTCTTCAGGTTTTTTATTTTATTTTTTTAAAGATGGAACATACTTCAGCTTCATTTGCTTCTTTATATTTATAATTATTGTTTAACTTTGAAAGTTTTAAAGGGCTGCCTCATGAAATCTCTCAAAACCTCTAGAGATCAGCTATGATCACCGAAGCAACTTTAGATCAGATATACATTTGCACTGCAAACAAAGAGCCTACAATGTAATACATCCATCCAAAGCAGCAGGAGCTACATTGTTTTAATGTTTTGTTTTTTTGGGTATGATGTCTATGTCCCCAATAGGGTTTTCCTGAGGAAATTAAGGGTTCTTCAATGCAGGCCTGCAACACTGGTCAACGATATATGAAGTCGATCAGCACGATATATGAAGTCGATCAGCACTCATTTTCTTATAATCAAACTTTGTAATCTTTAGGATTAGTGGTGTACATAGAAGGGGGAACCCATAGCAACATGGGCCTCCATATCAATGTACGGGCCTCCTATAATGATTTCTAATTTTTCCCAGCAGGACAGAAATATCTGGTGTTCATTTCCCCTTTGCTTTCCATGACCAATTTTCTTTCCATCAATTTGCTGACAGTGCAGTTTTGGTTTTTACCATTAGAAAAGAGTATGGGACCAACCAGGGCGGTACCCCCTCTCTCTAAGAGCCCCATAGCAGAGGGATGCACTGCCACTATGGTACATATGTCTTATGTTTATGATCGTTCATTCAAACATCTCCCCCCCCCATACACATCAATGTTTGTCAGTAGCACTATCTCTGTTTACACAGCAAGATGTGCAACCAACAAATAACAATTGTGCACATAACAGATGCAATCAGTTGACAAAAACAATACATGGACCAATGATTATGAATAAATATTCATAGGAACTGTAATAAAGGGTACAACAGTTATTAAATGAAGGGAGTCCCAAGAGATTCCTACTGTATGTTAATTTGATTTAAAGGCGTCTTATGGAGACAACCTCCCAGGTAGGACATACGGGCCTCACTGAGGAGTATACATTGCTCAGGACCCTCCTGTATGAGTGACCAGCTCTCACTCTTTCATATCCATACAGTCTATTTATCACACGGTCAGCCTTGCATTTCAATGACAGATGTGTAATGCAACATTTCCAGTATAGCCAGATATGGCTTAAAGTCTGATCTCTTGAACAGGTCTTGGAGAGGAGCCTATGCTACTGACTGCATACGTTCCATTCATTTCTATAGGAGCCCTGGAGATGCCTGAGTAAAGCACTCGGGTCTTTTCGGCGATTCCATAGAGAATTAATGGAGTGTGTGCCATCTACAGCATGTGTTAACTTTGAGAATTGGGGGTCCCAGTGGTCACATCTCCGCAATCAGATACTTATTACCTATCATGTGGATAGGGGATAACTTGTTTTTCACTGGACCACCCCTTTAAGACCCTAATACAGGCTGGGTAACAGGCCCAGTGATCAGTCGACAAACAAGCAAATGCTCATTCACTGGCCGATTGAACCTTTTCGGCAGGTCTAAAATAATTGTTTATAGGGGATGTGCGGGCGACAATGATGGAAGTAAAGAATAAAACAAATGATCCAGTGATCATTGATGTGGCCTTGCCTGCCCAGTGATTGAGCAATGTATTAGAGAAGCCAGACTCATGACTGATCACTGGGTGATCTTTATCACACACCGCAACTGTTTTATGAGGCAGTCCTATTAGGATCCTGTTAGGATCCGGACTAGCGGCTGGTGAGGACACTGGAGGTGGATCCTCTGTGCTAGAGAGGCGACGGCGCGGGTCGTACTGGGGGATCGGTTCTAAGTAGTTACTGGTCTTCACCAGAGCCCGCCGCAAAGCGGGATGGACTTGCTGCGGCAGTAACTATCAGGTCATGTCCCCCAGTAGCGACTCGACCCCTCTGGCTGCTGAGACAGGAGTGGTACAAAGGACAAGGCAAAACAAAGGTCAGATGTAGCAGAAGGTCAGGGCAGGCAGCAAGGTTCGTAGTCAGGGGCAACGGCAGAAGGTCAGATACACAGGCTAGGGAATTCACAAAACGCTTTCTCAGGGCACAAGGCAACAAGATCCGGCAGGGACAGGAAGGGGAAGTGGGTTTTTATAGTGTAGGAAGTGATTAGAACTAATTGGACCAGGCACCAATTAATGGTGCACTGGCCCTTTAAATCTAAGAGAGCAGGCGCACGCACGCGCCCTAGAGAGCGAGGCCACTCGCGCCGAGACTGAGGACAGGGCCGGTGAGTGACACGGGATGTGACCCACGGGTCTGACCGGGACGCTACAAGCAGGAGTGTAACGCTGCAAGCGCTCCGGGGGAGAAGCGGGACTCGGAGCACTCGGCATTACAGATCCTCATACTCAATACTAAATCCTGCTCATTTTCAGTTACATGGAAGATACTGGTCAATATATGAAGAGTTTTCTGAGTTTTGAACAAAATTGGCTAGAGGGGAAGTGGCATTAAATAACAAGAGAACCACTATTCACCCGAGAATTCCGCCATTGCTCCAACAAGGGAAATGTATAGATAGTAATACCAGGGTTGTCTGGGATTAAACATTAACAGACACTGTCCCTTTAGCTGCAGGAACTTTCCAATGAAAACCTGCAGGGCTGCGGTGAATTTCATCAATGTTTCTTTAGGTCTTAATGACTAGGTATGGAGTTAAGCACGTGCCAGCCTATAGTAACGCCTACGGTGCTACCTATTTTCTGCTCAGTGCCAGTCCCATCATATGCTGTAGTGACCCATCACTTGAAGTACCAGCTAGCAATGCATAGCGGCTATAGTACTACGCTGGTATAATTGCTTATGCTGTATGATAAATATGATTTACTCCTCATTATTATTCATGACCATAACCATTCTATTTCAGCCACATCTCCCATTATTGTGCTAGGCATTTACAACTGTAAAACATGGGGATGATACTTGATGTAAATATCTCCTTGGTTTATTCCCAGTGATAAGGGGCTTATTCACATCAGTTATGCGCGTTGCTGTCAATAAACTGTTTGGAATCCCGCTGATGTTTGACAATTGATGGACCAGCTATTACCTATCTGAATTTGAGTTCACTCACTGTAAACACATCTTATTTATATGCAAATAGATCCTTGCAGGGAAATTTGTACACTTCTTCAGTTGTCAACAGAATTTTCTATGCAAACATACAATAAAAGCATGCCTGTATAATCACTCTAAATTATAAAGACTATTAACCAAAGGGTTGAAAATCAGCACAAAGTATACAAAACCGATTAATAGGTCTTTTTACCTGCTTGTCTATCAAAAGAGACAACTTTCTTACTTCTGCATAAGGACTAGGACTAGAAAAACGGTCACGATTTTATTGCAGGGTTACGTAGTAAGCCTTGTTGGATTGCGATGGTTTATGGATGAACTTGTATACGTTTAGAACAGGGGTCTAGTCTTTAGGCCATGACTGTGTCCGGTATTGAAGCTCAATTCATACGTATAAGGTTAGGTTCACACTGTGTTCTGTCCGTGGTAAATGTCTGGAGGACTCCAGATACAGTATATAAGTTACATGTATTGCATTGTGTAGGCAGCCAGAAGAAAAACCCTGAAAAGCTCCGGTGTTGTGACTACATAAATATTGACATTTATACCATCAGAGGTTCCCCGGGCAAAACCAAGCAGTTCATCTGTGTAGTCGGCCTTCCTCTCCTCCTGACCGGTGGTATTGCTGTACTGTCAAATGACTGATGCAGGACTACCACTCTGCACGGAGGTCAGGAGGAGAAAAGGAATGAGGTACCAGCATCTTTGCCTCTGGAAGCTCCAGTGATAAATAGAGCTTCCCGAAGTATTCATTAAATTAATGCCTGTGACATTACTCATAGGTTAAAATGCTATCTGTTCAATGGATATAGTTTTTAGAGAATCCCATTACATTAAATAGTTCTGAAATCAATTAAGAAAAAATATACTGGGGAGTGGCTGCAGCTCACTTAAAAAAAAAAAAAACACACTGGAACAGAAATAACTGAACTGAATAACTCCTGAGGAAGGAGGCAACTCCGCAACGCGTCGGATGTATCTATTTGTATTGTTTTTTATTGTTTTAAAATAAATGCTGTACCTTTAAGAAGTGTCCGCAGTCCATATGAGCTTTTTGAGTCGAAGAGAAGTACAAAGAAATATCGGCTGTCTCAGTGTTCAGGTGGACTTACAGGTGAACCGGCACGAGGGGAGCAATACGGACCCAGCTCCCCTCGGTGAAGTAAGTGCACCTACTACGTGTATCTGCCATTTGGGGATAAGAAGTGATAGGTGTGTTCGCTCCTCGTTTTTTCCTTATTTCATAGTAGTAAATTAAATAGTGCAGTCTACTACACTATTCTATCCTTTTTTTCTGAGAGGTGTACTGAAGTATACTAGCCAGACGGAGACACTCTTTTGGCAATAGAAGCTTATAGACATGTTTAGCTTGTACACAGAAGGTATTTGACCTATACTAACATTCCTGTACCTTCTGCTACTTGACCCTATTTATCCTGACCTCTGTTTGTGACCTGACCATCCCTTTGCCTGCTGACTTTGTACTTTGCTGCTCTCTAGGTTTAACCCTTCCTTGTACTGACTTTGCCTCTTTTGTGATTTTGTACTACACTCCCCTCTTCTAGCTTGTCCCTGATTAACCCTTTGTCTACTGATTGTGTACTTTCTCTTCCTGTGTATTACTGGTCTGGCCTGTCTGACTTCCTTGACCCCCTGTGCACTTAGCCCAGTTTGGGGACCATCGCTTAGTTGGGAGCAACCATTTAGGGTGGATTGTCCAAGCAGGTAGGGACAATGGTCTTCCCGAACATGACATATTATAAATTATGTGTGATAGTTGGGGGCCTTGGGGGTAGATTTTGTACTAGGCCCCAGGAACTTCAAGATATGCTCCAAGAGCCAATCACGTAGGTCAATCTTAAGCATGCCCAGATAGGTTGCCACAAGCTTTTTATAAACTTGAAGATTACTTAAATTTTTAATACCATAAATTCCATTCAGGATCATTTAGGACCCTTAAAGACACAGTGGCCAATAGTTGTCACCTAGTATGTTTTACTTGTATGGAAGACCAAGATAATGCAGTAGAGGCTAAATAAATAGATCATGAAGACACTTCTAAAAAGAACTAGAACAAAGTTTTACTTTTCGCCTAATGATCGCAGTATGGGTTGTCCATATATGTCATTTACAAAGTCCAATCTCAACTCGACAAAATTGCTGGCCCAAAGCCTGACATTTTTACAATTTAAAATATATGTGTATAAACGTCCACTTTATTTAGCTGTGGACATTTTTATTGTTTCCTCACAATGGTTCAGCATGACTCAATGAAGACATTATATAAGAAATACTCCCTGTAAATCGCACACATAACTCACCTAGTGGATATCAAGCGTCCTTTAAAGCCCTCCGTAGTTTCACGTCTCTTGAGGATGTGTGACACATCTGTACAGACTTTGTTAAGGAGAACATTTTGTGATTTTCTTTGCTTCTCAGCTACCAATTCACTCAAGATTTATACCTTGTGCCCAGTGTGTTCTAAAATCGAAGGATTATATAATTGCTACAGACTATTCATTCAACATTAGTAATGTGCGAATAAAAATAGTAGCAAGGTATAAATAGGGAAAGAACAGGTTTTTTATTACCAAATATCATTTTCAAAAATGAAATCAATGTGACTGCATGGAGTTAGGCTTTTCAGCAAAATGCCACCTGCCATTTTTAGCTTATATAGCGAGAATGATGCTATAGTGTTTTTTTTTTTTTTTTTTGTTAAATGTAGGCCAGGAAGTAGAAAGCCACTAAGCAATGCTGACAAAATGCTTTCTTTGTACTCAAACAATCTGTAATGCAAAGCCAAATACTGTATAAAGCACAACATGTTCTTTTACCCAATCGAATATAAAAATTCATCGACCATAGCTGAAAAATATAATGTGTGTATATTATTATGGAGCAATTATTTGGGGATATAGAGATACCAGTGGCTATTGGGCCTTGAGTCTTAAAGGGGTACTCTGGTGGAAAACTTTTTTTTTTTTTTTTTTATCAACTGGTGCCAGAAAGTTAAACAGATTTGTAAATTACTTCTATTAAAACATCTTAATCCTTCCAGTACTTAATAGCTGCTGAATACTACAGAGGAAATTATTTTCTTTTTGGAACACAGAGGTCTCTGCTGACATCTCTGTCCATTTTAAGAACTGTCCAGAGTAGGAGAAAATCCCCATAGCAAACATATGCTGCTCCGGACAGTTCCTAAAATGGACAGAAAGTCCAGCAGAGAGCACTGTGGTCACGATGTCAGCAGAAATGACTGTGTTCCAAAAGGAAAATAATTTACTCTGTAGTATTCTGCAGCTAATAAGTACTGGAAGGATAAAGATTTTTTAATAGAAGTAATTTACAAATCTGTTTAACTTTGTGGCACCAGTTTATTAAAAAAATAAAAATAAATAAAAAACCTTTAATCCCTTAACGACGCAGGACGTATATTTACGTCCTGCGCCGGCTCCCGCGATATGAAGCGGGATCGCGCCGCGATCCTGCATCATATCGCGTCGGTCCCGGCGCTCATCAGCGGCCGGGACCCGCGGGTAATACCACACATCGCCGATCGCGGCGATGTGCGGTATTAACCCTTTAGAAGCGGCGGTCAAAGCTGACCACCGCTTCTAAAGTGAAACTGAAAGTGACCCGGCTGCTCAGTCGGGCTGTTCGGGAACGCCGCGGTGAAATCGCGGCGTCCCGAACAGCTGATCGGACACCGGGAGGGCCCTTACCTGCCTCCTCGGTGTCCGATCGATGAATGACTGCTCCGTGCCCGAGATCCAGGCAGGAGCAGTCAAGCGCCGATAATGCTGATCACAGGCGTGTTAATACACGCCAGTGATCAGCATAGGAGATCAGTGTGTGCAGTGTTATAGGTCCCTATGGGACCTATAACACTGCAAAAAAAAATGTAAAAAAAAGTGTTAAGAAAGGTCATTTAACCCCTTCCCTAATAAAAGTTTGAATCACCCCCCTTTTCCCATAAAAAAAATAAAACAGTGTAAAAAAAAAAAAAAAAAAACATATGTGGTATCGCCGCGTGCGTAAATGTCCGAACTATAAAAATATATCATTAATTAAGCCGTACGGTCAATGGCGTATGCGCAAAAAAATTCCAAAGTCCAAAAAAGCGTATTTTGGTCACTTTTTATACCATTAAAAAAATGAATAAAAAGTGATCAAAAAGTCCGATCAAAACAAAAATCCTACTGATAAAAACTTCAGATCACGGCGCAAAAAATGAGCCCTCATATGGAAAAATAAAAAAGTTATAGGGGTCAGAAGATGACATTTTTAAACGTATATATTTTCCTGCATGTAGTTATGATTTTTTCCAGAAGTCCGACAAAATCAAACCTATATAAGTAGGGTATCATTTTAACCGTATGGACCTACAGAATAATAAGGTGTAATTTTTACCGAAATATGCACTGCGTAGAAACGGACGCCCCCAAAAGTTACAAAATGGCGGGTTTTTTTCGATTTTGTCGCACAATGATTTTCTTTTCCGTTTCGCCGTGCATTTTTAGGTAAAATGACTAATGTCACTGTAAAGTAGAATTGGTGATGCAAAAAATAAGCCATAATATGGATTTTTAGGTGGAAAATTGAAAGGGTTATGATTTTTAAAAGGTAGTGTTTTTCCGTTTTTGCACTTTCGTTTTTTCCTCCTTGAGTCCTTAAGGGGTTAAAGGGCATCCTTTGTGATGCATATATATTTCCAAAGATACCACATAGGATACGGGATCAGTTGTTGATTTTAAAGGGGATGTCAAGTGAAAAAACAACTTATCCAATTGGGGGGTTTGGGGTCTGACTGCTGGGGACACTTCCCCCTATAATAGACACTTATCCCTAATCATGTGCATAGGGGACACGTTGTATGTTTGTGCCGTTTGTTGCAGCTTAGCATAATTGCAGGTACTGTCACTTACCTAAAAGAAAACCCACTTCCTGCAGATATGTGTGGCACTATCTAGAAGTGACCAGGTTTTTCTAATCCTGGACAATCCCTTTAATACTTCCAAACAGGATAGGATTCTATTAAGTGATTATCTCACCACAACAAATCAATTTCATATGGCTTATTATGAAATATGGATATAGAAGTGGTCCAATCTTGAAACCCCAACCATATGAGCCAGGGTGGAAAGCCACTGACTAGAAGGGGTTCTTACTTTGGCCGACCCATTTGAATGGTCACATATATTTTTAAATTTCTCTAAAGAATAAGAAAGCAGCAAAAAATCAACTTTCCCTAAGTAAACCAATAGTTTTCTGAAGGTCTCAGGAACCAAAATTGGATATCTTTCTCGAAGAATTAAATCAGAATTATTAGGCTTATCAGTGATGAGATTGAGCAAGCAAACGATGAGCAATGAATAATAATTTCAAAGCAAAATGTTCACAGCTCACCTGCCTACTTTACAGAGAGAGTAGTGGATGCATGGAATAGCCTTCCTGCAGAAGTGGTAGCTAAAAAACAGTAAAGGAGTTTAGGTATGCATGGGATAGGTATAAGAGAGGGATAGGCATAAGGCTATCCTTCATATAAGATATGGATCAGCTGCTCTTTCTTTGCATTAGGGTAGGATCACCACATCGCTAACTTCTCTGTTGTTCTTCTACGTCATACAATCTGTCAGGTTTCTGCCATGATGTGCAGTATTTTACCAGACAAAATACCACTGCATACTGTGCTATTTTCTTAGGCATTTTCATTGAAACCGACCCCAATGTGAATTTTGCCTTAGTACACCCATGTTTAACATTACAGGATCTACAATATTTTAGACTTAGAGCTCTGGGGATTGACCCTCCTATGGGGTAACTGGGACTTAAAGGGGTATTCCGGCCATAGACATCTTATCCCCTATCTTATCCCCTATCCTAAGATGTTTGATCGTGGGGTGTCCCAGCAGCATTGTGTACCAGGCTGCGGCTCCAGTCACGGAAAACTCAGAGTTTCCGGGACCAAAGACGTGCAGTTCCCTCGCCTCTTATAGACATGAATGGAGGAGGCCTGGCGACATCATGTCTCCAGACCCAGAAACTCAGAGCTTTCCAAGCCTAGAGCAGTGCCCCCCCATTAAACATCTTATCCCCTATCATTTAGATAGGGGATAAAATGTTTATGGCCGGAATATCCCTATAACTAACTAAAACAAATAAAATATTGTTGAAACACTGTGGCACTAAGGTGGCCCTCTATGGGTCTTAAGGCATGGAAAAAAAAAATGTAAACTAGCCAACTAAATGCCGAAAAGTACACACTTCTGACAACACACACTTATATTACAATAGATGTGTGATGGAGGCCATTAACATGTAGTGAATAGTGACCCACTGGGTGACCAGCAATGTTTGACGGGAGTATTTTTGTTTTTATATCAGAGACTGTCTGTATGACATGTACATATACCATACTGTATATAGTGCGTCCTGGTTCAGGATTTAGCCGATGTTGTATTTTGGAAATGTGATCATTTAGGAGCCATAATTGCAGTGGAATAACAATTTCATCTTCCTTGGCAATTCACGTTAAATGAATCAAGAGAACAAATGCAAATAGACATCTTCCATTTCCTCTCTTAATCTCCAACAGCTTCACTGTAGAAATCAGTCTTCATGCCAGTCGTACCATTCAGTGCAGCTGCAAATTACTCTTCCCACTGTACAGTTCAATTTCCCTGCCGTCTGTGTACGCAGTAAAGCCATGGCACATAAAATCACTTGGTTATACTATAAATTAACAATAAAGAGTGGCTGACTATACACTTACATGTCAATGTAGCATTACAATATATATATATATATATATATATATATATATATATAAACATAAATAAGTTTATATTTATATATATATATATATATATATATATATATATATATATATATATATGTATAAAATGTGTGTACACTTCAGGTTTTTCTACACAATTAATCGTTTCCAGGACGACCATTGAATGTTGAGACCATTGTATGTTGTGATCAACTCTATGGAAACCTGGTAATTGGTTCTGAATCCCCAAAATGTCATCCAAAGATAGGAAAGAGTGAGGATTAAAGGGGTACTCCAGCCCTAAGAGATCTTATCCCCTATCCAAAGGATAGGGGATAAGATGTCTGACTGCGGGGTGCCACCACTGGGGACTCCCGCAATCTTGCATTCGGCACCCACCTCTTTGAGCTGCACGCCACACTGCCAGCTCACAAACTGCTGGGTGACGACCACGGGACAGAGTATTGTGACGTCACGACTCCCCCCCTGTGTGAGGTCACGCCCCGCCCCCACTATGCAAGGGGAGGGGATAAGATGTCTTAGGGAAGGAGAACCCCTTTAAAGTAAAATAAGTAGATAACTAATACAGATAAAGCAAGTCCTTACATAATAAAGTAAGACACATCTGCTGGGAGCTGTAAGTCACTGTCTATGTAGAGGACCAGACAGCAAGTCAGTGCATACACTTCAGTAATACAGAGGTCTTACCAGTGAAATGCTCATTCTAATTGGTCAGTTCTTCCAGACAGTTATAATGTAGACTTTTTATCCCTCACTCCAAGAGATTAAAATGTAACATTTAATTCTAAATTATAATTGTGAGCAACAGAAAGTGAAAGTTAAAACCCCAGCTCTATCATGCACCGTATTATAATGAATTCATGGTCGCTCAGTATTCCACATTCTCTGCAGTGTGTGCCTGAGATAAAGGTGCTTGTCCTGAACTTAAAATACAATCACAGTGCCCCTCCTAACATGTTTCGTCACAGAGGTGACATCCTCAGAGGTTATGGGGCAATGATTTAAAAAAAATGCAGCACAGAGGGTTTTATAACCTCTCAATATGACATCAAAACATGGCAACACAAGCCATGTATTGAAATGTATGTTTGTGTCAATACATGGTTTGTAGTGCCATTGGTTGTAATTCAGAGATGTGGCTTTTTATCTCATATTAAAGTATAGGTTATAAAACAGGTTATAAAACCCTCTGCCATGTGTGTTTTTTTTTTTGAGTCATTGTTCCATAACCTCTGAGGACGTCTTGTCTGTGTCGAAACATGTTAGGCGCGGCACTATGATTGTATTTTAAGTTCAACATAAGCACCTTTATCTTGAGCACACACTGCAGGTGTGCTTAGGGAATGTGGAATACTGTACACTTATGAGCGACAATGAATACATTATAATACGTGGATGATAGTGCTGGGTTTTAAACTTTCACTTTCTGTTGCTCACAATTATAATTTAGAATTAAAAGTTAAGTTTTAACCTCTTGGAGTGAGGGATAAAAAGTGGACATTATTACTCAGTCTTTAAGTTGAGTTGCTTTATAACCTGAGGCCATTGTAAGTGGAGCAGGGACCATCCTATTAAGTCATGGAAGGAGATGTCTTTATGATACAACCCATTTATGTATGGAAAAGATTAAAGTGGTACTCCAGTGGAAAACTTTTTTTAAATCAAATGGTGCCAGAAAGTTGTACAGATTTGTAAATGACTTCTATTTAATAATCTTAACTATTCCAGTACTTGCAAAAATTCATAATCTGCTGGGGCCGGTAAAATAAAAAACAGAAAAAATAAAAACCTATACTTACCAGCGCCGGTCCCACGGTCCCATACAGCTCTGTTAGCTCCTGATCTGTTGTCTTCCTCCAACTTCCAAGACAAGGGCTTGCTGCAGGTCCTGCCACGTCAGCCACTTACTGGTCACATGCAGGTCCTGCATCGAGCACTGGTCCTAAGGCAGAAAGAAGACAGAAGTTCAGGGGACCAGACAAACCCAAACGGGAGCAGCAAGGGATCAGTGGAGGATGGGGCTAGGTAAGTATAGGGTTGTTTTTTATTTTCCCCGGCCTCACAGAATATCAATTTTTGCAAAACGCCAGATTAAACTCTTTAAAGTGTATGCTCACTGTTTATTTTTTTATAGGTTTAACACCCAAAGGAGAACCCCCTATATCTTTTTTGTCTACAATGTTGTCTTTATCTACTTTAAAACATAGTAACATATCATTTTGGCTTTATCAATCTAGCCGCAGAGAACTTAAATTCTATATACCTAAAGGCGATTGAGGCAGACTATGAGGCTGCTATAGACACCTAGGTGAAAGGGGGCAAGCACTTGCCAGTCTTTTTTTTATAACTTTTAAATCTATGCCATTCCCCATTTTGTAGAGGCAATCTACATAAACATAAATGGGGAGATTTATCAATAACTGAGCAAACCAGTTGCCCATAGCAACCAATCAGATTGCTTCATTTATTATTAAAAGGGCCTCTCAAGTGATCTGATTGGTTGCTATGGGCAACTGGTCAGCTTTTTCACTGCACAGGTTTTGATAAATCTCCCCAAAAGAGCACATACAAACTCCATGCATATCCATTTTTTTTCCTTGGTGGGACTTGAATCCAGGACCCCAAGCAAGGTAACAATACTAACCACTGGGCTACCAGAACTGTATTGGTATAATAAATAAAAAATCAGCACTAGGATCATGGAAAAGCTAAAAGCAGGAAAAATCCAAACATCAAGCCCTTCTAACCTGGTCAGCACAGCAGGGTAACATAACAGAGGCCCATTTTGATCTTTGGCACTCCCTCTCTTCTACATACTCCCATTTATGTATCAATGGTAAAATTTAAAAAATTATATATTTGCAAACACGTCATTCTGATGCCTTCTGTACTACAAAATGATCTTGTGACTTATCGAACATGAAGAAATGTCAAGTTATTCTGGCCCTAGAACCATACAATGAAGTACCTTGCACCGTTCCTTCAATACAATACAGGAATTTAGGTGCACTACTATGGTAGATGTAAACAATGACATTGGCTAACCCTCAAAACTGATGTTAAAATTGAGACATTAGCCAGTATATCCTTATATGAAGGACATACCTGAGACCACACACCAACGCCAAGGTTTCTCAAGTAGCACGAGACCTAACACTAACCTACCTGTGTGTGATAAGCAAAACCAGAGGCCAGTGGGCAATTACGGCAGCATTAAGTCCGGCTCATAGACTGCTCACAGTTACCTCCAGGTGGGAGAAAAGCTATAAGCCCCACCCAAGTTGTCTGATATGTTGCCAGCTTCACAGGTGAAAATTAATGCTACCTATAGTACTTGTGGTCTGCTGCAGGAATCCTCCATTGTATGCATTTCATGCTGGGGATCACCCTTAGCAACGGACCACAAGTGTAGGATCTGCTCCCCCAATATATATGCACAAATGCATTAGGGGTTGAGCACCTCCTGCCATTTGAGGCCATGTCTTTGTTGTTTTTGTTGTTAAAATTTATACTAATGCGCCTGTATCATCACTATAGGTAGCATTAATTTGCACCTGTTAGGGCAACAACATATCAGCCAACTTGGGTGGGGCTTATAGCCTTTCTCCCACCTCCCATTGTATGTGTGCCCAGCCACACTGGAGGTAACCCGGGAGCAGTCTGTGAGCTGGACTTAATGCTGCAGTAATTGCCCACTGGCCCCTCACGCACATGTAGGTTAGTGTTAGGTCTGACGCTACTTAATAAACCTTGGCATTGGTGTGCGGGCTCAATTATGTCCTTCATCTAAGGATATACTGGCAATTGTCTCAATTTTATCATCAGTTTTGAGGGTTAGCCAATGTCATTGTTTACATCTGCCACAGTAGTGCACCTAAATTCCTGTATTGTAGTATTCTATTCTAAATCCACTCCTTTTTATCTGGTGTAGGATGCCATTGTGGTACTTGTGGTCTGCTGCAGGAATCCTCCATTGTATGCATTTTATGCTGGGGATCGTCCTTAGCAACAGACCACAAGTGTAGGATCTGCTCCCCAATATATATGCACAACTGCTATTTGAGGCCACATCTTTGTTGTTTTTGTTCTTCAAAGATATAGGCCAAAAAATCCTCCTGTTTTTTTCCTTCAATGAGAGGGCACAAGTGTTACGTGAACTACCTAGTCTATATATATATATATATATATATATATATATATATATATATATATTATTTTTTCTCTTTTTCCCTTTTCGAATACCTTCAATCATTAAAGGCGTTATCCACCATAAGGTGATTTTAGTACTTACCTGCGAGACAGTCAGAGCTGGTGCAAGGATTTTTGTCATCCTCTGAGGCTCCGTTCTTTGACACGCTTACATGCCCCCTTACTACTGCGGTGACACACTACATACACCCGCCCCATGAGGTAGAGGTTTGTTTGAGGCGTGTGCGATGTCAGGATGCTGGATGGACCTGCCTGTCTGGCCTCAGAGGTGGCACTGCGCTCCTCCAGCAGTCTGAAGAATGCAGATTATTATGGTACCAGGGGGGGGGAGGGGTGACTGCGGTGCTGGCTGGGCGGGTGCTTCGGATGAGCGGCAGGGGTTGTGGATGCTGGCTGGCTAATGACTTTCTTCAAGAGGGCAGAGCGGCTGCCCATTTTTCCTATAGGCAGAACCGGCCCTGCAGACAGTAATGGACATGCTTAGGAAGGATCTATGCTGGTCTTGGGGCTAAATGGCTGTGTTGTGAGATTACCATGATACTGTAGATATCTTAAGTGAAATGGCTATTTCCTGGAGTTCGTTCTTTGTTTGTAAGTGTGAGGTCACTTTTCTCCCTCCCACATATCAGCCACCCCACCCATTGAAACACATCTGTGATCCCTTCAATGCAATAGACCAATGTTTTCTGACCAGGGTGCCTACAGCTGTTGCAAAATTTGAATTCCTGCAGAATGATATCCCTCAAAGACAGACTCCCTCTAAAATACCTGACTAGTGATGTAATGTCTCTGGCTGCACTGCAACCTTGGAAAACCTGAGACAACACTCATTTTGTATGCGGTTAAAAATAAACCTTGAGGCAAAAATCATAGTAGAATTACGAGACCACCATGAAACACAGGTACAGACACTATAATATGAACTACATTAACTTTGCAACCCCTGTAGCTTAGTCAAATAAATAATAAATCCCGGAATATTCCTTTAATATGTAGTGACGCCCTCCATATATTCTTAAATGGGCACTTTCATAAAAAAATGTTTTTGCTATTACACTCCTTAAGGTAAATACAAATTTTGTTTAATGTAGTTTGTTTAACCCCTTAAGGACCACGGGTGTACGGGTACGCCCTGACGTCCTGGTACTTAAAGCGTACATGTCATAGTGCAAAAAAAAGAAAAAGTAATATGTTACTCAGGACCCAATCCTGATCATGTGCATATAATTTTTATGTGTCTCGGACCTATATATCCAGAGATATAAGCATTTATCTGCTGGTGAGTTACTTTTTCATTCTGCAGGCTGGAGGGGGCGTGTCAGTCTGTCTCCCTCACAGGAGCAAGCCTGGGCAGTCAGCCAATCAGTACTCTCTACTCTGTAACCCTTTCCTCTCTGGTTTTATGCTGTGTCATTTGTCAGAGGAAGATACTTGGAGCTTGCCTGCAGTAATCAGAAGACATTATGGTGAATTCAGAACAGGATAAAATGTATAAATATAAGAAGAGATCTTTATAAAATTAGTGCAAGGATTTTTTAGATAAAAGTACAGCATTTTTATGAATATATGTTCTATCTGTTTTATCTTCTCCTAGTAAAGCTGGATACTAATCAGCATAGCTGTCACTATGTATGTCATTCATCTTTCACAGACTCCAGAATGTCTGATCAACTTCTTGGTCATTCAGGAGTCCGAGAAAGCTTTGACTATTTCAGCATGCTGGGAGTTGTAGTTTAGTAACAACTGAAGCTGCAATGTTTGTAAATAACTGTGTTAGAGCAGTGTTGCCTCCAGCTGTTTTAAAACTACAGCTCCCAGCATGTCCACACATCCTTTATCTGTAGTTTTGCATACACAATAGAAATCTCCTATACTGGATAAAGGTATGCTTTACGGACAGTATGCTGTAAAATCTAGACTAGTCTGTCTGGCTAAAAGACAGGCGACCCCTAGAGGTGGCTATTTTGAGCTTGAATTTCAAGTGAAAATTTTTATTTTTTTTAACAGGTGTATATTGTGAAATGTCATATTATTATGAGTCCTGCAATATATGAAAAGTTTTTAACAATAACAGTGCCTCTTTAAGGACCAAGGGCGTACCTGTATGCCTGTGGGAATTCCGGTCCCTGCCACTCGCCGGATAGGGACCGGACCGGGATGCCTGCTGAAATCATTCAGCAGGCACCCCAAGCAAACCCCTGGGTGGTTCCTGAGATAGCCCCATTCATCCTTACCCAGCAGGAGTGAGGTGGCACGGGTGCCACCTCACGATCACGTGATTGATCAGTCGAAATGACCGACCAATCACTACCCTGCTGGCCGATGATCAGAGCGGCAATCGGGGCAGTGACGGGGGTCTTCTACCTTTGCCTGACCCGGACGGGGTCCCCTAAGGAGCAGCGGAGGCGGACAGGAGCAGCAGGAGCTGTGGCAGCAGCGGAAGTGGTGCCGGCGATGCAGGTGGCAGGATACAGCAGGAGCTGAGGCCTGTTCACCTCCTGCTGTTGCTTAGCAACAACTCTCAGTATGCACAGCCAAAGGGCATACTGGGAGTTATAGTTTTGCAACAGCTGGAGTTTCAACTACAACTCCCAGCATGCCCCTTAGTTGTCTGTACATGCTGCGTGTTGAAGCATGCACAGACTATGAAAAAGTGTGCCTCCAGCTGTTGCAAAACTACAACTATCAGTATGCCCTTCGGCTGTCAATGCATGCTGAGAGTTGCAGTTTTGCAACAGCTGAAGGCACGCTGGTTGTGAAACAGAGTTTGTGTCCTAACTATGCGTTTCGCAACCAGTGTGCCTCCAGCTGTTGCAAAAATACAACTCCCAGCATGCACTGAGAGACCGTACATGCTGGGAGCCACACTGGTTGCAAAACACTGAGTTAAGTAAACTCTCAGTGTTTCACAACCAATGTTCCTCCAGCTGTTGCATAACTACAACTCCCAGCATTTACAACAAGTTTTCTGCTGCAAGTCTGAGATGCGTAAATTTTCCACCGCAGCTCAAACTCCCAGCAAGAAACTCACTGTAAGCTGCCGCCCATGTGAATGTACCCTAAAAACACTACACTACACTTACACAAAACAGGAAGTAAAAAATTACATATACACACACCCCTACACAGTCCCCCCGTCTAGTACGGCACTGTTTCCAAAACGGAGTCTCCAGTTGTTGAAAAACAACAACTCCCAGTATTGCCGGACAGCCACTGACTGTCAAGGCATGCTGGGAGTTTCGCAATAGCTGGAGGCACCCTGTTTGGGAAACACTGCCGTAGGGTATTTTGGTGGCGGATGCAAATCCCAATTTAGGCCTCAAATGCATATGGCACTCTCTCGCTTTGGAGCCCTGTCGTTTTTCAAGGCAACAGTAAAGTGCCACATATGGGGTATTTCCGTACTCGGGAGAAATTGCGTTTTGGGGGTCTCTTTTTCCTTTTACCCCTTATGAAAAGGTAAAGTTGGGTCTACACCAGCATGTTAGTGTAAATTTATTTTCTTTTTTTACACTACCATGCTGGTGTTGCCCCCTACTTTAAAATTTCACAAGCGGTAAAAGGAAAAAAAAGACCCCCAAAAATTGTAACGCAATTTCCCCTGAATACGGAAATACCCCATATGTGGACGCAAAGTGCTCTGCGGGTGCACAACAGGGCTCAGAATTGAGAGCGCACCATATACATTTGAGGTCTAAATTGGGGATTTGCACAGGGTTGGCTGAATTTATAGTGGTTCTGACATAAATGCAAAACAATAAATACCCACATGTGACCCCATTTTGGAAACTGCACACCTCACTGAATGTAACAAGGGGTATAGTGAGCCTTAGCACCCCACAGGTGTTTGACAAATGTTCGTTAAAGTTGGATGTGAATTATTTATTTATTTTTTTTAACTAAAATGCTGGTGTTGCCCTACATTTTTCATTTTCACAAGGTAAAATAGGAAAGAAGCCCCCCCAAATTTGTAGCCCCATTTCTTCGGAGTATGGAAATACCCCATATGTGGATGCAAAGTGCTCTGCAGGTGAACTACAATGCTCAGAAAAGAAGGAGCGCCGTTGGGCTTTTGGAGAGAGAATGTGTCCGAAATTGAAGGCCATGTGTGTATACAAAGCCCCATGGTGCCAGAACAGTGGGCCCCCCCACATGTGACCCCATTTTGGAAACTACACCCCTCACAGAATGTAGTAAGGGGTACAGTGAGCATTTATGCCCCACAGGTGTCTGACAGATTTTTGGAACAGCCCTCTGTTCCAAAGATCTGTCAAATGCCAGTGGGGTGTAAATGCTCACTGCACCCCTTACTAAAATCTGAGGGGTGTAGTTTCCAAAATGGGGTCACATGTGGGGGGGTTCACTGTTCTGGTACCACAGGGGCACCATGACCCCCGACTTCTATTCCAACCAAATTCTCTCTCCAAAAGCTCAATGGCGCTCCTTCTCTTCTGAGCATTATTGTTCGCCCAGAGAGCACTTTACGTCCACATATATGGTATTTCCATACTCAGAAGTAAAAATGAAATGTGAAAATGAAAATGAAAACTTTGGGGTAACACCAGCATTTTAGTGAAAAAAATCTACATTTTCATTTTCATGTCCAAATCAAATTAGCGGAAATTTGTCAAACACCTGTGCGGTGTAAAGGCTCACTGTACCCCTTTTTACGTTCCTTGAGGGGTGTAGTTTCCAAAATTGAATGCCATGTAGGTTTTTTTGCTGTTCTGGCACCATAGGGGTTTCCTAAATGCGACATGCCCCCCAAAAACCATTTCAGCAAAATATGCTTTCCAAAAGCCAAATGTGACTCCTTCTCTTCTGAGCATTGTAGTGCACCCGCAGAGCACTTGATGTCAACACATGGGGTATTTCCATACTTTAAGGAGATGGGGTTTCAAATGTAAAATTTGTAGAAAAACCTGCATTTTAGTGAAAAAAAAAATCATTTACACATCCAACTTTAACGAAAAGTCGTCAAACACCTGTGGGGTGCTAAGGCTCACGGTACCCCTTGTTACGTTCCTTGAGGGGTGTAGTTTCCAAAATAGTATGTCATGTTGGATTTTTTTTTTGCTGTTCTGGCACTATAGGGGCTTCCTAAATGCCTAAAACCATTTCAGAAAAACTCACTCTCCAAAATCCCATTGTCACTCCATCCCTTCTGAGCCTTTTACCCCTTATAAAAATTCAAAAACTGGGTCTACAAGGACATGAGAGTGTAAAAAAATAATGATTTTGAATTTTCTCCTTTACTTTGCTGCTATTCCTGTGAAACACCTAAAGGGTTAACACACTTTCTTAATGTCATTTTTTATACTTTGAGGGGTGCAGTTTTTATAATGGGGTCATTTATGGGGTATTTCTATGAAGGCCCTTCAAATCCACTTCAAAACTGAGCTGGTCCCAGAAAAATTCAGATTTTGAAAATTTTGTCGAAAATTGCTGCTATACTTTGAAGCCCTGTAATGTCTTCAAAAAGTAAAAACATGTCGACTTTAAGATGCCAACATAAAGTAGATATATTGTATATGTGAATCAATATATAATTTATTTGGTATGTCTATTTTCCTTACAAGCAGAGAGCTTCAAAGTTAAAAAAAAAAAAAAAGCTAAATTTTGTGAAGCAGAGTGGGGGAAGTTCTCCCCCGTATGGCTTCAGATGATGTCACACCTGCTGGGGAACACCCTTTCCCAGTCTGTGAATCTGAAAGACTGAGCAGAAAATACAGAGCAATATCAAGGTAGGAAAAAAAATTAAAAAAAAATAAAGGCAGGGGGTGGTTTATCATGATGGGGGCAGTGAACTGGGGGGATTATAACATTTAGCAAGATCATGACAGGTACTCTTTAATAAGGATACTTGTAACAGCCTTTTCGTTACCATCCGTCAGGAGAACTTCTTTTGCTTCCGCAGAAATTGCAACCTATAGGGAAGAAGCAGAAGGGGAAATGGAGTGAGGAAACACTGGCTGCGTGGAAGTAGACCCAGGAGTGACAAGCATTCAGTATCATGCTTCTTCCACTATTTCTCTGTAACAATCTTCAATCTTTTTCATTTTATGTCTGCATTATTTTAATCATTCAATCAAATCAGTCAATACTTTTATCTTTCCATTTGCGGGAGTCTCTATCTTGCTATCATTCTGTTCAGTAATTGCATTGTGACAACGGATGATGGTATTCCGAGAGGCTTTCATTTGCGGGTTCTGTTTATCTAGTAGAACCATCATACCAGGCCTGTCATTCTGCCTTTCAGCCTCTTTCTGTCTGGCTGCCTGGTGCCCTTCATATAACTTTGCATTGCAAGCTGATGGCTTTGTGAGGGTAATTTTTTGTGTGAGCTTGACATCCTCGCACATTGGGCTGTAACCTCAACACATTGTATAAATGCGACAGGTTTGTCAAATGCCAATCAGTGTAACAATATGCCTTTATTTGTCGAGACATAGAAACTTGTCTAATGCACAGGGCTGCAACATAATACACTGCTCAAAAAAATAAAGGGAACACCAAGATAACCAACACATCCTAGATTTGAATGAATGAACTAATCGCATGACATACTTTCGTCTTTACGTAGTTGAATGTGCTGACAACAAAATTACACAAAAATTATCAATGGAAATCAAATTTATCAACCCCTGGAGGTCTGGATATGAAATAACACTCAAAATCAAAGTGGAAAACCACAATACATGCTAATGCAACTTTGATGTAATGTCCTTAAAACAAGTCAAAATGAGTGTCAGTAGTGTGTGTGGCCTCCACGTGCCGTATGACCTCCCTACAACGCCTGGGCATGCTCCTGATGAGGTGGTGGATGGTCTCCTGATGGATGTCCTCCCAGACCTGGACTAAAGCATCCGCCAACTCCTGGACAGTCTGTGGTGCAATGTGGCGTTGGTGGATGGAGCGAGACATGATGTCCCAGATGTGCACAATCAGATTCAGGTCTGGGAAACAGATGGGCCAGTCCATAACATCAATGCCTTCCTCTTGCAGGAACTGCTGACACACTCCAGCCACATGAGTTCTAGCATTGTCTTGCATCAGGAGGAACCCAAGGCCAACCGCACCAGCATATGGTCTCACAAGGGGTCTGAGGATCTCATCTCGGTACCTAATGGCAGTCAGGCTACCTCTGGCAAGCACATGGAGGGCTGTGCGGCCCCCAAAGAAATGCCAACCCACACAATTACTAACCCATCACCAAACCAGTCATGATAGTGGATGTTGCAGTCAGCAGAACGTTCTCCACGGTGTTTCCAGACTCTGTCACCTCTGTCCCATGTGCTCAGTGTGAACCTGCTTTCATCTGTATAGAACACAGAGCACCAGCCACATGAGTTCTAGCATTGTCTTGCATCAGGAGGAACCCAAGGCCAACCGCACCAGCATATGGTCTCACAAGGGGTCTGAGGATCTCATCTCGGTACCTAATGGCAGTCAGGCTACCTCTAGTAAGCACATGGAGGGCTGTGCAGCCCCCAAAAGAAATGCCATCCCACACCATTACTGACCCACCACCAAACCAGTCATGCAGGAGGATGTTGCAGGCAGCAGAACGTTCTTGACGGCATCTCCAGACTCTGTCACCTCTGTCATATGTGCTCAGTGTGAACCTGCTTTCATCTGTGAATTCAGGTAGAAGACAGACATGGTCGCATATCTACAATCTTGCACAATGATCTAATTGCTTCTCAGCATAATTTAAAAAACTAACAGGTTGTTAGTATATACGCTTTGATCAAAAAGTACAAAGCCGACTCGCCACGTCAAGGCCACCTATTTAGAGTGGATCCCTAACGTCCCTAGCATAAAATGGTGTAGCACTGGGCGGCGACCACCACCGTCGCGACACCAGTGCCCACAGGGGGAACGGGGGAACGATCCACTGGCAGAGTGGCCCCAATGCCACTCAAACCAGTCCATGGGTCGCACCTCCCCGCAGACACGGCGCCACGGCAGCAACAGACGCCGCACAGCACCACACCAGTGTGAACAGGGTGCTACAGCTCACTTACCATGCTCTCCCAGTCAGACTGGGAGGCTGCTAGGAAAGAAATGGCCCATGTGTAGCTAACTACTACTTATATAGGGTTGGGCTGAGGGGGTGGGGAAGAGTGCAGACACATGTTCAAACACTGTTGCTGCCGTGGCGCCGTGTCTGCGGGGAGGTGCGACCCATGGACTGGTTTGAGTGGCATTGGGGCCGCTCTGGCAGTGGGTCGTTCCCCCTGTGGGCATTGGTGTCGCGGCGGTGGTGGTCGCCGCCCAGTGCTACACCATTTTATGCTAGGGACGTTATGGACCCACTCTAAATAGGTGGCCTTGACGTGGCGAGTGGACTTTGTACTTTTTGATCAAAACATATATACTAACAACCTGTTAGTTTTTGAAATTATGCTGAGAAGCAATTAGATCATTGTGCAAGATTGTGGATGTGCGACCATGTCTGTCTTCTACCTGAATTCACATTTTGCTTTCATCTGTGAAGAGCACAGGGCGCCAGTGGCAAATTTGCCAATCTTGGTGTTCTCTGGCAAATGCCAAATGTCCTGCACGGTGTTGGGCCCTCATACCACCCTCATGGAGTTTGTTTCTGATCATTTGAGTGGACATATGCACATTTGTGGCCTGCTGGAGGTCATTTTGCAGGGCTCTGGCAGTGCTCCTCCTTGCATAAAGGCGGAGATAGGGGTCCTGCTGCTGAGTTGTTGCCCTCCTACGGCCTCCTCCACGACTCCTGATGTACTGGCCTGTCACCTGGTAGCACCTCCATGCTCTGGACACTACGCTGACAGACACCGCAAACCTTCTTGTCACAGCTCGCATTGATGTGCCATCCTGGATGAGCTGCACTACCTGAGCCACGTGTGTGGGTTGTAGACTCCGTCTCATGCTACTACTAGAGTGAAAGCACCGCCAGCATTCAAAAGTGACCAAAACATTAGCCAGGAAGCATAGGAACTGAGAAGTGGTCTGTGGTCACCACATGTCGAACCACTCCTTTATTGAGGTGTCTTGCTAATTGCCTATAATTTCCACCTGTTTTCTGTTCCATTTGCACAACAGCATGTGAAATTGATTGTCAATCAGTGTTGCTTCCTGAGTGGACAGTGTGATTTCACAGAAGTGTGATTTTACTTGTGAGTTATATTGTGTTGTTTAAGTGTTCCCTTTATTTTTTTGAGCAGTGTATCTTCTGAATACATGACTTGCGAACCGAAGAATGGTCACTGACTCTCCTGAATGGCCGATCTAATTCAAAAGAATCTAATTACCGAGCGGCTCTGGATCATGTTTGTTGGTGTAATAATGACAGCAAAACATTAGCTGCTATATCATGGCGCTCCAACTGTGATTTGCCAGGCTATTCCTGTATTTTAGCAAATGGGACTATAATCTGGGGAGGGAAAAAAGAAAGCTTCAACTATGGCAAGACGTAACATATTGTGGACTGGAATGTCACAACAAGAGATATCGACTACTCTCAAGGAAAAAACGTTTCTCCTCTCCGAGGCAACTATAAAATCAATACGGAACGAAAAGCGAGGCAGCCTAGGAAGATCTCTCAAGACTGCAGCTTGACTGCAGCTGAGGCTGTTGACAGTTCTCTGACCCAGCGGTTGGTGGCAGTGGAACTGTTTCCCCTTTTGTTCCACTCTGTGAATGGAATTGGAATTGAGAAAAAACCTACCATGAGACCAGCCAAGCATGTCATGCCACCCCCTAGCTCACACACAGCAAGGTCCCTGCAAAACAGAAAAGAAACCATACAAATAAGAAGAAAATGGGCAGACATATATATGTTACAAGAACAAGCTGCCATCTGCAGAGGAGGAAGAAGAAGAAGAAAAACACACACAAAAAAATAAAAAATAAAAAGTTGCCAGGAAGTTGTAGGGACACTACCAGGCGACCTCATGGCGTTTTGCGTTTTAAAAATAATTATGATAAAGAAAAGTCACAAAGCAGGCAGAGCCGTGGGGGTCCCCTCATTAGTGTTTGCTGCGACATTACCACCGCTGAGCGAAAAAATCAGAGACTCTTTTTTTTTTTTTTCTGTTCTTTTTCCCTTTCTCCTTTGTCAATAGTATTCTCTATTAAAACTGAAACTTGCTAAAGTAGCGAAATGTAATTGTTAGCACAAAATTGCATGATTAATCCTCTCTCTCTCTCTGTCTTCTTCCTGCAAACAACGCAGAACTTTTGAAACAGTATAAAAAAATGTACAAAAAAAAGAAAAAAAAAGAAAAAAAAAGGAAAATCGTTCACCTCGTTTGTGACTTATTTTTAATTGTTATTTATTTACTTATTTAAATTATTTATTATTTATTTATTTTATTTTTTATGCATTTATTTATTTACATATTTTTGTATTTATTTATTTATTTTTGTATTTATTTATTTTAAATACATTTCAAATTTACTACCTCAAGGCAACTTTGTATTTCGGCCAAGCAAGATCATGTTACCATAAAGAACTGTGTGACTTTACAAAAGAAACCTGGCCAGCATCTCCCCAATGGTTAGGACTACGTCGGGCCTATTAAAATCAAATTGCTTCAGGGCTGGCACGGCACCAGGTATTAAAAGTAAGAAAATACACAGTCTGCTGATATGACCATTGCCAGCAGACACAGCTAAATGATACGGTATTTTTTATTGCATAATGCTCAATAGTTCTAATGACAGAAAAGAGTTGCCGAAATGCCTGTTATTCTCCCTGACCTTCACAATACGCATTGATTGACTGAAGACTCACTTTTGTTTCCCAAAAAATCAAAGTGAAATAAAATGCCTCAAGTGGAAATCAGAATTCTTTGACGTACAGCAAAGCTTGCTGTGCAATATTAGTACCTACAGGCAGTTTAGCATGCCTTGTCAGCAGCAACACCTTGTCACCTTGTACTTTTCCCCCCATACATCATAACCAATCTAATAGAAAGGAGACATTACTACCAAGGTACATGCATGCACTTTATTCTTCACCTGAACAAGTCTTTGTGTTTGAGACAATAGTAGGCCAATACCTCTTCGGAGGGCCAGATACCTACAGAAAAAGAGAGATTAAAAAATGAATGAATAAATAAATAAATAAAAATGGCATAATATATTCATATTCAAGAATGAACAGATCCAGTCTCGAATAGTACTCTCACAGGCAATTACAGACATAGACACAATGTTAGTTTCAGTCACTTCATGTTCTCTCTTTAAAAGGAATGCATTGTCAGAAAATTGCATGTTATTTAAATCAGGGTTTATTATTGTTACAGATTTTTCCCCGAATATTCTGGAGCTGTTACTCTTTATATATTTTTATGTGACTAGTATCATTTAAGAAAAAATCTTAAAACATTTAAAGTGGTTATCCACCATAAAGTGATTTTAGTATGTACCTGGCAGACAGTAATGGACATGCTTAGGAAGGATCTTCACTTGTCTTGGGGCTAAATGGCTATTTTGTGAGATTACCATGACACTGTGTCTAGCTTTTTTCAAACTGGTATTTGCTGTTTGAGTTTTCTTCTTTGCCTACAAATCCCATAATTAAATGTTTCTCCCTCCCATACATCAGCCACCTCACCCATTGAAATATAAATGATCTGCATCCATTCAAAAGACCTGTGGTTTTCAATCAGGGTGCCTACAGCTTACACAGTTACATAGTTCATAAGCTGAAAACAACCAGAGTCCACCAAGTTCAACCTATATCCCTAATGAGTGCCTACTGAGTTGATCCAGAGGAAGGCTAAAAACCCTCATACTAGAGGTAAAAATTCCTTCCGAATAAATCTCTGCATCAACGTTCTGTCCCTATAAATCTAGTATCCATAACCTGTAAGGTAATTACTCTCCAAAAAATGCATCCAGACCCCTTTTTTACTCTTTCACAGTGTTCACCATGACCACCTCCTCCGGGAGAGAATTCCACAGTCTCACTGCTCTTACAGTAAAGAACCCCGGTCTTTGCTGGTGTAGAAACCTTCTTTCCTCTAGACGTAGTGGATGCCCCCTTGTTATAGATACAGTCCTGTGTATAAATAGATCATGGGAGAGATCTCTGTACGGCCCACTGATATATTTATACATAGTTATTAGGTATTTTCTTCCCCGTGTGCATTACCTTACAATTATCAGTGTTGGACCTCATCTGCCACTTCCCAGTCCAAACCTCCAACCTATCCAGATCCATTTGTAACAGTGCACTGTCCTCTATAGTGTTTGCCGCTTTACAGAGTTTATCATCTGCAAAGATTGCTACTTTACTATTCAACCACTCTACAAGGTCATTAATGAATATATTAAATAGAACAGGACCCAAGACTGACCCCTGAGGTACCCCACTAGTAACAGTCACCCAATCAGAATAAGTACCATTAATAACTGTTGCATTAGTTGCAGATTGATCTCTCTCCCTCCACCCACCTATTGAAACAGACAGGCTCCCTGCCATCACCTGACTAGTGATGTCAGGTCTTGGCCGCATTGCAGCCCGGGAAAAATCTGAGACAACCGTCATTTTGTATGCTGTGAAAAACCTGGGCCAACGTTTTCACTCTATTGTACTGCTCTAGAACTTGATAAGAAAGAATAGTAATATTATAGATTGTGCACATCCTTGGTTTCTGGGGAAGGGACTGACTGCCATCCATTTCAGCTGCCATAAAGCACAGAATTGCTACGGTTCAGTCTTTACAAGAGGTATGTATCGCAAGGGAAGCAAAAAAAAAAAAAAAAAAATAACACAGAACTACAATTACGCCACATAGCACGTAAGACACATTTCACAGAAGAAAAAGAACAGAAAGGGTGCGGGAAAAGGGGGTATGGCATGGGCAAAAGAAGGAGTGGCTTAAATTGCAATGCTGTGTGGCATAAATGTGCCAAAATATTGGTGCATTGTTATTGCCTAAAGAAGGCAAAAAAAAAAAGGTCTTTAGATGTGCCAGATTTTGATGAACCTAGGGCATGTGAAGATTGTATGTTAAAGCAGCAGCATATCTTTCACTGGGCCAACAAAGCCCAGGCCTAGGGCAGCGCTTTATCAGGGGGAAATGCTGGTGGCAACATAATGAGTGGTTGGCCTGCAAACTGGTATACTTACTATAGGCCAAGGACTCCTCCTTAGATGTCATCATGCAGAGAGAGCACTCACCAGTGACAACGAACATGGTCGGTTAGGTAGGCTACAAGTGAAGCCCTGTGTCCTGTCGGCGCAGCCTAAGGTCAGGGAGCAGCCTTCACCTTGAACTTTTCCAATCTGCTTGCCTGACAGGGAAGTGTGTGTCTGCCGTTCATGCAAGTCTCTCTGGGCATGGCATGTGCTGGCATTGTGGAGGAGCTGAGAGAAGAGGTGACTGACAGACACAGTTCATACTGCATGGTATCTTAAAGAAAACACACCCAGTCTGAACACAGCGGTTATACAATAGGGTGCATGTAATTACCATATCATTCTCTCCCTATCTCTAGCACCTGCCAGAGGTCTGCTTCACCCGCATGGACCAGCATTGCACCCATTATTTTACCCACAATTTTTTAGTCCCCACAGGGAATTGTTACATGCACTCTTTCGAACACTGTTTAATACAATGCCATAGAAAAGAATTGATCAGTGTTATCAGCATTTTAACACTTTTACATGCTGCGATCAACTTTGATCACAGCATCTAAAAGGATTACTGCCAGACATTTATGATCACACCAACAGCCGGGACTCCGGAATTAGCGGATAAGAGTCCCACACTTACAAGCTGAGCAAGCTTCACAAACCTTAACTGTGTCCAGGGCATACAGGGGCGACCAAATTAAGCCAAGTAGATTACTCTGTAATTTAACTTGCCATTATAGGCTCAAAGGCTGAAGAAAATAAATCCTGGAATACCCCTTTAAGTCTCAAAAAATGAGCCCTCATACCGCCACTTATACAGAAAAATGAAAAAGTTATAGGTCTTCAAAATAGGGGGAAATTAAACGTACTACTTTGGTTAAACAATTTGCAATTTTTTTTTAAGCGCAACAGTAATAGAAAAGTATGTTTTCATGGGTATCATTTTAATTGTATTGACACAAAGAATAAAGAACACATGTCATTTTTACCGTAAATTGTATGGCGTGAAAAGGAAACCTTCCAAAATTAGCAAAATTGCGGTTTTCTTTTTAATTTCCCCACACAAATAGTATTTTTTTGGTTGCGCCATACATTTTATGGTACAGTTAGTCCTTAAGGGGTTAAATTATTCTGTTTACTTCAGCCGATGGTTTAAGGCATGCCGCATCACTCCTGTAGTTTCTCTCAGTGTGCCGATGTGCTGTCCATTGCTATGCTTGTTGTCTGCGACCGTCACCTGAAGTGTTGACACAGTGGAGGTCATCAGGAAAATAGCAGAACAACATGAATGATAAAGGACTGAAGCGGAGTAAAAAAAGTAAATATACTGCACAGTTTGCTATTTATTCAGTAAACTGTTATATCTGAAATGTAGTTCCATTACCAATAAGATTCTATTAAATTTTAAACCTTCAAAAATTGGAAGCTGTGAAGCTTCCACAAGATAGGGGATAAGTGTCTGATCGGGACCCCCTGCAATCTCCCATACGGGGACTCGGAACTGCCACGGCTCTGCGCAGCTAACGCTTGTGTTGTCGACCTCATTTAGAGGTTGGCAGACACGCCCCCTCCATTCATCTCTATGGGAGAGGCGGGGATGCACAAACGTGGCACCTTCGCCTCTCCCATAGAGATACATGGGGGGGGGGGGGCATGTCGGCCAGAGCGTCATACCGTATTTGACACGCCTCCTGTATGGGGAGAGCCGCGGTAGTTCCGTGTTCCCATACGGAACATGGTGGGAGACCCCAGTGGTCGGACACCCAGCAATCAGACATTTATCCCCTATCATGCATATGTCTTCAGCTGCAGTATTCCTTTAAATTAAATCTGTCATCAGTGTCACCTGCACTAACCTGTCGGTACCAAAAGGTAGTGCAGGTGACACTGTTGACAACGCTACTTACCCTGTCCCGTTTCGTGTTGCGATTCTCCCGCAATCTTCTGCGTATCTTCCGTTTCAGGATTGACTGTTTGCTAGCAGCAGCACCAAGCAGAGAACAGCACTGGTAACATCACTAAACTCCGCCCATGCTCCAAGTCGGCCCTGGAATGGAAGCTATGGCAGAAGATTGTGGGAGAACCACAGCACGGAACAGGACCAGGTAAGTATTGTGGTCATCAGTGTCACCTGCACCATCTGTCAGTACTGACAGGTTAGTACAGGTGATACTAATGATACATTTACTTAAACCTGTTAAGGACCAAGGGGTCCTTTCCCCTTCTATAAGGTGGGGCGACTGCCGGGACCCGTGGCTAATAGCGCGCGGAACTGATCACAAAACCGCCCACTATTAACCCTTTAGCTGCGGCGTTCAGAGTTGATGGCCGCGTCTAAAGTGAAACTAAACTACCCCCAGCTAGCTCAGAAGCTGTTCGGGACCACTGTGGTGAAATCGCGGTGTCCCGAACAGCTTTAGGACACAAGGAGGGTCCCCTTACCTGCCTCCTGATGTCCGATCGCAGAACGACTGCTCAGTGCCTGAGATCCAGGCATGAGTAGTCAAGCAGCAGCATCATCGATCAATGGTTTCCTATGAGAAACCATTGATCAATGTAATAGATCAGTGTGTGCAGTGTTCTAGGTCCCTATGGGAGCTATAACATTGCAAAAAAAAAAGTGGAAAAAAAAAAGTTAATAAAGATCATTTAACCCCTCCCCTAATAAAAGTTTGAATCACCCTTTTCCCATAAAAAAAAAAAAAAAAGTGTAAACAAAAATAAACATAAGTGGTATTGCCGCATGCGAAAATGTCCGAATTATAAAAATATATGTTAATTAAACTGCACGGTCAATGGTGTACGCACAAAAAAAAAATCCAAAGTCCAAAATAGCGTATTTTTGGTCACTTTTTATATCATGAAAAAATGAATAAAAAGCGATCAAAAAGTCAGATCAATACAAAAATGGTACCGCTAAAAACTTCAGATCACGTTGCAAAAAATTTACCCTCATACTGCCCCATACAAGAAAAAATAAAAAAGTTTTAGGGGTCAGAAGATGACAATTTTAAACGTATACATTTTCCTGCATGTAGTTATGATTTTTTCCAGAAGTGCGACAAAATCAAACCTATATAAGTAGGGTATCATTTTAATCGTATGGACCTACAGAATAAAGATAAGGTGTCATTTTTACCAAACAATTTATTGCGTAGAAACGGAAGCCCACAAAATTTACAAAATTGTGTTTTTTCTTCAATTTTGTCGCACAATGATTTTTCTTTCCATTTTGCTGTATGACATCAGTCATTTTGGATAAAATGACTGATGCCATTACAAAGTAGAATTGGTGGCGCAAAAAATCATATGGATTTTTAGGTGCAAATTTGTAAGGAGGAAAAAAATTAAAGTGCAAAAACGGAAAAACCCCTGGTCCTTAAGGGGTTAAATTACATGGGTGGTATTAGAGGGTTTTTGTGACTTTGAAATTGAAGGCCCTTTCTTAGGGTAAGCCACCAGTATCACATGGTGTGGGTCAGAATCCTGGCACAATGTTCATTATAAGTAAATACTGGAAAATTAGACTCTATTCACATGGGGTGTGCATCAGAAAAGCTCTTGACATATACTATGAATGTGTCCATAGGCTATAGTGGGTTCGATGTCGGCAGCTGCCTGAAATAGGCTAGACCAGAGAGATAAGATCTGGTTGCTCAAATTCGCTTTATCTGTTGTGAGACAGCAACAGGAATGGTGGTCAGGGATCGCTATATTTCCCCAAGGTATCTGTCCTATGTGCATACCAGGTTTCAAAGAGCGCGTATCCCATATAGGGAAGGCTGAGTGAGTTAGTTAAAGGGGTATTCCAGGAAAAAACTTTTTTTTTATACATCAATTGGCTCCAGAAAGTTAAACAGATTTGTAAATTACTTCTATTAAAAAATCTTAACCCTTTCAGTTCTTATGAGCTTCTGAGGTTAAGGTTGTTCTTTTCTGTCTAAATGCTCTCTGATGACACGTCTCGGGAACCGCCCAGTTTAGAAGAGGTTTGCTATGGGGATTTGCTTCTAAACTGGGCGGTTCCCAAAACACGTTTCATCAGAGAGCACTTAGACAGAAAAGATCAACCTTAACTTCAGAAGCTCATAAGTACTGAAAGGATTAAGATTTTTTTAATAGAAGTAATTTACAAATCTGTTTAACTTTCTGGAGCCAGTTGATATATATATATATAAAAAAAAAAAAAAACGCTTTTTCCTGGATAACCCCTTTAAAATCACTGGTGAGTCTTACTTGCTAGGGACTTTTGGTGAGTCCTGTTATCAGGCCTGGATTTTTATGTAATAAAAGGCAGTATTGGTAGTGGGGCCTCTGTCCAGATTTGTAGGTTGGCCCCAAGTCGGCAAAGGTGCTAGGCCAATTATTACTGGGCTTATAAAAAGTGTAACCAAGTTTATAGTGAACCCAAGTTTACATGAGCAGCTAGTGCTTAGAAAAGCAGGTTTTGTTTTTGTGGCAGTGTGAATATGGCTGCATACTGTGCATACTGTGTTTTACAAAAAAGAGCATTTAACTGCTGTGTAATGCATTTTGCCCATCTCTACTGAGCTATACCCCCACACTGTCTATACATTGCCCATACACATTAGACAATTGCCGGCTGAACCTGCCAATTTCAGCCAAGCAACGAATGTGAATGGGGGCCTCCCAACTCATCTACAGATAATGTAGGGGAAAAGAAGGATCAGGCATGTTACATTTCATCTGTCCCATCCTTTTGGTCTTGGGGAGATTAGCTGCCACCAGAGAAAACTAGCAGTGGCTTAACTCACCCCCTCTATTCTCAACACATTAACGCTCAGCCAAATGTATGAGGGGATCAGGATAGACACCTGTCAGCCAAACATTTTTCATGCATGGTTACCTTTACAGAACAGCTCTTGGTTCTGCCTCATAGAGTTGGACCTTATAGCATGGACCACCCTTCATGACATCTGTACAGATTAGTGGGGCACATGAACCAGAGATGTCCTTACAAGACAACCCCATTAATAAAATTTCACACCTGTATTAATGTTAAAGCGTACCCATCAGATCCAACAAAAACATTTTTTTTTTTAAATATATCACTCAGTACTTAATCCTGGCCATTAGCAAAGCTACAACTCCTAGCTTGTCCTCACTGACAGTAACGGGACACAAGCTGACAGTGGGAGGATTTTTCCTTCAGCTGTGAGCCCTGCACTCACAGCTGTCAATCAAGGAAGTGTGTCCATGACATAGATGATGATGCATGGACACAGCAGGACTAGTATGCGTCCAAGCAGGCATGGGGGGCAGTTGTTTGACTGGATTTTTTTGTATGAAATACTGAACATTTTCTAATGAAAGCAATTGCAAAACCTATTGGTTATACATATCAAAAGTTTTTGTATCAGACAGTGCCCATTTAAGTGGTAATCTTAAAACGTGTTCAGCCTGAAGCTTATAAATATAAATTATGAATTATATCTTAATCGTCTATTCGCACATACATTATTCTGTGCAGAGTTGTTGCGCAGGATTTTCTGCGGCAGATTTCAATGTAAACTGAACACAGCTTGAAATCCTGCGCATCAAATCTGCGAAGAATACTGTACGTGTGAATAGACCCTAAGCAAATAATAATAGGAGTCAACAAAGGGTTCTATGACTATATAAAAGCACAAAGTTGTAGATAGATTGCGTAAATCCAGGTTACATTATTAGTTAGGATACACAACATAACGTATGCTGGGAGCTACCAATTTATCATTAGTAGATAGGAAACCATTATCCTTTCCAAACAAAAAAATCTGTCTGGTAAGGAAAAAAAATAAATAAATCTGCACCATCGGAGGTGTGTATTATGATCTTCTGCAAGGTGTAATATACAATCAGGCAGCCTAGGAACCTATTCAATAGAGGGATCGCATCACTTGTCAGTCAGTGCTGGGTATAGTGATCTGTGAAGACATGAGCATCATCTATGTTACACCGCTCATCTCTGTATGATCGTAGGGTTCTGATGTGATGTTTATACAAATATAAATTTTTTCGATAAGTCAATGGACAATCACAATTTGCGCATTTTACCTAATCGTAATCACTCTGTATCCCAGTATTCCCCTCATTTCTTCCACACATCTGCTGGTAACCAAAAAAGGTCTAAGCATTTGCTGTTCCTCTGTGCTCTAATAGTTAAACGTGATGAGCGATAGTTTTCCTGTGTCACGTATACAGCCTGGTAATAGAGAACAGTAACCGAGCTCATGAAACGTTCTGCTCGCTCACATTATTTGCACGTCTGCCGCATGCCTGCAATACGAAAGAAAAGACTCTTAGTGAGAAGGAATTGAGAAGCTTTCTATCTCACTCACTGGATTACAGATAACTTCCTAACGTTGTGTGGTTTGCTTCTCAAAACCAATGGAGTGGGGAGATAGAGGTTCTGGTAGAGGGCTATGAGCTTTTCAGAAACAGAAACCCGAGAATCTCATTTACTACTAATCTATATACTGCTAACAACCACACTGATATAGAACCAATACACCACTATACCAATACAGCATACGCAATATATCAAGAATGGACTTGGTTACTAAGATATTAAAAGCCAAACTCTGCATTTAAACTTCATCCCTCAGACTTCCCTAGAAGGGCCCTGAACTGGCCTCTTTGGATAGGGTTTATATAACCACTAGCCTTTTTGTAGCATCATTTGCATGATCGTCTCAGCAAAATCGGGACTGTTGGGAAGTCTATTGGTATATATCAGTGTATATTGTATGTCCAATCTCTAAAACCTCTTTTCTTGTCTCTAGTGATCAGTTGACGGGTGCAGATTTGGCATCTGAAACCCATGGTGGAGAAGCTGCAGGTATCTGCACCTTTCACCTTTATGGGCCACAAAGGAGTCCTCTTCAATAAGATGTCCATATAAAGCAACAATAACTTGGCCCTTGACAGATACAGAATTGGTCACCTGAAGGCATGGACTAATATAAAATTTAGACTTAGATGGCCTTACGTATCATATACAACCTCAAAGTAACAATGTACAATTCTGTGGTAGGAGTTCTACTGTACTTCAGTGTACAAAGATTTTCATTGTGCATTCTGCATATTAATATGGCACCATTAAGAGGTATCAGAAGTACATAGAATACCTATGGCTCCAGAACATAGAACTGCAGGGACTTCTTGTTGAACTGTATTCTATACACCCTTCTGCACACACCTCTGCCACGTCTATGTGGTCATGCACACAATTTGTATGCACAAAGCAGGAACCAGATTTGGAAACAGGGCTCAGTGATGGAAGCCGAGCCCTGACTGTCAATCAAGCAGGGACAGGGATGGGAAGGGGAACCTGGAAGAGTTCCAGCCCTCAGCACTTCAGGGGCTTGGGAACATCTCTTTGGCACTTGGCACCTTAAAATAAAAGTACCGTATTTATCTAAGTTACAGAACTACAGACAGTTGTATTAAAGGTACCATGTGTCTCCTTGCCCTAACAGCATATAACAAGGTCAGCAGTTTGGAACAGAAATTGCATCTGACAGATTCCCTTTAACCCCTTAAGGACCGAGCCCTTTTTCACCTTAAGGACCGGAGCGTTTTTTGCAATTCTGACCACTGTCACTTTAAACATTAATAACTCTGGAATGCTTTTAGTTATCATTCTGATTCCGAGATTGTTTTTTCGTGACATATTCTTCTTTAACTTAGTGGTAAAATTTTATGGTAACTTGCATCCTTTCTTGGTGAAAAATCACCAAATTTGATGAAAAAAATGAAAATTTTGCATTTTTCTAACTTTGAAGCTCTCTGCTTGTAAGGAAAATGGATATTCAAAATATATTTTTTTTGGGTTCACATATACAATATGTCTACTTTATGTTTGCATCATAAAATTTATGAGTTTTTACTTTTGGAAGACACCAGAGGGCTTCAAAGTTCAGCAGCAATTTTGAAATTTTTCACAAAATTTTCAAACTCGCTATTTTTCATGGACCAGTTCACGTTTGAAGTGGATTTGAAGGGCCTTCATATTAGAAATGCCCCATAAAATACCCCATTATAAAAACTACACCCCCCAAAGTATTCAAAATGACATTCAGTAAGTGTATTAACCCTTTAGGTGTTTCACAGGAATAGCAGCAAAGTGAAGGAGAAAATTCAAAATCTTCATTTTTTTACACTCGCATTTTCTTGTAGACCCAATTTTTGAATTTTTGAAAGGGGTAAAAAGGAGAAAATTTTTACTTGTATTTGAAACCCAATTTCTCTCGAGTAAGCACATACCTCATATGTCTATGTTAATTGTTCAGCGGGCGCAGTAGAGGGCTCAGAAGGGAAGGAGCGTCAAATGGTTTTTGGGGGGCATGTCACCTTTAGGAAGCCCCTATGGTGCCAGAACAGCAAAAAAACACACATGGCATACCATTTTGGAAACTAGACTCCTCAGGGAACGTAACAAGGGGTAAAGTGAACCTTAATACCCCACAGGTGATTCACGACTTTAGCATATGTAAAAAAAATTATTATTTTTTTACCTAAAATGCTTGGTTTCCCAAAAATTTTACATTTTTAAAAAGTGTAATAGCAGAAAATACCCCCCAAAATTTGAAACCCAATTTCTCCCGATTCAGAAAACACCCCATATGGGGGTGAAAATTGCTCTGCTGGCGCACTACAGGTCTCAGAAGAGAAGGAGTCACATTTGGCTTTTTGAAAGCAAATTTTGCTCTGGGGGCATGTCGCATTTAGGAAGCCCCTATGGTGCCAGAACAGCAAAAAAAAAAAAACACATGGCATACCATTTTGGAAACTAGACCCCTCGGGGAACGTAACAAGGGGTAATGTGAACCTTAATACCCTACAGGTGTTTCACGACTTTTGCATATGTGAACATTTTTTATTTTTTTTTACCTAAAATGCTTGGTTTCCCAAAATTTTTACATTTTTAAAAAGGGTAATAGCAGAAAACACCCCCCAAAATTTGAAGCCCAATTTCTCCCGATTCAGAAAACACCCCATATGGGGGTGAAAAGTGCTCTGCTGGCGCATTACAGGTCTCAGAAGAGAAGGAGTCACGTTTGGCTTTTTGAAAGCAAATTTTGCTCTGGGGGCATGCCGCATTTAGGAAGCCCCTATGGTGCCAGGACAGCAAAAAAAAAAACACATGGCATACCATTTTGGAAACTAGACCCCTCGGGGAACGTAACAAAGGGTTAAGTGAACCTTTATACCCCACAGGTGTTTTATGACTTTTGTATATGTAAAAAAAAAATTTTTTTTTTACCTAAAATGCTTGTTTTCCCAAAAATGTTACATTTTTAAAAAGGGTAATAGCAAAAAATACCCCACTAAATTTGAAGCCCAATTCCTCCCGAGTACGGCGATACCCCATATGTCGCCCTAAACTGTTGCCTTGAAATACGACAGGGCTCCAAAGTGAGAGTGCCATGCGCATTTGAGGCCTACATTAGGGATTGCTTCGGGGTTGACATAGGGGTATTCTACGCCAGTGATTCCCAAACAGGGGGCCTCCAGCTGTTGTAAAACTCCCAGCATGCCTGGACAGTCAGTGGCTATCTGGCAATACTGGGAGTAGTTGTTTTGCAACAGCTGGAGGCTCCGTTCTGGAAACAGTGGCGTACCAGACGTTTTTCATTTTTATTGGGGAGGGGAGGGGGGCTGTGTAGGGGTATGTGTATATGTAGTGTTTTTTACTTTTTTTTATTTTATTTTGTGGTAGTGTAGTGTAGTGTTTTTAGGGTACAGTCACACGAGCGGGGGTTCACAGTAGTTTCTCGCTGGCAGTTTGAGCTGCGGCAGAAAATTTGACGCAGCTCAAACTTGCAGCCGGATACTTACTGTAATCCTCCGCCCATGTGAGTGTACCCTGTATGTTCACATTGGGGGGGGGGGGGGACATCCAGCTGTTGCAAAACTACAACTCCCAGCATGGACGGTCTATCAGTGCATGCTGGGAGTTGTAGTTTTGCAACCGCTGGAGGCTCCGTTTTGGAAACAGTGACGTACCAGACGTTTTTCATTTTTATTGGGGAGGGGAGGGGGGCTGTGTAGGGGTATGTGTATATGTAGTGTTTTTTACTTTTTATTTTATTTTGTGTTAGTGTAGTGTAGTGTTTTTAGGGTACAGTCGCACGGGCGGGGGGTTCACAGTAGTTTCTCGCTGGCAGTTTGAGCTGCGACAGAAAATTTGCCGCAGCTCAAACTTGCAGCCGGATACTTACTGTAATCCTCCGCCCATGTGAGTGTACCCTGTACGTTCACATTGGGGGGGGGGGGGGGAGAAACATCCAGCTGTTGCAAAACTACAACTCCAAGCATGTACGGTCTATCAGTGCATGCTGGGAGTTGTAGTTTTGCAACAGCTGGAGACACACAGGTTGTGAAACACCGAGTTTGGTAACAAACTCAGTGTTTTGCAACCAGTGTGCCTTCAGCTGTTGCAAAAGCTACAACCCCCAGCATGTACGGACAGCGGAAGGGCATGCTGGGTCTTGTAGTTATGCAACAGCCGGAGGCATACTACATTGGCTGGGGATGCTGGGGATTGTAGTTATGCAACAGCTGGAGACACACTGGTTTACTACTTAACTCAGTGTGCCTTCAGCTGTTGCAAAACTACAACTCTCAGCAGTCACTGACAGCCAACGGGCATGCTGGGAGTTGTAGTTATGCAACCACCAGATGCACCACTACAACTCCCAGCATGCACTTTAGCTGATTGTGCAAGCTGGGAGTTGTAGTTACACAACAGCTGAAGGTACACTTTTACATAGAAAGAATGTGCCTTCAGCTGTTGCAAAACTACAAGTCCCAGCATGCCCATAAGGGCATGCTGGGAGTTGTGGTGGTCTGCCTCCTGCTGTTGCATAACTACAGCTCCCAGCATGCCCTTGTTGCATGCTGGGAGCTGTTGCTAAGCAACAGCAGGAGGCTGTCACTCACCTCCAACGATCCTCGCTGAACCAGGTCAGTCCCTCGTCGTCTCCGCCGCCGCCGCTGCTCCTGGGGCCCCGATCCCAACAGGGACGCCGGGGATCGGGGTCCCCAGCACCGGGGGTCGTCTTCCCGCACCCGCTCACGTCCTCCGAAAGAGGGGCGGAGCGGGTTGCGGGAGTGACACCCGCAGCAGGCGCCCTGATTGGTCGGCCGGTAATCCGGCCGACGAATCAGGGCGATCGTGAGGTGGCACCAGTGCCACCTCACCCCTGCTGGCAATGGCTGTTCGGGGCCGTCTCTGACGGCCCCGATCAGCCAGTAATTCCGGGTCATCGGGTCACTGGAGACCCGATTGACCCGGAATCTGCCGCAGATCGCTGGACTGAATTGTCCAGCGATCTGCGGCAATCGCCGACATGGGGGGACATAATGACCCCCCTGGGCGATATGCCGGGATGCCTGCTGAACGATTTCAGCAGGCATCCGGCTCCGGCTCCCCTCCGGCTAGCGGTGGGGGCCGGAAATGCTCAGGGCGTATCCATACGCCCTCGGTCCTTAAGGACTTGGAAACGGGGGCGTATGGATACGCCCTATGTCCTTAAGGGGTTAAAGGAGTACTCCGGTGAAAACATTTTTTTTAATCAACTGGTGTCAAAAAGTTAAACAGATTTGTAAATTACTTCTATTTAAAAAACGTAACCCTTCTAATACTTATCAGCTGCTGTATGCCTCGCAGGAAGTTCTTTTCTTTTTTAATTTCTTTTCTGTCTGACCACAGGGCTCTCTGCTGTCCACAGCAGGAGAGGTTTGCTATGGAGATTTGCTCCTACTCTTGACAGTTAGCATACAGTTGCTGATAAGTACTGGAAGGGTTAAGATTTAGAAGTAATTTACAAATCTGTTTGTGGTCATGACATCAGAGGAAACGCATTTCTTTTTTGGATTTCTCTTTAGTATACAGCCCCTAAAAAGTACTGGAAGGATTAAGATTTTTTAATAGAAGTGATTTACAAATCTGTTTAACATTCTGGCACCAGTTGATTTAAAAAACAATTGTTTTTCACCGAAGTACCCCTTTAATATTGAGATAGTGTCTGCTCACAGATCTGTGGTGATAATGGTTTGGTTAGTGCTCTGCAGACATGTGCTATGTTTGCCCTAGTCCAGTCTGTCCATGTGGGTTTAAGCATTTTGATTTTGGAAGTTTAAAGGGGTACTCCTGTGGAAACCTTTTTTTTTTTTTTTTTAAATCAACTGGTGCCAGAAAGTTAAACAGATTTGTAAATCACTTCTATTAAAAAATCTTAATCCTTCCAGTACTTTTTAGGGGCTGTATACTAAAGAGAAATCCAAAAAAGAAATGCGTTTCCTCTGATGTCATGACCACAGTGCTCTCTGCTGACCTCTGCTGTCCATTTTAGGAACTGTCCAGAGCAGCATATGTTTGCTATGGGGATTTTCTCCTGCTCTGGCCAGTTCCTAAAATGGACAGCAGAGGTCAGCAGAGAGCACTGTGGTCATGACATCACAGGAAATGCATTTCTTTTTTGGATTTCTCTTTAGTATACAGCCCCTAAAAAGTACTGGAAGGATTAAGATTTTTTTAATAGAAGTGATTTACAAATCTGTTTAACTTTCTGGCACCAGTTGATTTAAAAAAAAAAGTTTTCCATGGGAGTACCCCTTTAAGGCAGAATTCTACCTTTTTCGGTCATGTTGTTATCAGAAATTTTTGTCAGTCTGTGTGGTCCAGTTATGGGTTTGTTGTTTTATCTGACGCAACCTGCATGACTACTACCTCTGCAAGCATCTCGTGGTGAGTTGCCATTTTTTTTGCTTCTGCCATTTGCTACAAGCTTTCATGAATTTCTTGTGCGACTGCTGACTGGTAGCACTTTTCAAAGTCCTGGGGGTATCTAAGAAATGGGGGCCCTTGTTGGACCCGGGAAAGGCAAGAAGAAGCCTGGTTCTGCAGTCTATAGACCTGTCAGCATCTTTACATAACTATAATGATTCCACCCCTACGCCCCCCCTAGCCTTCCATGCATTCCCTACCACTCCTGTTGTCCCCATGTGTACTGGCAGCATTGCTGATATTACTATGAGTGGACAAACAAAATCCTCCAGTGGAGAAACAAATGGACATGTAATTTCCCAACAGCAGCCATTGCCTGGGAAATAGAGTATTACATTAAAAATATTAAATCACATAATACATGGATAGGGTGAATCCGCCATTGTTAGAACAACAATTCATGTCGCTCTCTGTATTGTCTATTTACACTAATAGGTTATAGAGAATAGGGGTGTCTTCACTAGACAACACCTTTAAGGACTTATCGACTGGTAATTTGGGGTGAAATTTGTTACTATATTTGATCCTAAAGAATGATTTGATCAGACGAAAATAGTTTTTACAAATTTTCTGTTACTAACTATGGGAAGTTCTTACCCCTTTAACATGAACCAGAATATTTTTTCTGCTCATAAAATAGTAACAATGGCAGTCTCGTGTGATAATCGTCTACTTGATGGGGGTGACATCCGAAATCATTTACTGCACTGTACGACCATACAAGATGGATAAAATTAATGCATTTGTATTGTAAAGTCTACAGAAAGGGTTTTCGGAGATCACATGACAGCTCAAAGGCTATTTTGCATATATAATTCATGGCTACCTTGACAAATCTAATAGATGAAATTGTATGTCTATCATCCATAGACACGCTGTATTTTAAAGCGCATCTCTACAATTAGTAAATGATGTTCTTTATAAAGATAGGGAGCGACAATTCATTTGTCCTGCACATTATGCATTAAGAATCCATTTTTTTCCTATTGGCATTAAAACTAATTAATTACATTTTATAGCCATATACAAATTGTATTCCATATTTCATAAGGGGGATACTTATGCCGGGCTTTACTGCATTATAATTAATATTCAATCTATAAGATACATACAAAATCTATATATATAAAACTCAATGTGTGTGTGTGTGTGTGTGTATATGTGTGTATGCGTGTGTATGTGTGTGTATATGTGTATGCATGTGTATGTGTGTACATTCCAGCATCACGTCCAAACCGCTAAAGATATTAACATGAAACTTGGCCACATGTTACTGATATGTCAACAACAAACATAGGATAGGTGATTTAACCCTTACCCACCCCTGTTTGCCAGGGTCAGGGTTTTTATTTAAAGTCCGATACAAGTCTATGGGAAATTTATGTTACTGCATAATTTCCAAACAGCTGGAGATATTTCGATAATACTTGGTCACGTTACTTATAAGTCAAATAAAAATATATCATAGTTAAATTAACCCCTAGCCTGCCCCCGTATGTGAAGGATGGGGTATTCGTTTCAAGTCCCATGCAAGTATGTAGGACTTCTTGCGCCTTACTCCACAAGCTCCGCTCTGCATCTCCTGGCGAATGTGTCAGTCCGGCTGGTAAGCCACACCCCATGTCCCAAAGACGCCCACCTTTTAAGCCACACCGCTTTTATTTTCAGTTTACAATATCTTTACCACAATGCAGCCAAACCTGAGGACGGGATATGAGGATTAGAAATGAGGATTAGCTATGCGGTTGGGATATGAGGACAGGATATGAGGAAGGGATATGGGGACGGGATATGAGAATAAAATATGAGGACAGGATATGAGGTCAGAATATGAGGAGGGGATTTCTAGTCGGGATATGAGGAGGGGATATGGGGTCAGGATTTTGGGATGGGATATGAGGACAAAAGCTTCCTCCTTTGTTGCTTTTCCCCCTCAAGGATAAGGTAGGAAAAAACGGGCAGCGCCGGGTACTCAGCTAGTAAAAAAAAAAATTGAAGCAGCAAAAAAAACAAAAAAAATAAAAAAAAAAACACCTACAATCACATACAAAACCTAATAAACACTTCAACAATTACATACTTAAATGCAGGCCTTCTGGAACTATATTTTAGAACAGTAAAAAAGAATATATTTGATTACTGTACACAAATGAAAATAAGTATAGGGTGTGCTTTTTGTTTCTGAGTAGCCGCCATTAAAATTCCAATACGTAGATGAGCTGGTTCATTTGACTTAAATGTGGCCTAAATTTTAAACACATAGCACAACTACCTCTATTGTGTTGGTTCCTTAGAAAATTTACAAGAGAGCAGTCATAATGATAGATTACATTAAATTTACCAAACAATACTCTTGATTTTTGTCATTTAAATAAATAAAAAAAAGGTAAAATTCTTATATAGGGGACTAGCACAAGCCATGATCTGTATGCCTCTGTATGAAATTCGAGGCATACTAAAGTACAGTTGAGAACTCATGCACTTCTACGGCATCCTATTAAAGTTTGGTAGAAAACAGAACCGTAATATGGAGTATATTAGCCATTACAGTCATAAACTGTCAGCCATTAATATCATACGTTTTGCTGACCACATATATTTCATAGTGTTAGTGCTCTATGAACCAGAAAAAAGTCACTAAGTATCATTAGTAAAGCAGAAAAAAATCCCCTCAATAAGTGCTGCATTGGTGTGGAATGTAAGGACCAGAAATTAGGAATAATGTCCAAAGAATTTTACCAATAACGCGTTTTGGGTAGAGGACCCTTCGTCATACTGGCACAGTATGGCGATCTGACGAAGGGTCCTGTACTCGAAATGCGTTATTGTTTAATAAATATCAAGGCCACATCAAGGACAGAAACAATACCACGGTCAGAGTTCAGGAGCAAGGTAAATACACGGTGATATTGCCATAGGCTGAAACAGAATACAAGGCAACATCCAAAGACAGGAGGTCAGGGTAGCGTAATATAGTCCACAATAGATCCCCAATATAACATGTGTGAGCTCAGACGTATCTGTGAGGACAGAATGTGTTTAAATGTGCAACCATTCAGGAAGCATGGCATGCCAGAATAGAGACTGGTTAGCTCAGTGTTCCCACAACCTTGTAAGCTATTCAGCCCTGCTGTCAGGCCACAGCAGCCGAGCGTCACTGTGAGCACCAAAAAAGTTGTGAAGAAGGGATTGTTGCTGGAACGCAGTACACTACACAGGCTCCCTTATTACAGTGATGTATGACACATTCTGAAATGCTTCAGTGTTTTAGAGAAACCATGTTTACAACACGGGTAAGGATCAGCGCACTGAGTCATTTGATGGTATCCAAAGGCTTCTCCCTGACTGTTACTTCTCTCCTTATACCCAAACATGGAGATCTATCAATAAAGATCAGCTGGGCAGGGTGAAGCTACCAGGAACCATGCTGATGACTCCGAGCCCTATTCCTGGCCAGTGGTATAACTATTCAAACTTAAGTGTACAGGGACACCGATTCTATGGAACCAAAAAGCAAAGGAAAGTGAGGTAAGGCACAGTGGAGGACTTATAGTCCAGAGTGGGTGCACAAGCTCCAGGGGTCTGACTCAAGATCCCAGATAATTGAAGAAAACACGGAAGAAGCGGCACTCCAGGGATTGTAATCCAAGAAATTGATTTATTCACCCATCAGTGAGATGCAACGTTTCGATCCACAATCCGGATCTTTATCAAGCTTGATAAAGATCCGGATTGTGGATCGAAACGTTGCATCTCACTGATGGGTGAATAAATCAATTTCTTGGATTACAATCCCTGGAGTGCCGCTTCTTCCGTGTTTTCTTCTGATTCTATGGAACCTATGCAGGGGTGCAATGTTTTGTGACATGGATTAATAAATACTAATAATTTTGCAACTACACATCTAGTGGTATGCTGACTGCTTTTCAGTGTTATAACTAAAGTTTCCCTCTGCAGCATTTTATAGTGAATCCTACATCACTATAATAAGGGAGCCCATCCCTGTCTTATGATGCTCATGGCTGGGGTAGCATGAAAATGATAACAGATTCCCTTTTGGGAAGTACCCACAGTGTTAACTATTAGTCCCATAGAGATTTAAAACCAAGATTCTTATAGGACAACACTTTTATAGGAATGTAGCTGCCTCTGCATTCAGCCAATCACCAGGTCGGCTTGATTTCAAGAGATTTCTAGAGGTTGACATAATGAAGTAACCTCTTCAAGGACAATTTTTTTTTTACCATTGTCATGTTCTGAAACCCATCACTCTCTTTCTTACCTATAGGTTTACTGTTTTTTAAATTGTTCATAAAAAAAAACCCTTAAGCCAGGATTAAGATTGCAGCTTCCTCCTTTACAGGAGCTATGATGAGTTGCTACGATCTGTTCCGTGATGGATTCCAATGACTCAGTATTGGAATCCTGGCTGAGGAGAACTTACTAAAGTCTGACACAGCCTAAGAGTAGTTAATCTGTAGTGTCAGTGGAGGTCCAGGAGCTGAGATTCCAAAAACTTCTAAAATAAAGTGGATACCATCAGCTTCTCTCGACAAATGGGAGAGAAATTGTTGGGAGGCAAAAGGGCCCAGTGATCTGATAAGTTATGCAACATCTTCATTATTGCAATCTAAGGGATTTTAGGCCATTGGATGCCCTCTAATATATCTTTTGACATGCCAGATGATTTTTGTACACATCTGATACTAATGAACTGGTTGTATACTCATAATTACCTTTGCCTTTTATGGCCATTAATATGTTTTCCTCTATTAACAAAACAACTCCTGATTAATGGATATTTGCTCCAGTAGTTGAAAAATGTATCTTATATTTTTCAAAAATTGTAACCTAATTTTTGTCATATTAGGTATGAGTGGTTGTCAGCCGAAAATGGGCAGAGTACACACATGGCAATATTCAGGGACATTGAAAGAACTGGAGATCGTAACTAGACACCATGAAGAAAGAACGGTTTGGATAAAGTTTATAAGCCACCAGTAAATGAACCTTACATTCATCTTGGCAGTAGGAAAAAAAAAAGCATTTCCTTCTGTAAATTATCATTAGTCAGAGACTGGATTTGGATGATCTGTTTGGAAGCATTTATATTTTTGTATAGTTTCAGAAAGAACATGGCGATTTTCAACTTTTATATTATTTTGCAAATAGTTGACAACAAATGTCACTGTGCAAGAACAATATGCAGGCTCCTTGCTCTCCATTATTTAATTTACCTATGGCATGGAGCCCACCAAGATTTGCACCCTTGTTGGCTTGAAAGGGTTATCCAGCATAAGGTGATTTTAGTACGTACCTGGCAGGCAGTAATGGACATGTTTAGGAAGGATCTGTGCTTGTCTTGGGGCTAAATGGCTATGTTGTGAGATTACCTTAACACTATGGCTAGCTGTTTGTGAACCAGTATTTCCTGTTTGACTTTTCTTTTTTTGACTACAAATCACACAATTCCATCTTCCTCCCTCCCACACATCAGCCACCCCACCAATTGAAACATAAATGAACTGCATCCATTCAAATCAGTGTGTTTTTCAACCAGGGTGCCTACAGCTGTTGCATTAGTTGCAGATTGATCCCTCCACCCATTGAAGCAGACAGGCTCCCTGTCATCAGCTGACTAGTGAATCAGGTATCGGCCACATTGCAAGCTGGGAAAAATCTGAGACAACAGTCATTTTGTATGCTGTTAAAAATAAATATTGGAGTGAAAATCACAGAAGAATTGTGAGAAAACCATCACACACAGGTACGGACACTATGTTATGAACTATACTAACTGTACAGCCCCTGTAGCACAGTCAAATAAAAAAAATTCCTGGAATATCCCTTTGAGACCTCTTTTCCCTGATATTCAATGGTTTGATGTTCTGTCTGTTCCAGAGTTTTAGGCTGAACATCACTGGTCTTACACATATATCTTTACCATCCTAGGAATGTGTCTTCTATGCTTGGAGACTGTATGAGGTGTAACTCCGGAAGAACCTCTCAAGGACAAGTTCAACAGTTGACTTGCGCAACGGTGTCCGTGGGCCCATTTTTCTCATATATCTACATTCATATCTATCTATGTATATATATATATATATATATATATATACACAGACACACACATATACACACATATATTAAGGAAACTTGAAAGGCGCAGAAATGATATGTAGCACAGAGAAAACAACCATATCACACAGAAAAAGAACCAACTGGCTCATCAAAGCAAATCATCAGATTTGTGTGTTTTCCAAATGAAAAATGACAGAACGTGGACTTCTAGGCACTTACAGTGACCATGATCCCGCCGCAAACAACAAATTAGACTTTTAAATGCACATGGCATTGTAGATGTAAATTACAAAATTTTACATTCAAGTATATTAAAACATCTCTTCCAAAATGATTACCAGTTGTGAAAAGCAGACACCCTTATCACTTGCTGTCAGTTGTTCTAGTCTAGTTAAGCAATAATGTGCTAAAACTGCTCCTTTGTTTTGTGGAAGAATTTTGGCAATAGAAGAAATGAACACTCGTTTTATACAAACTCGCTCTGCTTTTCGTTGCTTTGATGGGTGGGGGGGTGTGGGGGGGAGCAGCTGCCTGTTTTTCATTTTCTGCCGAGTAGCAAAACCCATCAGTATAATAAGCAGCTTAGGTGCATCCATCCACAGCAACTGTAAGGCTATAGGACTATTCGTTCAAAACCAATCCTTGGTTTAATTTTAACAAAGATGTGTAGGACATATTTGAAAATGTGTTATTACGGGTCTTCAGAAAATGCCCACCATTTCTTATTATTTCCTTTTCCTTTTAATGCCGTTTTGGTAAACCTCGGGAGCAAGTCTTAGAAAACTTGGAAGTTCGAAAACTTCTGCATTGAAGGAAAAAAAGAAAAAAGCCTTTATATCCAACGAGGGAAGAGTGGTTGTGCCGCCAGGGGGTTAAAACATACCCTACATTGTATAATGCTACTGTATCTACCTTAATATTATCTTCTCTATCACTTGACATGAGGAAAATACATAATTTCTTCAATAAAGAAATCTTTAGAGCATTTTTCTTTTCCCCATTATAAATGCTATAATTTACATTATACAATTACACTTCATTAGACATACATCACGCGTGGTCTTTTATTAAAGGTGTAATTCATTTTAACTACTTCAAAGAATTATTTATGAAACTGTTTTTTTTTCCCTTCAATACAATTCTAAAAATTATTTCAGCGCTATGGAAAAATACGCTGTATTTAAATAAGAAAGACAGAAATCCTGTACATTTCCTAATTCCATACACAGCCGCTCTTAGGTATTGTAATAATATGTAGAATTTCAAAACACGTCTAAAAGCATTCATTAACCACTTCAATATAAATCACACCTTTACATTCTAAAAGGACAACAACACTTTAGGCTTTAATGTAATATTTTTTTTCGCTATTAAAAGCCCTGAGACGTTATTACTATTTTGGTTCAATACAGAGTTCTAGGCACTGCAGAGCGAAGCCTTTCAGATGATTTCAACATTAACTAAGAAGTCAGATAATTCTTAATCCGTCTCTCTTGCAGATCCAATAATAGATAAGGAAGCATCTTAGCATGATCAACTAGCAATCTCGACAGTAAGAGTGGCAGGATACCTGAATTTAGAATTAACAAATGTATTTTCATATTATCTGATTGAAACAAACCTGTGTTATTCAGTCAGTGGAAGAAGAAAAAATGGAAAGACGTTTGGGTTGATAGCAACGACATACGGATATTATTTCGACAAGAAAATGCACTCTGATTAATTCCTGGAGCAATTCATGGACTTGAGATTTTGAAGTTATGTAAAATAAATATATTCTTTTGGGAGCTTAGATAGTATTTTGAAGGTTGCCCCTGGGGTATCAGTTTTTGCACAAGCTACAATGTTGTTGGATATTCTTTCGTAGGTACAAAAGAAAAGTTGCTTTGTGTGAGATAACACCAGAACTACCACAGAGGGCTGTTCAGCACCACATGTTCTCGCCCATCTGTTTGTTCTGCCATCTAACTCTTGGTTTTACCCATCAGGCAATCCAATAAGATCAAACAGTTTCCATATTTTGACTTTACGCTCATTGCTACATCCATGTTGTATGGATCCACAAGTTGGCACCCATTGCCTTTTTTGATCCCAAACTATATCCATCACCTCCAAACTCCATTACCATGTGCTCCAGTGTCACCTACAAGTATTGCTTGTGCATGCACCATAGGGTGGCGCACAGAAGGGCTACAGGTTCATTATATAGATACACAGGTGTTTATGTGCCACTCTATAAGGTACAGATTCTTGCATGAGTTCTTTGGTCAAGAAAACATATAATTTTTGTCTTCATTGCCAAGTACTTGTGCAATCTTAAAGAGTACCTGTGACCAAACTAAACTTTTCATAGATTGTTCCTTATTTTATTATAAGACACTTTCTTATTTACATATTGTTAAAATTCTCAATCACTAGGTGCCTCTGTTCTGATGCAAGACAAACAGTTAGTTTGGTTTCCTCCAAGCCAGGCAGGAGACCATACTCAGGAAGTGTGTGTGAGGCATTGCAGGGCACAGCTCTTGCAGGCTTCAGTGACGGCACACCTGCTGGGGAACGCCAACTTTCTCCTGCCGGGTGCTCACACAATGTGAGCAAGGGGAAAGGTATGATACAGAGCTTTTTAAAGCTCGGAAATTTTTTTTAAGGGCAGAAGGGGTGCTAGGAGTAGTTCGGGAATCTAATCTGAGTTAGTTTAGAAAATATGGTTTGATGACAGGCACTCTTTAAGGCAACTGTATTTACTGATTTATGTCCCACTGAAGAAACACTGTTTTTCTAGCTGGGTCGAAAGCTTTACTTTACAATATAAAGATTTTAAAATAATTTTGTAATAAAATTTACCAAGTACTTAGGCAACAAAGTATCTTATAACTGTCAGGTAAAAATCTCAAAGTAAAGAACAATCGGACATTATTTTTGGTTAATAGAAGGGTTCAAAAGGTAATTATATCTACGAGATCTTCCTACCAAAGTATTGGTGTGAAGTACAGTAAGATATTGAATTACAGCTTCATGTCGTTTTTAGTAGCGTTCAATTTATTGTTAGTTTTTTTGGTTTCATTTCATTTCTTTGCCAAGTTGTGCTATTGAATGTAGCTATAGTAATATTGATTGTAAGGCTGAATAAAAGTTATAAGTCTATCAAGTTCGTGACCCCAAATCTGGTAATCAGAATTAACTCCTGCATTTGCAACTCAGACTTTTCTTATTGCTGTAATTGTCAAAAAGCAGCCATAAAAAAATAAAAAAATAAAAAAAAAAACAGCAAAAGTTTAGGCTTAAAATGCAAGTATTTTAATGCTGTGTGAACTCAACCTAGCTTGTAATGTTTCTTCACTCCAAAAGTCATGCAGATCCCTTTTAATGAATAATTCCGTAGACTCACAGCTCTTATAGTAAAGAATCCCCCTTCTAAGTTGTTGATATAGAAACCTTCTTCCCTCTAGATGTAAAGGATGGCCCCTTATTATTGATACAGTCTTTAGTCTAACTATATACAGGTGTGTTTGGTCATAAACTTTCTCTCCGACTTGCCCATAGGCATGAATAGTCAGGTTGGCTAAGCATACATGTTTCAGTAAGGACATGGGATGAGTGGATTACAGACCTCATTGGCGCTACTTATTTTCCAGGAGAAGAAAAAATGGTTTGGGATGTCAGATATTGGTAGAACATTGGACATCCACCAAAGAAAAAATTCATAAAAGCCAGTTTGAATAAATGTTTACAATCAGCAACATATTCTATAAACAGATTTTCTAGAATGTAAACATTGATGCCATGTCTTTAGGATAAACCATCAATGTTTGATTGGTGGGAACTGTGATGATCAGCAGAGTTAAAAGGGAAGCATTGCTCCATCCATCAAACGTCACACATGCACAGTGACATGTACATAAGACACTACCCGGCACATTCACATATGTACAGTATATACTAAACTGTGTTAACACTGTGCTAGCTGAGGCTGTATGGACCATGGTCTCTTCATGTTGTTTGCAGGGATGAAACATGGCCTATCCAATGACCTTAC